>NW_022631132.1:1006795-1606795 GCF_010015895.1 Lontra canadensis | reverse complement strand
CCATCATGTAAGCTACTTGAAGCATCAGGGCAGAGATTTTTGTGTTTCTTCATCGCTCTATCCTTAATATATGACATGTAGGAGATACTTAATAAATATGTGTTTTTTAATGAACTCAAGGCTTAAAACCCCAAGACTTTAAAACCATAAAATCTATTTTCCCCCTCAAAATTTATATTTAGTCAGTTTAAGCAATATAATTCACTAGAGTTTCTGCAATGAGATTTAACATCAAAATGAAAAATCCAGGGGTGCCTGGGGTGGCTCAGTCCATTAAGTGTCTGCCTTCAACTCAGGTAGTGATCTCAGGGTCCTAGGATTGAGCCTTGTGTTAGGCTCCTTGCTCAGTTGGGAATCTGCTTCCCCTTCTCCGTCTGCCTCTCCCTCTAGTTGGGAATCTTTTTCTCCTTCTCCCTCTGCCTCTCCTCCTCTTATGCCCCCCCTCAAATAAATAAATAAAATAATTTTTAATGAAAAGTTGGCATCATAGAGGTGGTCTAAACTGGAATGCAAATCTTCCATTTTGAAAATTCTAGGAAAATTCAAGTCTAAAAAGTAAACCTGCTTGCCAAAGTACAAGGAAATAAAACTCCAGAGCAATTAGAATTAGACATCTAATTCTCTTGCTTTTGTGCGTTAAAGTCTAAAGAAATAGGAGTTCCATGACCTATGAACTTAAACTCAATTTGAATTCAGCTTCTGGCCAAGATGGAGTAAAGGGATTCAAATTTACCTTCCTGCTTGAAACAAGTAAGAAACCATATAAAATATATGAAACAATACTTTTTAAGGCATGAAGTTTCAGGCAACAAAGGACAGGAATCCCTGAGATATGGGAAACAAGTGAGGTGAGCCTTACGATAGCCCCAACTCCCTGCCTCGGGAGATTGCAGGTGGTGCCAGGAGGGAGAACACAGCCAGAGCCTGGCAGATTCCCTGAGTTAAGGGAATGGAGCTTAGAGTCCTGGGAGACCAAGGTGGCAGGACGGAGTACTGGAGAGGAGAGAGCTAGAGAGAGAGAGCGAGAAGGGAGAGCGTGCTCATGAACGTAAACACAAACCGTGGAGATCTTCAGAGGGTCTCCTTCCTGTGTTCAGTAGAATACCTAGCAGCACGTGCATATGCAGAAAATAGCAAGGCCACCTTGCTAGGATTAGAAGTAATGGTGCTTGCCTCTCCATAAAGGGCCAGGGTAGTGCCTGCTTCCAACCAATCAGACTGGAAAACTGTGTAACTCACAAGGCATGGAGTAGAGTACTCAGAAAGGTCTTGCCTCAACAGTGGGGAAGAATTAACTGTAGACTAAACAGTGCTCTGGACCTGCGCAGCAAATCAAAAAGCAAAGCCCTAAAGGATGAAACTGTTTCCAAGTAACTGTGTCCCAGAACAAAGTTCAAGAATATTTATAGGAACACAAAAATATACAGCTCCCAACAAGGTAAAACTCATAATGTCTGGCATCCAATCAACTATTACCAGGTGTGCAAAGAAGCAGGAAAATACAACCCATAATGAGGGGGAAAAGAATCCATCCGTCAACCCAGAACTGACACTATGAGAAATGTTAAAGAATTTCCTTCAGGCAGAAGGGAAAATGATACCAGATGGAAATATGGGTCTGTGACATAAAGGCATGAAGAACACCAAAAATGTAACTTGGTGGATAAATGGACAAGATTTTTTTTTGTTTTCTTATTATTTAAACTCTTTGAAGGATATTTAGTGGTTTAAGTGAAATAATAACAATGGGATCTATGACACTGTAGAGGTGAAATGTATGACAGTAGTAGCACAGAGATCAGGAGGGGATAAATGAAAATGCAAATGGAAGAATTTCCCACAATAGTGTTAATGATGGTACTGTTTTTACCTTAAATTTAGAAGGTTCCAGGTTTTGAATTGATATGTTTTTCAAGCATCACCCACTCTAGTCCTTTCCAGAAAGGTTCAGTTAAGTTTCTAAAAGTTGAATTTGTCTCCTCACGTTTTCCTCCTTTTCTCCTTCTCTGTGTGCTGGATCTGAGTGCTTTTCCTCCCTTTTACTTTCTCTTTGCTGTCTGGCGTACACATTTTTAAAAAGCATATTCTTTTAGGTTCTGTCTTGTGGGGTCTTCCTTAGTGAGTTATATAGAACATAAATTGCTATTCTCCCAAAGGCATCCACTGTGCAGAGAAATCTTGTCCACTTTTACCTCCTTAAATTGCAAGGTCCCACTCAGGACATGTTTTCCCATCAGAACCAGACTGTATTACTGCCCTGGCTACATCCCCTTTCATATGGTTCGTCTTTGCTATGCCTCTCCTTAGAGCCATAATCCCATAAATTTGGCTAGCATATTTCTTTAGGGTGCAGACAATTACTTCTTGTTGTTTCCCAAACTTCTGTCGTCCTGGAACTTACTGAGTAATTCTTTGGATATTTGATGCCGATCCTCAGTGTGTTTTCCTCTCAATTCAGCCCAAATTTTCTGAAATCACTTCCTACAACTGCCCTTCTCTTCAGTGGTGTCTCCCAATTTTCATAGGGTTGTCACGCACGTTGCAAGTTGCTACAACACGAGCAACTCATGTTGTAGCTATGATGGCATTTATTGAGAATATGTCTTATACTCAAAGGAGTAGCAGAAGTCCCAGGACCCCACTGAGCCCCCGTAACTATGGAATAGCTATTCCATTGAAGGATGTGTTTGAGCATGCAAGAACTGAGAGATACTTAGAGAGGAAAGTCTGTGGTCATGGGTGTGCTATTTTAACATGTACATAGGCTTGGATAAAAGGGAATTTTTTTTAATGTAACAATGAGGCTTCCTGGCCCAGGAAGTATTTTTGAGAAATGTCTTACGCTCAGCAAGGTTGTTTGCCTACCCACCCTGTGGGTATCGTTCTCCAGGTGTCTGTTTAAGCTAACTCAGTGCTTTAGAACCAGTTCACGTTGCTGGGTAAAGATGATGGAAGGCAGCCACCCTGACTTTGATGATCAAAGATTTGTTTTCTCAACTGTGGACTCAGTTGTTAGAGCTGGGTGCATATCCTTTTCCCTTTATAAATGCCTCATCATATGTATGTATGTATATCCTAAGACCTCAGCCTTTAAAAAAAATTTTTTTTTTACAGTGTGGATACTTTTTTTTATTTTTTTAATTTTTTTTAGTTATCTCTACACCCAACGTGGGGCTTGAACTCATAATCCCAAGATCAAGAGTCACATACTTTTCCAACTGAGCCAGCCAGGTGCCCCTCAGCCTTTTTTTTAAAAGACATTTTTCTAGTCCTTGAGCTTAAATCAGTCCATCTTCTTCTACTCACTTTCCTTTTTTTTTTTTCTTAATTTTAAGACTGAGGCATATATTTTATTTTATTTTTTATTTATTTATTTTTTTTAAAGATTTTATTTATTTATTTGACAGACAGAGATCACAAGCAGGCAGAGAGGCAGGCAGAGAGAGAGGAGGAAGCAGGCTCCGTGCTGAGCAGAGAGCCCGATGCGGGGCTCGATCCCAGGACCCTGAGATCATGACCTGAGTCGAAGGCAGCGGCTTAACCCACTGAGCCACCCAGGCGCCTCTGAGGCATATATTTTAGACCATGCTGAGACTACATTTATTTCCTGAACAAAACGGATTTCTTGATTCCAGGTGCAGGCTTTCCTTTTTCCTTTTTGTTTTTTGAATCTAATTAGTTTTACTTTTGAATTGTCATATAGTGAAACTGACTTTTTTGCTGTGAGTTTTAACACAGGTAATTCTCATAGCTTATCACTGCATTCAGGATATAGAACAATTTCAACGTTAAACACAAAACTCCCTTGTGTTTATCTCCTAGTCACATCATCCTCTCACCCCTAATAGCTACAAACCACTAATCTGTTCTCTATCCCTATAGTTTTGCCTTTTCCAGAGTCCAGAACGTCATATAAATGGAATCATAATGTGTATAACCTTTTGAGATGGCCTTCCACTCAACATAACACCTTTGGGATTTGTCCAAGTAGTATGTGTAAATTGCTTGTTCCTTTTTTGGCTGAGTGGTATTCTGTGGCATGGTTGTACCTACCACGGTTTTTTCCCCCATTCACCCACTTAAGGACATTTGAATTATTTCCAATTTTTGATTATTATGAATAAAGCTGTTATGAACATTCAGGTACAGGGTTGTTTGTGAACATAGGGACCACTGAGACATACATATGTGCGTGTTTATAAGAAACTGCCAGACTTTTTCCACAGTGGCTAGACTGTATGTATTAAAGCATTCTCACCAAGAACATATGAGAGTTTCACTGGCTCAGCATCCTTGCCAGTATTTGGTATTAGGAATTTTCATTCAAGCTATTCTAATAGGCCCATAGTAGTATCTTTTGGGTTTTTTTTAAGAGATTTTATTTATTTATTAGAGAGAGAGAAAGAGCAAGAGTGCACACAGAGGGAGAGGGAGGAGCAGACTTCCTACTGAGCAGGGAGCCTGACCCGGGGCTCGATTCCTGGACACTGAGACCATGACCTGAGTTGAAGGCAGACACCTAACCCACTGAGCCACCCCGGTGCCCCTTCTGTTTGTTGTTTTAATTTCCAGGTATTTTATGGTTAATCATGTTGGACATGTTTTCATGTGCTTATTTGTCATCCCTGTAACCACAATCTAGTTTTTGGTTTGTTTGGCTTGTTTCCTTATACATTGTGGATATTAACCCCTTATCTGATACAGGCTTTGCAAATTTTTCTACTATTCTGTACATTTCCCTTTCATTTTTCTGATTGTTTCATTTGCTGTGCAGAAGCTTTTCAGTTTGATGTGTTCCCCTTTATTTTTGCTTGTATTGACTGTGCTTTTGGTATCATATTCAGAAACTCACTGCCAAGAACAATGTCAAGAAGCTTTGTCCCTATGTTTTCTTCTAGGAGTTTTACAGTTTTCCATCTTACATTTAAGCCTTTAGTGCATTTTGAGTTAATTTTTGTGTGTGGTGTAAGATAAGAAACCAATTTCATTCTTTTGCATATAGATATTCAGTTTTCCCAAAACCATTTATTGAAGAGATTATCCTTTCCCTATTGTGTGTTCATGCTGTCCTTATCAAAGATCAGTTGACTGTATATGTGTAGGTTCATTTTTGGGCTCTCTATTCCATGCCTTGGTCTATGTGTCTATTTTTATGCCAGTACCACACTGTATTGATTACTGTAGCTTTATAGTATAGTTTGAAATCAGGAAGTATAATGCTTCCAGCTTTGTTTTCCTTTCTCAAAGTTGCTTTGGCTGTCCAGGGTCTTTTATAGTTCCATATGAATTTTAGGATGGTTTTTTTCTATTTCTGTGAAAAATTCCATTGGAATTTTGATACAGATTGCATTAAATCTGTAGATTGCTTTGGGTAGTATGGACATTTAACATTCTTAATTCTTCTAATCCATGAGTGAGAGATATATTTGCATTTATTTGTGTTTTCTTCAATTTCTTTCATCCATGTCTTATGGTTTTCAAGGTACACATCTTTCATTTCCTTGGTTAAGTTTATTCCTAAGTATTTTGTTTTGATGCTACTATATATGGGATTGTTTTCTTTTCTTTTTTTTTTAAAGATTTTATTTATTTCTTTGACAGAGATCACAAGTAGGCAGAGAGGCAGGCAGAGAGAGAGGAGGAAGCAGGCTTCCCGCCAAGCAGAGAGCCCGATGTGGGGCTCGATCCCAGGACCCTGGGATCATGACCTGAGCCGAAGGCAGAGGCTTTAACCCACTGAGCCACCCAGGTGCCCCTGGGATTGTTTTCTTAATGTCTGTTTCATATAGTTCATTGTTAGTATATAGAAACGCAACTGAATTTTGTGCATTTATTTTGTATTCTTTGACTTTGCTGAATTTGTTTATCGTTCTCAGAATTCTTTGGTAAGGTCTTTAGGCATATCTGTATATACACTCATGTCATCTGCAAACACACATGATTTTACTTCTTCCTTTCTGATGTGGATGATTTTTCTTTCTCTTTCTTGCCTAATTGCTTTAACTGGGACTTCCAGTATAATGTTGAGTAAAAGTAGTGAGGGGGTATACTCTTGTCTTGTTCCTGATCTTAGAGGAAAAATTTGCAGTCAATCCCATCAAGTATGATGTTAGCCATGGGCTTGTCGTATATGACTTTTATTATGTTGACATACATTCCTTCTATATCTAATTTTCTGAGTTTTTATTGTGAAAGGATGTTGAATTTTGTCAAATGTTTTTCTGAGACATCTTCTGAGAGGATCATGTGGTTTTGTCTTTCATTCTGTCTATGTGGTGTATCATTGATTTGCCTATATTGAACTATTCTTGCATCTCAGGAGTAGATCCCACTTGATCATAGTATGTGATCATTTTAATGTGCTGTTGAAATAGGTTTGCTAGTATTTTGTTGAGAAGTTTGCAGATGTGTGGACAGACTCCTTTCAGGGAAAAGCTGGAGACTCAGTTTTATCACCGGGGCAAGCTAGGGGAAGGAGATTCAGGGAGTTCCCATACACCCTTTCAGGCTCCCAGATGACTACTAATTATGTGCCTCTTAAATTCCCCGGAGCAGGCTAGTGAGAAGCTTGACCCTCAGGCAATAGCTTCGAATATGCAGTCGAACCTCTTCCAGGGAGAAGTTGGAGTTATCCTTTTGCCTTTTCCCTCTGTGCTAAACCCAAGAAGATAGACATAGGAAGTGCTCAGACTTTTGTATAAAACCATCTTTTAGTTTAATGTGATCCCACAAGTGCCAAGCCCTATCAGCTCTCAGAGCTGGGTGATTTGGGGGCCCATCCCTCAGGTGACAGCCATAAAAATTAGAGTGCTCCGTGTGTGGACAAGCTCCTTCCCATGGAGAAACTAGAGGCTTGGTTTCATTGTTGGAGTCAGCCAGAGGAAGAAAGGAGAAGTACCTACTGGCTCCTTCAGGCTCCTGAGAGGATCCCAGTCAGCACTCAGATGCAGGCTTGTTAGAAGTTGGACCCTTGGGTTGCACCTGAGAATGTATGTAATCAAACTCCTTCGAGGGAGAAACTGGGAGGTTGGCATTTTCACCTGTTCCCTCTGCGATAAGCCCAGGGACAATAGCTTAGGGAATTGCTCATGTGCACGTTTAAAAACGTTGGGAGTCTCTGCTGCTCCCCCCACTTGTGCTCTCTCTCCTTCTCTCACTCTCTGTCAAATAAATAAAGTCTTAAAAAAAAAAAACAACAACATTGGGAGTGTCTGTGTGGCTCAGTCGGTTGAGTGTCTGACTCTTGATTTTGGCTCAGGTCATGATCTCAGGGTCCTGGGATTGAACCCTGCCTTGGGCTCTGCGCTCAGCAGGGAGTCTGCTTGGGGATTCTCTCTCTCCCTCTTCTCTGGCCCTCCCCACACTTGCATTCTCTCTCTCTCTTTCTCAAATAAATAAATCTTTAAAAAATCCTGCATCTTTATTTAATGTGGTCCCGGGTAACTCACAAATTTCAAGTGTCATTGGCTGTCAGAGCTAGGTAATTTGGAAGCCTGTCCCTTGCCTGGCAACTGTAAACACTGGGGCCTAGATGTGTGGATAAGCTCTTTACAGGGAGAAGCTGAAGGCTTGGTTTCATTGTTGGCGCAAGCCAGAAGTAGAAGGCAGGGAAGGTACCTACAGGCTCTTTTGGGTTCCTGGGAGAATCCTAGTCAGTACCTAGATTCAGGCTGATTAGAAGCTGGGGATGTATACAAGTCAAACCCCTTCCAGGGAGAAATGGAGATTGGCTTTCTCCCTCTATAATAGGCCTGGGGGATAATTGTGGGGAGTGCTTGTGTACCCATTCATAAATGGTGCCTTTTTAAAATGTCTGATTTGTGACATGGCTCTTGGAGCTAGGTGATTTGGGAGCCAGCCCCTCAAGTGGCAGCCTTCATAGTTGGGAGTGTTAGAGATGTGATCCAAAACATTTGTTTTTATGGAGAGAAACTTGAAGTTGGGGGTTCACTCTCTTTTGTAAGGTGCTGTGCCTGGGGTGGATTTTATAGCAATAGCATGTCTCAGCTTTTTCTACCTGTTTTAACATGGGTATTTTCTCAGTTGCCTGGCATGTGGGAGTCACTCAACTAGTTTCTGGATTTCTCTTGGAGGAAACTAATCCACATGTAGTTGACTATTTGGTGCATCATTGGGAGGAGGGAAAGTCAGGAGCCTCCTGTCTTGTCATCTTGCCAATGTCCAAAAATCAGTTTAGGTTACTGTTTGTTATACTAGGATGTAACTCAGAAATAGCCAGATGGAAGAAGTGCATAGGGCAGGATATGTGCAAAGGGGTATGGAGCTTTCATGCCTTCTCCAGTGTGTCACTCTCCCAGGATCACCAAATACTGACTTCGTTGAAGAATATGAAGAAGATCTGACCTCATGCAGAGATGTAGTTGGAAAGAGGAGTATTTTAATAGGCTCTTCAGAAAACCATGGGTAGTCTCCTTAGATACTATATGCCAAAATTCAACAAGTGCTGTTTTTAGAGATTAGTGACAGTGTGGAATCTGAAAGCATATCATTGAACTTTGCATACTTTGCTACAGTGAAATTTATTGGTCTCTCTTGCCCTTTTCACTGATTTTTTTTTTAACTCATGCATGATTTTATTAACGTCCTGAACTAGCTGAATCACTTGAAAAAATATTGATTCCTGAGGTTACACAGGTCTTCCAGAAGATGACACATTTTAGTATACAATATCAAAGAATGTGCATTAGTTAATAGCACCACCAATTTCATTACAAGTATTGGGCATCCACAGTGGTGGATATCTAGTTTTACCAAATTCCAATTTTTGCTTCAAACCTTGAATGTGACCATTGACAATAAATGCTGTCAGATACTTCCTTTGAAAGGATAGGCTCTATTTGTTAATTTCTGAGAAAGCATCTGTAAAATATTCAAGTCTGAATAAACCATAGTTTTGCAATATAGTGGAATAGTACTCAGCCATCAGAAAGGATGAATACCCACCATTTGCACTGACATGGATGGGACTGGAGTGGGTTGTGCTGAGTGAAATAAGTCAAGCAGAGAAAGTCAATTATCATCTGGTTTCACTCATATGTGGAATATAAGAAATAGCACAGAGGACCGTAGGGGAAGGGAGGGAAATCTGAAGGGGGACAAATCAAAGAGTCAGCCAAACTGTGAGTGACTCTGGACTCAGGGAAACAAACTGAGGGTTTCAGAAGGGAGGCGTTAGGGGATGGGGTAGCCAGGAGATGGGTATTAAGGAGGGCACATGTTGTGATGAGCACGGGTTGTTATACACAACTAATGAATTGTTGAACACTACATCAAAAACTAATGATGTGGGGTGCCTGGGTGGCTCAGTGGGTTAAGCCTCTGCCTTCGGCTCAGGTCATGATCTCAGGGTCCTGGGATCGAGCCCCGCATCAGGCTCTCTGCTCAGCGGGGAGCCTGCTTCCCCCTCTCTCTCTGCCTGCTGCTCTGCCTACTTGTGATCTCTCTCTGTCAAATGAATAAATAAAATATATTTTTTAAAACTAATGATGTACTATATGTTGGCTAACTGAACATAATTTTTTAAAAAAATTTTTTTCTCTCATTCTTTCTTTCTTTTCTTAAGTGGGTTCCATGTCCAACATGACACTTGAACTCACAACCCCCAGATCAAGAGTCATATGCTCTACCAACTGAGCCAGCCAGGCACCCCTCTCTCATTCTTTCAGTTGAAAAATACATTTTATGAAAAGCAAGGCTAGTTTGACTTGCAATGCAAACAAATGCACAGTGCTTTTCTTTGATTCCACCATCATACCTTAATATGCACCAGAAGTGCTTTACATGTAGTTCCCATTTTGTCGCAGAGAATATTAAGAAAGATGTGCATTCATGGGTAGATATTTAATACAATTAACTGCTTCATCAAGGACATTCTTAAGTGAAACTGACTTTTCCCTCTTGTAGTGCATGGTGGTAAAGACTACAGTGGCTAGTTTGTATAATTGGGTGCTGTGGCCTTGATGTGTGCTAAGGCAGCAGCAGCTTTACCCACCCTTGCTTCTGCACCGTCAGTGTTCATGTCAACACAGTGAAAAAGGAAACTGACTTTTTACTATTATTATAAAAAGAGTCTTGACTTTGTGGACCCCTGAAAGAGTCTTGAGAACTATCAGAGATCCCTAGACCACATTTTGAGTACCATTACTCTAGCATTGCTATTAGAAGAATAATACAGGAATGTTTAACTAACAGACCAGTAACAGGGTAAATAGAAATAATTTTAACATACTTAAGGCAAGAAAAGAGGGAGAAATGAATGTGCGTAGGTAGAACACATAGTATAATGGTAGATTTAAACCCTTACTTAAGGCGAGAAAAGAGAGAGAAATGAATGTGTGTAGGTAGAACACGTAGTATAATGGTAGATTTAAACCCTTAAGATTAGCTTTTCCCTTGGTCTTCCATACAAGTAGAACCCAACAGGTACTCCAAATCATTCTGCCAATGTTTCCAGACCAACTCTCATCCTAGGGTGAGTCAGTTTGGCCTTAACCTGAGACTTGTGCTTCAAATGAGAATGGTAACAACTAACATGGCTATTTAAAGTCACATGAGCAACAAGGTTAGAAAGGAATATAATAGAAAATAAACCACCCCTACTTTAGTAAATGAAGACACCATCTTGAATCAGTTCACTTAAGAATCTAAATTCAACCTTATAGATGAAGAATGAAAATGCACACAGAGTATGTCCAAGAAAGGAAAATCATTTGAGTACCTAGAGTCTCAAGCTTCAGGAGAGTTTTGTGACTTTTCATACTCATTTGTCTTCTATTTAAAACCAAATCCAAGCACAGACAGGATGAGTTAAGGAAACATCCTCTAAATTCCCCTTCCCAAAAGATAAACTGCTTAGTTCATTGGACTAGACACTGCTAGGAATTCATCAATAATATCTTCACTGGCCTTCTCCACTGCACAGGTGTGACTACCTCATTGATTGGTTGTCCATCAAATCTGAATCTAGTCTGTCTCATTGACAGGTTTTGTCCCTTATGATATGCCTTCATCATTTTGTTGAGAGATGTTTGCCATTTATTTTTTTTAATTTTTTAAAAAGATTTTATTTATTTATTTGACAGTCAGAAATCACTAGTAGGCAGAGAGGCAGGCAGAGAGAGAGGGGGAAGCAGGCTCCCCACCGAGCAGACAGTCCAATGCGGGGCTCGATCCCAGAACCCCGGGATCATGACCTGAGCCGACCGCAGAGGCCCTAACCCACTGAGCCACCCAGGCGCCCCTGTTTGCCATTTATTTTGAGCTGAATCACAGATCCATCATAGAATTATAACCCAAAACAATTAGAAGTGATCTTCTAGTCATTTTTTCTAACCTCTTACCTGGTAAAGATATCTCCTCTGCAGTATCCACACTTACAGATCATTCATTAGATCCTTAGATACTTTGGATAACAGGGAGCTCACTAACTTGTGAAACAGGACATTTCAATTATATTCAGCTCTATTTCTTAGTAAATTCTTCTTTATATTGAACCAGGACTCCTTGAATTTTCATTTCAACCTAGGTACCTATTCTGATGTTCCCAGAATAAGAATAAGCTTACTGTTTTTTCCAGATGGCCTGCTGCTTTGGAATTAATATAGTAATTCTTTGTTTTTGATCCTATATTCAGATTTTCTTTGGAAAACTAAGCACTGATGCTTCTGGTAGGTGCCTCTGAAGAGTCCGTAGTGAGCAAGAGAGAAATACCTAAATCTTAAACATTAGTATAGCAGACACAGTTGGATGGCTACATAGTACCCATTCTCCCTCTTCCTGTTTTATGACAGACCCTGGATTTTATTCAGATGTCCATCATCCAGTCCCCAATCACACTAAACCGAGTGACTCAGGGCTTGGTGATCTTGTCCTCAGCTTTAGGAATGGGTCTTGATTGTTTTAGTCAATCAAGATAATCCAAAGCTCCTGACAGGTGATTGGTTTAGAAATAAAAGTTAAGCAATAGAAATTAAATTAAAGGTAAAAGGAATGGAGCCTCTGTTTGTAGAGCAGTAGAACCAATTATAAATTTGGACTTTGGCAATAATCCTAGATAGTTTTCTTTGGCCCAATGTTATGGAAGGAAACTAGCATTTGTTGAATGCCTATTATGTGCCAGGCACTTTCCTCTATGCCAAGTAATTTAATCCTCACTGTGAAGCAGGTACAAGTTTCTAGTTTGGAAAGTGAGGCTCACTGAGGTTATATGAATTGCCCAGGATCACACAGCTAGTTAGTGGTAGAGTCAGGATCCAATCCTGATCTGGTTGCCTCTATGTCCAGTGGTCTTTCCATTACATTCTTGGCAGACAGTTCTTTCCAGATAATTCTAGTCTGTATGCCAGAGAAGGCTGTTCCAAGTCTCAGGCAAAGACTCTTCTTCTACAGTGTTAGTATTTTGTAGTGGTTAAAAGTATGGAGTATGGACTTACGTAAACATTGTCTCAAATTCTTGTGCCAAATACTCAACTTTTTTTAAATATAAAATTCTTCTTCACACTGAAGCAAGCCTACATCATTCACTACCTTTCTGACCTTGCATGAGTTACCCTCTCTGAGCTTCAATGTTTGTCCTTCGTAAAACGAAGATAATTGCCTCCCAGTATTATGAAGATTAATGAAGTAAAACTTATAAAACTCCTGGAATATTGTAAGTGCAGTGGTGAGTCAAGAGTGAGGTGGTAGGAGTGGTCTGCCATAGAGCAGAGTATTTTATCACTGATTTTGTTCAGAATTTTTAGGTCATGGTGATAATAAAAGGCATACCAAGTTTTAGTCCGTAGTATTTATTTTAAGTCCTCTACAGACAATTCACTCATTTACTGCCTGCACTGGGAGCATAACTACTCTCAAAGCCCTGCTCTTGGTAGCCTTTCAGTGAATATATGCCATTTAAACAAACTTGGTCTTTGGAGTTTAGATTAAAAGATATTCATTCCATTGGGTATAGCCTTTGGCTTAGATTATTGGTGGGATTTTTAAGTTAAAATTTATATAAGTATATAAGTGGTATAGTAGAAAGAAAGCACTGTGTATCAAATGAGTATCATCTTCCCTCTTAACCATGGAATCTTGAAGATGAGATTTGTTGAACATTCTTCCATGTTTAGGGAATGTCCTTTTACCCTGTTTACAGTGGCAGTCCCATTGCATGGAGTACAAGAAGAGTCAAGTGGCTTTATGTAGGGAAAGGTGGGCAAGGAGGGCTTTACGTAAATAATCTCATTGAATCTTCTTGACAACCCTGTGAAGTAATTGTTGAGGTAAGGGTATTCTCTCCCTTTTGCTGAGGAACAAACTGAGATTAGTGGATCAAGTTTAGGAGAGGGGAATTTTGTTTTTCTGGTAATAGGAGAGGGGAATTTTATTTCTCTGATCTCTCACTTTCCCAAGTAGGTGAGGGCCACTGTTCGCTTGAAACTTTGCTTTAAACTATATATTGATTAGACTCTGTATGTGGTTTAGACTGACTGGACTAACAAAGCCTGTGAGTCAAGAGTAGACACTCATGAAGTGGTTTGAATAATTTCCTATCCCTAATTGTTGGCTATATTACCAGCTGCCTCTACTGTGCAATAGTGAGGTCCTTCAGAGCCAGCGCCCATACTCTTCATTCCTATATTCAAATTGACTAGTAAAGTTTTTGTGTGGTGTTCTTAGAAACATCAGTCTTAAGTAGAGGGGCTACTACAAAGAAGAACAGAAATCCTCAGGACATACTTTAGGCCTTACACCCCTTTGTCTCTCAAATCCTAGAGCCTCTCTAGGCATCAGTGAGAGCCCTATATAGCCTGAACTACACACACACACACGCACACACACACACTGTCTCAACACACTCACCTTCCCTATCTACTTTTGCCAGGACAGGAGTTCATGAAGAATTAGGTAGAAGGAAGTGACTCTCCTAGATCAAGAGGAGGAGAGACTGGGAGAACACTGGATACACTTTCATTAAAGGCTTGATCTACAGACAGAAGGTTACATGGTCAAATGCTTAGGCTTTCACGTGTAAGTCATCTGGCCTTTCCCCACACCACACCATGGGCTTCATATAAAGACAGGCTTCTGATGACAACACCTTTTTCACCATATCCTGAACTAAGTGCCCCAACCTGCCTTTGTCTGCTTCCCAATTTATTCCTGATTTTCCCAGTTTCTGACCAGGTAGCCCATCCTCCCCAACAGAGTTTCATCAACACCTAATTTCAGCATCACTTCTTCAGCTCTGAACTTTATATTACAAGTTTGGCCATGATTTGAATTCTCCTTCTGGTTACTTCATCATTGGCTTTTGATCACAAGAGAAGAAGCTTCTGATAGTGAAGGCCAAATGTGAAGGCAAGGCCTAATGGGATCATGAAATGAAGATTATTTGAGGTCTCTGGAAACCTAAAGATGCCTCGGGATAGGTTTTTCTTAAGATATTTTGATTTGATTTCAAAATTGCATATACAAAATTGTATAATCTGCGAAAGAGATAGTTTTCTTCTTCCTTTCCAATCTGTATGCCTTTTTATGTCTTTCTCTTGTCTACCTAGTTGCCCTGGCTAAAATCACCACTATAATGTTGAATAGAAGTGGCAAGAACAGACTTTTTTTTTGTCTTGTTCCTGATCCCCTCAGGTAAGCTTTTGCTCTTTCAGTCTTTAAGTACCATAATAGATATGGCTTTTTGGTAGATGCCCTTTTTAGGTTGAAAAACTGCCCTAGTTTTTTTTTTTTTTTTAAACCATGGAAGTATGCTGAATTTTGTGAAAGGATTTTGCTGGGACCATTGAGGTGATCATGGGGTTTTTATCCATTGTTCAGTTAATATGATCTAATAGATTGATTTTTGCATATTGAAATGACCTTGCATTCCTGGGTTAAATCCCATATGGTCATAGTGTATAATCCATTTTTATGTTGCTGTATTCTGTTTGCTAGTATTTCATTAAGGATTTTTGCATCTATATGCATGGAAGATACTGATCTGTAGTTTTCTTGTGATGTCTTTGTCTGGTTTTGGTATCAGATTAATACTGGCTTCACAGAATTCGTTAGGAAGTGTCCCTTGCTATTCTATAGTTTTGGAAGAGTTTGTGAAGTAGTGGTGTAATTCTTTTTTAAATGTTTGATATGGAGGTGCCTGAGTGACTCAGGTGTTAAGCATCTGCCTTTGGCTCAGGTCATGATCCCAGAGTCTTGGCATCGAGCCCGGAGCACTCCGCATCGGGCTCCCTTCTCAGCAGAAGCCTGCTTGTCCCTCTCCCACTCCCCCTGCTTGTGTTCCCTCTCTCACTGTGTCTCTCTCTGTCAAATAAATAAAATCTTGAGAAGAAAAGAGCTGTTTGATATAATTCTCTAATTCAGCCTAGAGTTGTCTTTATGAAAAGTTTTCTTTTTTTTTTTAAAGATTTTATTTATTTGACAGAGCGAGATCACAAGTAGAGAGAGAGAGAGAGAGAGAGAGAGAGGAGGAAGCAGGCTCCCTGCCTAGCAGAGAGCCTGATGTGGGACTCGATCCCAGGACCCTGAGCTGAAGGCAGAGGCTTAACCCACTGAGCCACCCAGGCAGCCCCTATGAAAAGTTTTCGATTACCAATTCAATCTTTTTTACTTGTTATATGTCTATTCAGCTTTTCTATTTCTTCTGGAGTAAGTTTCAATAGTTTGTGTCTTTCTAGGAGCTTGTCTATTCATTTGAATTATTTAGTTTTTGCCCTGCAGTTGTTCATAATATTCCCTTAATTATTTGTATTTCTCTAGGTTATTTAATAATGTCTCCTCTTTTATTTCTGGTATTAGCAGTTTGAAGTCCTCTCTCTCTTTTTCTTGGTCAATTAAACTAAAGTTTTATCAATTTTATTGATATTTTCAAAAAACTAACTTTGGTTTTGTTGATTTTCTCTTTTTCTTCTGTTCATTTATGTCTGTTCTATTATGTTATTCTTTTTTGAATTTTTTTTGGATTTAGTTTGTTCTTTTTCTGGTTTCTTAAGTTGTAGGCTCGGTTATTGATTTGAGACCTTTCTTCTTTTATAATGTAGGAATTCAAAGCTATCCATTTCCCTCTTACCCCTGCATTAGTTTCATTCCATAGACTTTGGTATGTTGTGTCTTCATTTTCATTCATCTGGAAGGTTTTTTTTTCAAATTTTCATGACTTCTTTGACCCATTGATTATTTAGTAATGTGTTTTTTAATTTTAACATACTTACGAATGTCCCCACATTGATTTCTAACTTTGGAATTAAAGTGGGTGAAAGAACATACTTTGTATGATTTCAAACCCAGAGTGACACTCCCCCTCTGTAAGGTGGACTTTGGAGGAAGGCAGAAGCTCCTGGTATTCTCAGCTTGCCCCTCCCTGCATGATGTCTCTGCATTTTGAGCAAGTTGGGGCACTGGTAATTAGGGCCAGTATTATTGGCCTCCTACAGCTAGAATAGAGTTATACCCTATGAGTGAAGGTGGAGTGGGTGAAGAGAGACCAAGTTCTTCTGCTGTGCCTGGATGAAATAGAGCTTCTGCAACATGGTGTTGTGGGCAACGACAAACAACAGAAACCTGATCATTCTGGGTGAAACTGTATCCCAAGACTAGAAACTGGGGGAGAAGGAGCTCGTATCTTCTAGGTTGCACATGCCCAGGGTAGACCTTATATAACATGAATTGGTAGAAGAGAGAGTAAATAGACTGAATTGTGGCTAAAATGCCACAGACTCTCACTGTTCCTACTGAGATTTAATAGATTTTCTTGAATAAATGTTTTTCCATTTTTGGTATGCCCTTAAGAAAATCTCCAGAAACTCTGAATGATTTGTTAAAAATAATTTTCTGTACTTAAACAGTTGTTTGACTGGGGAGAGGGTAAGGTGGAATCCTTACTGCATTATTCCAGAAGTCCTGCCTCTCAAATAGTATTTTTATATGTAGAAACTTCTCTAGAAAATCATCTTACACCTGTCACCTTTCCTTATTTAAGCAAAATGGAATGTATCCAAAGACTCAGACTTCCTAGAAGTGATCTAGAAATTTGGAAATCAGGTGACATGGATAATAACTTCAGAAAATAGTTTTGTTGAGTCAGGATAGTCAGGACTATCATAGTTGTGATAGTCCTGGAATATTCCATTGTATTTTTTCTCTTGACAAAGATCAGCAAGGCACTTCTGTTGTCAGGCTAGATAACTTACCGTGTCAGTTGCTATCTATATGATCATGAAAGACCTGGAGGGTGAATATATCTGTGTGGCAGAAAGGAACACACTGCATACCTGGCCTACCTTCCCGTTGCGTCCACTGCACACATTTTAGCAATCACTACATTTATTGCCAAATCTTGCCTTACATGATTCTGTATATAGGATCCTAGAAAAATCTGTGTTGATTTGGAAATGTTTTTAGACATGATGAAGAGAAAAGTCTCCTGCATTATGAATGGGGGCTGTTATTGATTTGATGCCCAATGTGTGTTTTCTTAAAAAATTTATATAGTGCCTTCAGCGATCAAAGCATTCTGCAAGTTTATTGACCCCAGCTCATCAGGCACTTCTCTTCCCTTCTAAAGAAAAATGAGGTGCTTCACTTCAGATAAAGCACCACTTAACTATGGTCTCTGCGTAATATTTGAGAATTCTACTTCTTTCTATTAATCTATGTGGATAAACTTCATGGAACAAGGATCTTTGAAAATTTAACTAAGTTCTTTGTGGTGTTGTCTTTATGTTGTGATGATAAGCTCATGTTAACAAAGATAAAATAATTCCTTGGCTATCTTATCTTATCCCCAGCCAAGATGTCTTATGATGATAGACAAAGCATTCCAGGGGATCTACAGTGAAACACTCCATGTACAATATAGTGATTCAACAATTCCGTACATCACCCAGTATTCATCACAAGTGCATTCCTTAATCCCTATTACCCATTTCATCCATCTCCCTACCCCCTCTGTTGTACACCTGAAGCTAATATAACATTATGTTAACTATACTGGAATTAAAATTTTTAAAAAGAAGGAAACTCCTATGTAAGTCAGAAGTGTCTTCACTTCCTGGGATCTGTTCAATAGTACTTAAGGAAAACACTTTCTCCCCATTCCCCAGGCCATGGAAGACAGACTTCTATCATCTCTTGTATCTTTATTTTATAAATTTTTTATGTTAGTCAACATACAGTACATCATTAGTTTTTGATGTAGTGTTCCATGAGTCATTGTTTGCATATAATACACAGTGCTCCATGCAGTCCGTGCCCTCCTTAATACCCACCACCAGGTTCACCTCACCCCCCTCCCCTCTAAAGCCCTCAGTTTGTTTCTCGGAGTCTACCGTCTCTCATGGTTTGTCTCCCCATCCGATTCCGCCCCCCCTTCACTTTTCCCTCCCTTCTCCTAATGTCCTTCATGTTAATCCATCTCTTCTATCTTTAAATGATAGTTTAGGGAAGGAAATTCTGCCCCTCTGTCTATTCTTTTACTTGCTTCTGTCTACTGAAGGAAGGATATACTAATATGATTGGTGATTGCCTGACATCTATTGAGCCCCACTTAACAAATGGGAAAAGTAACAGTGATTCCAAAACAGGATTAGTATCACTGTTTCTCTCTTTCTCACTCTAACTGCCTTATGTGTGGCTTGGTAAGTGTGAAAGCAGTTATCTGCTCCCGTGTGGAAGCACACGTACATGTAAGCATACCTGGGGCAGGGCCTACAACATGCCTTCTGTATGGAAACTTGATCTTCTCTCACTCTTTCATTATTGCTCTCACTCACTCACTCACTCACTCATGTTCTCTCTCTCTCTCTCTCTCTCACACACACACACACACACACACATACACACACACTTACTCACATTCTTGGTGGTAACTATGGTAACTATATGGGTAAGGCAGACCTATGGTCTTTAGGAAAGGCTTTATAAGCCAGGATCTACCATATAGATACAGTTCCCTGCACAGACAGGTCTCAAAGTCTACTTTCAGCAAGGTAATAGGAAGATGCTCTTTTGATCTCAAGATCCAGCTACATTCTCCAACCTAGCTTTAGTAAGAAAGCTATATGTTTGGAGGGTTATTGAGCACTCGCCCTGATCACTAATAAACCTGATAATCTGATTCCCATTTAACTATCAGTCACCATTAAGATTTTTTTTTTGCATTAGGCAGAACCCAGAATGGAGAAAGGGTGAGACTTAGTACTTCCTTCCAATTTACAATGGTTATTAATAATCCATTCCATAATTCTCTGTTTTGACAGCCTTACTAAACAACTTACTGAAAAAAGCAAAGACTCTATGGGTCTTTGAAATGGCATGTCTTCAAGTTCCTTGACATCTTTACCTCTGCCCAGATCAACCATGATCTACTGTGGCTTTGTACTCACAAAATAAACTGAATCTAACAACATGATGGTGGCTGTTTTTATCCCACCAAGACTCTGACTCCAGCAACCTTTACTCCAGAGCCTGATTCAACCAAATCCTATATATCTGGTAAACAAACATGGTATAAGATATGATCTCATCTGGAAAGTACTGAATAATGATAAGGATGATTGTACACAGCTGTACTACTGGCAGAGAAGACCTATACCCATGAGCCTATGGCACAATACTACCACTATTGTCCTTTCAGAGTAGTGACTAAGGTCACCAAGACTTAGCAGCTTCATGTTTTAAATGATCCTTTCAAGTGACATCTTCACCAGGATCAGGAACAGGATGGGGTGACCCAAGTGATCCTTGTATCCCTTCCCCACCATTCCTAGAGGTCATTCTTGTTTTTATCTTCAATATTGCCTTATTCACACAGTCTTGGCATGTTTCCAGCAGTGATGGATATTCTTCTCATAACACATTTAATATCTTGCATCTGTCTTCCATAGCATCTGCATTATGGGATGCTGTAACAAATTACCACAAAATTGGAGGCTTAGCAAAACAGAAATTTACTCTGTCATAGTTCTGGTTTAGCTAGAAGTCTGAAATCAAAGTGTCAGCAAAGCCACATTCCCTCCCAAGACTCTAGGGGAGAATCCTTCCTTGTCTCTTCCAACTTCTGGTGGCTATGGGGCATTCCTTAGCTTATCACAGCATAGCTCCAGTTTCTGCCTCCCTCTTCACATGGTCTCCTCCCCTGTGTCCCCCATTGTGTCTTCTTTTCTGTCTATTATAAGGACACTTACTAGGTTTAGGGCTCATCCTAATCCAGGATGATCTCATCTCAAAATTCTTACTTTAATTACATCTACAAAGAACCTTATTTAAAGTAAGGTCACATTCTGAGATTCCAGGTGGACATCTTTTGAGCGGGACACCATTAAACCCCCTACAGCAACCAAGCACCATTTTGTATTTCCGGAAACTTCTTCTATGCATGGAGCCCCTAGTTTGTACTCTGAAGTTTGAGGGTGTTCTTTCCCATTACTCAACTCTGAGATCTGCCACTTCACACTATTTTTCTAGTTTTGATCTCTGACTTCTGTATCAAGATTCTTTTGGCTATAAACATAGATGGCTTAAACAAGAAAGGGGGGGACTTACTGGTTCATGTTAATGAAAGTCAAGGGATAATAATAGTTTCAGTTATAGCTTGATACAGAGGCTCAAGTGATAATATTAGGGCCACTTTCTGAGAATATCTTAGCACTGCTTTTGACTCTGCTAGCTTTTCCAAATTGGCTCCTTTTTTGGTAACAAGATGACTGAAGAAGCCCCAAGTTTCACATTCTCATACAACCAAAGTCAGTGGAAAGGAAAGTAGTTCTACCTCTCAGAAATCTCAGTAAAGGACTCATGGCTTCTCATTGGTTCAGATTAGGTCACATGCCAATCCATGAGATAATCACTATGGCCAGGGATACACTGATTTGCCTAGGCCAAACAAGTTCTACTCCTAGAACTGAGAGTGGAGGTCAATTCCAACCAAACCAAATAGACTGAGATTTAGGCAAAGTGGATCATGAAGCAAAAGATGAAATTATATTTCTGTAATACGGGGGAATGAATATCGTGGGGATATCAGTGTCCAGTACAGCTTCCCTCTTAATAGTGACTTGGGTCCTGTCTTTGGCTAAGCTATCATTTGCAGCCCTGGATAAATATATCATTTCAGTCCATGACTTCATGGTATCTTAAAGAAGCTGAGTTCTGTGATTTACCTAGGCTTTCTGCCAGAAGCTCTGCCTGTGGGCTACACAGTCAGTATGTCCTGCTCAGTGCCCCAAATAGCACACAAGTATGAAGAGGATACCTGCTAGAACTTTTCTGCTATCCTAGGTTCAGCAGATAATCCAAAACACACTCTGGCTTTACTAAAAGTGAGGATTGAGTAGATTTTCAGAGCTAGTGCTCTTTCTAGCAGTATGTCATTTGGTTTTCTTTGTGTATGTGATTCTGAGATGAGCATTAAAACAAAGAACTTTCTATCTGGGTTAGTGTGGAACCCTAAAAATCCCAAAGGATGAACCAAGTTGAAATTCTATGACAGAGCTAATGCTCAAAAATCAAATACCATAATCAGTCGTGAGACAAGATGGTTCCGCTAGGCTTTTAATATCCCCCTATATTGTGTGGGCAATTCGTGCCTGCTTGTATTTTGGCCACAAACAGCCTCTATAAAAAAAATCCAGGCTCAGGGATTCTCTTGCACAAAAGGATGGCTCACTGTGTTGTGTTGGAAGTATGTTCTGTATTTAGTAAGGGCAAATTCAGTTAGAGTAAGCTAGGAGGGGGAAGATTTGAAGTGTATCTAAAAATACTGAAATATCTCAATTGCTCCTGACATCCAAAAGAGCAGCATCTTTTTGCTTATTTGGTTAAGTGGGTGAGGGGTGATATAAATTAGTACAATAAAATAATAATTACTGTTTATTGGTTAATGACTATATGATAGGCATCATACTAAGTACTTCATATACAATGCCCCTAATTTTTTAGCAACCCTCTGGGGTGCTTATGATAACTCTTTACTAGCCTGGACTGAAAGAGACAGAGGTGGGACAAAATTAAGGAAGAATGACTTCAAGGCAGAGCATGCATGCCAAGGCTAGAAAGAATAAGCCTACCACCCCCAAAGGGCTCAGAGGAGAGAGCATTCAGCCATAGAGGATTACTCTCGGGCCTTAAAACCTAATGGAATTTGCCCTACTGTGTTGTGTACTTGCCAGGGTATTACATGTGGGTTGAAGGATTAAGATCAGCATGAAGCAGAATCTAAATCTAGAAAAGAAGAATTCATTGTCCGGGAGGAATTCACCTATGCATTGGAATAGTTTATTAAAATATTTTGTTAAAGTTTATTTACTTAAGTAATCTCTGCACCCAATATGGGGCTTGAACCCATGACCTGAGATCAAGAGTCACATGTTTCTCCTACTGAGCCAGCCAGGTGCCCCTGCATTGGGACACGTGAAACCTTGTGTTTTGACATAGTTTCAGACTTAAGAAAAGTTAAAAAAAAATGGTATGAAGGGTCTTCATATTCCCCAAATGTTAATATTTTCCACATTTGCTTTATCGTTCTCCCTTCCTCCATTCTCTTCCTATGTTCCTTTTCCTCTTTCTCCCCTCCCCACTGTTCTCTCCTCCAACCCATGCATATATATTCATTTTTCTCAACTATTTGAGAGTAAGTTAGAGATATTTTGCCCTTTAATCCTAAATACTTTATTTCCTAAAATCAAGAACATTCTGATAAAACTTCAATACAGTTACCAAAATGAAGAAATTAATGTTAATGTGATATATATTTTTTAAGATTTCATTTATTTTTTTGACAGAGAGAGACACAGCGGGAGAGGGAACACAACCAGGGGGAGTGAGAGACGGAGAGCAGGCTTACAGCGGAGCAGGGAGGTCGATGCAGGGCTCCATCCCAGGACCCTGCGATTGTGACCTGAGCTGAAGGCAGACACTTAAAGACTGAGCCACCCAAGCCCCTGCTAATGTGTATTTTTATCTAATATATTAACGTTATTCAAAGTCCACCAATTGTCCTAATGATGTCTTTTATAGGGAAGGAAAATCATGATCACATGTGGCATGCAGTTGCCACATCCACTTAGTGTACTTTATTTATGAATTCAAATTTAATGTTCTAGCAAGGCTATCTAGAGCTGGTCCTAATATTTACATGAATGCCTCCTTTGAAGCCTGGTCTTGTTGATGGTCATGTTGATGACCAAGGTAGAGATACCTGAACATTCTTGGAATGCTCAGAGAATTGGAATGGGTTTATAATGTAAGACTTGAAAACCCACCAACTGACTTTGTACCCTAGGAGGACCAGAGGCCACTCCTTCAATAAGGGATGCTCTAGTGATGGAGACACTAGTATCTTTGAGCTCAGTAATGGTCGTTATTTGTAGGCTGACTTTGATAGTTTGAAATTCTACCATGGAAATGGGCTCTGTAATATTAATGTGGATGATGAGATTCTGGTACTACAGATGCTAGATTGTAACTCTAGGACACCAAACATTATCAAAATAAAAAGTAGCAAGAACGGAATGGTAATCAGAATGCCTTGATGCACAGAAATCTATGGCAATCAAGATAGAGCATGCTATTCCTAAATGGGGAGTCAATGAGTGTATTGCTTAATTTGATTATAATAAAAAAAATAGAAAGCTTCTAATTGAAAGGTTGCTGTCAGGTGCCATAATGGAAAATTGTACTCCCTCACACGATTTCCAGATTTAAGTCAGTTCATAGACATATTGATTCAAATGATGCTGGGTCACCTCACATATAGATAGTGGCTGTTCCTTTGATGTTTCCCCAAAGAGGCCTTTAGCCATTTTCCAGGATAGTTGTACACTAGACAAAAGGGGATATTCAAATTCCAAAACTATTACAGGTTTGAGCTGACATTGATCACGGAGGACGTAAAACATCCTTATGTTCCTCTGATTAGTGTGGAGGCTCTCAGAATCCACAGAAGAAAGGGAGTTTCAGCTGAAGCCTGTCTCACAGTAGGTCAGTGGGTCCACATACCTACACTGTGGCTCTTCTCTGGTCTTTGAGTGTGTGTGTGTGTGTGTGTGTGTGTGTGTGTGTATGTATATGTAATTGGGCTTTGAGAATATATATATATAATTATATATATATATATATATAAAATTGGGCTTTGAGTGTATATATATATATATATATATATATTTAATTGGGCTACATATTCTTAGATGCTGGAAGCCCCCTTCAGTTGTTTCTCTGATCCATGGATTAAGGATCATTATAGCAGAAAGGACCAAGTTGGAATTCATCAACCTTTCCCTGCCAGAAATTTTTTTTTTAAGATTTTTTTTTTATTTATTGATTTGACAGAGAGAGATCACAAGTAGACAGAGAGGCAGGCAGAGAGAGAGAGAGGGAAGCAGGCTCCCTGCTGAGCAGAGAGCCCGATGCGGGACTCGATCCCAGGACCCTGAGATCATGACCTGAGCCGAAGGCAGCGGCTTAACCCACTGAGCCACCCAGGCACCCTCCCTGCCAGAAATTTAAAGCGAAAAATCATCATATTCCTGGAGGCACTGCAGAAATTAGTGTCAACATAGAAGATTTTGAAAATGTGGTCTTTTCTCTCAATGGTCTCTGTAGAACCACATGATTCATAGCTGATGACAGTGATTACTATAAACTTAACCAAATGGAAGCTTGATTGCAGTGCTATGCTGGATGTAGTATCTTTATGAAAGCAGATCAACCTAGTTTCTAGCACTTAGTGTACAGCTATTGATTTGGAAGAATGCTTTCATCTTGATGCATATCAGCAGAGAGGATTGACATCAATTTATGTGGTAAAGACAGTTTCAAACACTCTTGCCTCATCACTATGTGATCTCATGTTCATCGACAGAATATAGTCTATAGGACCCATGAATTATCTCGAAATTCCTGAGAATTTACTTCTGTCCACATCAGATTAATTGGACCTGCTGAGCTGGAGTGGCAATACTCTTAGACAACTGAGTAAGACCTGGGTCCAAAAGGTGGGAAATAAACCCCATAAAGATTCATGGTCTTGCCATATTGATAAAATTTTTGGTTGGTCTGGGAACCTGCTGGGATATTTTTCCCAAGGACAAATTGTTGCACTGCAGACCCATACCACCAAGAGAGGAGGACCTCACTTAATTTGGTCCTAATAGGAGCATAATAGTAACAGACCTCCAGGGCTCTAGAGGAAGACTATGATATCATCCATTGCTCAGAAGTGTTCTATTTAAAAATAATTTCTAAAGGCAAGGGAAACAAAAGCAAAATGAACTATTGGGACTTCATCAGAATAAAAAGCTTTTGCACAGCAAAGGAAACAGTCAACAAAACCAATAGGCAACCTACAGAATGGGAAAAGATATTCGCAAATGACATATCAGATAAAGGGCTAGTATCAAAAATCTATAAAGAACTTACCAAACTCAAAACAAATAATCCAGTCAAGAAATGGGCAGAAGACAGAAACAGACATTTATCCAAAGAAGACTTCCAAATGGCCAATAGACACACGAAAAAGTGCTTCATATCTCTCGGCATCAGGGGAATACAAATCAGAACCACAATGAGATACCACCTCACACCAGTCAGAATGGCTAAAATTAACAAGTCAGGAAATGACAGATGCTGGCGAGGATGCAGAGAAAGGGGAACCCTCCTACACCGCTGGTGGGAAGGCAGGCTGGTGCAGCCACTCTAGAAAACAATATGGAGGTTCCTCAAAGAGTAAAAATTAGAGCTACCCTATCACCCAGCAATTACACTACTGGGTATTGACCCAAAGGATACAAGCAGTGATCTGAAGGGGCACCTGTACCCCAATGTTTATAGCAGCACTGTCCACAATAGCCAAAGTATGGAAAGAGCCCAGATGTCCATCAACAGATGAACAGATAAAGAAGTGGTGTATACACACACACGCACACACGCGCACGCACACACACACACACACACAGTGGAATATTACTCAGCCATCAAAGAAATGAAATCTTACCATTTACAATGACATGAATGGAACTAGAGGGTATTATGCTAAGTGAAATAAGCCAGTCAGAGAAAGACAATTATCATATGATTCCACTCATATGTGGAATTTAAGAAACGAAACAGGATCATAGGGGAAGGGAGGGGAAAATAAGATGAAATCAGAGAGGGAGACAAACCATAAGAGACTTAACAATAGGAAGCAAACAGGTTCTGGAGGGGTGGTGGGTTGAGGAATGGGGGTAACAGTGATGGGCTTTAAGGAGGGCACATGATGTAATAAGCACTGGGTGTTATATGCAACTGATGAATCACTGAACTCTATCTCTGAAACTAAAAATACACTATATGTTAATTGAATTTAAATAAAATTAAATAAAATTTAAAAAAATGCTGATATGCTATTGGACCCTAATTGAAACTGGGCACAAGTTATCAAGAGACTTTGCAAACTAGATGTGCATAATGACCAGGGCATCTAGTTATCTAGATTCTACATATTATCAGATCCCACATGTCAAAAATTTATGTAGTCATTGTAGCTAGCCGTTTAGTCCCCTCTATAATAAAATAATAGATTTGGATTGGACTCAAGTGGGTACAGAAGTTATGAATCAGCCACATGCATAAGTAGCCCAAATCCTCATGTCATCTAAATTTGTTGCATTATTGCCTTGTATCAGCTTACCCCAAGCAATGATAAACATATAATTTATAATAAAGTGTTCAGAACTACCATTCAGAAGTAGATATTTAACTTTGTGACCCACATACAACTATCATAGCTAAGGGGTTTGTATAATAAACATCTTATCCTTTTGAATTTTTTCATACTTTTATTATAAAACTGTTGACTCCAAAGATAGATCATTCGTATATTTATTATAGTAATTATCCACATATTGTGGTACATGATTTTGTTCTAACAAAGTCAGTATTTGTAGAAAAACAGGTTTTTTTAAGAGTTGGAAGCAAAGTGTCTTTTTATAATATGAGGGATACATATTGTTCTATTGAAAGTTACAACTGTCAGGTTTGATAATTGAAATACCTTATTGATCTAATAACTAAAATAGCCTCTGCTTCTAAGCTAAAAACTATAAACAATTTATAGATTCTAGAATTCAAGTCCAATATATAATTATAAATACTATCCACTCTCACATTTATTTTCTTGATAATAGTTTGATATGATGTTTTAAGTAAAGCTAATATTATCTGGAAAATGATAAAGGAATAAAAATTCCATATGCATTATTCCCTTGAAAGCATCAAAGGAAGTAAGAAATTATTTGATGAAAACAACTGTGTTTTTATGAAATTATACTCTTGATGTCAAATTGCAGTCTCTTGACATTGATGCCAACTTCTTTGATTAAGGAAATACCAGAAAAAGAAGGAAGAAGCTTTATTTTGCCCACAAATTCCAGTCAGCCATTTATAATACAAAAGTAAAATGTCAAAATCTACTTATGTTTTTTCTAAATTAGATACAAAATAACATCTTTAAAACAAAGATGTACAGTAATATACTAATTTGGCCTTTTCAGTGCTCCAGATGACTAGTAATTTGATGACTTATAAAGACTATGAACTAGTCAAATTCTGTAAAAAATTATACTTGACACTGACCAATGAATATTGTAAGGAATGTGATATTGCTTGAATATCATTGTATAAGAAACTAACTCTCATAATTTGTATTCTAATGTCTAGTATGATTGACTTGTATAAGTTAATTATTTGAAAATCAAATATTTTTAAATATTTTTCTGGCTCTCTGCATACATATAATTTTTCAATATTGGTCATCAGATATAGCACCTCAAAATCAACATTTATTCAAAATTACTTAAGGCTTGGTCAGTAGAACATGTGATTCTTGATCTCAGGACTGAGTTCAAACCCCATGTTGGGTATAGACAGTAATTACAAAAGAGATTACTTAAGAAATATAATATTATAAGAAAGATTATAAAATCTGTTGGCTTCTTCCATTGAAAGCAAGATATTGGGTGGGACACCTGGGTAGCCCAGTTGGTTAAGCGTCTGACTCTTGGTTTTGGCTCAGGTCTTGATCTCAGGGTTGTCATGTCAAGCCCCATGTCAGTCTCCATGCTCAGCCCAGAGAGGGAGAAATAAATCTTTTTAAAAAAGAAAATAAGATATTGGAACAAACAAGTTTTCAAATTCTCATATGATGTTTAATTTCATGAAAGCACAAAGACTTTGATTTTCTAATAGCTTAAAACCTCAAAATTAAAACCTCTAATTAAAACCTCAAAAATTTCTAATTCTCTAATTTTTATTTAATATTTGAAATAATTTTATTTATATAAGTTGTTCTGAACTCAGTCATTTTATTTTAATAAATAAATAACATGCTAACTAAAAAATGTACCTAGGGACTGAGTATCTTTTTTCTAATTCACATAAAAACTCTAGTTGTTGGGCTAGTGGTGGCCCTGAGTGGGTTACCTGTGGTGACACATATAGGGTGATTGGATAAGGGAGAAGAGCATAGGTAAATATAAATTACTCTTAATACTCTATTTCTTGTTTGAGGTGGTAGGTTTACTGGTATTCAATTATAAGTAGATATAGAAAAAAATAAATGAAAATACATGTGTGAACTAGTGATGATAATGTATCGTGAACTGAAAATCATAATGAATTCAGTCTTATGTACTAGAGGCCTATCAAAAATATGTTTGTGGAGCAAGATTAAAAGAAAATATATTCCTGGATGGGACTGGATGAGATTATGCTGAGTGAAATAAGTCAAACAGAGAGAGTCAATTATCATATGGTTTCACTTATTTGTGGAGCATAACAAATAACACGGAGGACATGGGGAGATGGAGAGGAGAAGGGAGTTGAGGGAAATTGGAAGGGGAGGTGAACCATGAGAGACTATGGACTCTGAAAAACAACCTGAGGGTTTTGAAGGGGCAGGGGGTGGGAGGTTGGGGGAACCAGGTGGTGGGTATTAGGGAGGGCACGTATTGCATGGAGCACTGGGTGTGGTGCAAAAACAATGAATACTGTTATGCTGAAAAGAAATTAAAAAAAAAAAGAAAATGTATTCCATGTGCAGCAAGAGAAATGATAAGGTGCACAGGGACTTGTTGGATCAATCCTAAAAGTTTAGACTTTAAACTTTAAAGTTTAAAGTTTAGACTTTAGACCCTCCTTTTGCCCCAGTAAAGAAGAACCTAAATGTACAGCAGTTTACAAGACACCTACCAAGCAGCCTGGGTGAGCTATTTATGGAATGTGGGTAGCTCATGGGCCTGTTTCTGACAGGCAAGGTAAGTGTGTCGAAGGAGCATCACACTGGAGAGATGAACCATGAAAGGAGTCAGAGAGAGTAAGGATTGGTGGATTGGTACCAGGTCAATGAAACAAAGGAACTAATTAATCTCTTTCAGAGATGTCAATATATGGCAAATATCTATTATTTCCCTTGCACATATCATAAACTAATCATTGCATTTTACCCCACTGCACTTAAAATGCGGCTTCTTAATTCTTTTCAACATAACATTGTGAGTGGCTCTTAGTAATTGATCATAAATGAGGTGTAACCTATTTGCCATCTGCAGTCTGTACAAACTGTGTCAGATTATTACTCTGAATAGATGATAAACCAATAAATAGAATGGTAACTAAATGTAGGATGTTGGAAAGTCAGGATGTTGGAAAGTCAGGAAAGTTACTCGGGGCATCATACTGGAGTAGTGTAGCAAAATAGGGGCCAGCGAACAAGGAAGAATTGATGTCAAGTTGGCTAAGAATAAGGACTTAAAGAGAAGAGACCTAAAGATGGTAGCTCAACTTTCAGTGTGATTAGATTGAGAACTTTTTTTTTAAAGATTTTATTGTTAAGTAATCTCTACCCAGTGATGTGGGGCTTAAACCCACCACCCTGAGATCAAGAGTCGCACACTCTACTTTCTGAGCCAACCACGCACTCCTACAGTGGGAACTTGTAAATGAGCCCAGTTATCTCCACTTGAGTAGTATCTTATTTTGTGATGATTACATAGAATTCATGGCCACAATGAGGGGAGAGTATAACCTAATATGAACATGTTTTTCTTCCTCCGTCAAGAGAAGATGACCATTAGTTACTACTCTTCAGAGTTACATTGTTTATCCAGGATTAGCCTTGTAACTACACCACACTACCGTGCAGTTACAGGAATTCTCCAGAACCATCTACAGGCTAACTTAGAGAAGAAGGTAACTTTGGTCAGGTGGTGTTAGTGGGTACATCCTTGGTGAACGTGAAAAAGTGGGCTGAGACTGTATATTTACGGCCTCTATACGTAGTCTTTCTGTCTCTGTGTGTATGTTTCCCTCTCTCTGTAGTTCTAGATAATATATAATAAATGTATATATGTATGAAATATATATTATATACCATATATTTGATATATATGTAATATATAACTATACATTTTATACATGAAACATTCAAATGTACATTATGTATATACTCATAAAATAGGGAAGTTCAAACTCTATAGCAGTGCTACTTGGTAGAACTTTGAGATGAAAATACTCCCTATCTGTGCCGTCTAATATGATACCCAGTAGCCACGGGTGGCTTTTGAGAACTTGAATTGTTAATGCGACTGAGGATCTGGAGTTTTAATTTTATTTAATATTAATTTAAATAAAAATCGCCAACTGTGTCTAGTGGCTGCTGTACTAGGCAACACAGCATTATAGAGAGTCAAGTCATATGTAGTATCTTGAGTCCTCCTTTTGTTGATTCCCTTTATCACCTTTTCCTAAGAAGACCCTGACAGACTCTCTGAGATCACTAGGATTCTGGTAACTGAGTTAGAAAATCATTGTTGAACTATTCTGATGATTTATTTTGCTTGTTTTAGCCCATGTTTTCAAAATGGTAACCACTGTCCTAACCACCCCTCCCCGCCAAGAGCATTCACAAATTCACGTTTAATTTATCCATCCTGACCTTTCACCTGACAAACCTCCCTAAGAATGGTAGAACCTTTGTCGTGGACAAGGCATTCTAGCAGCTCTAGATTTTGCTCAGGTTTTCAAACCTAGCCCACAGCAACCTGTCTTGTCCACAAAGTAGAGACATATGTCCCCAACTGGGGAGCATTGGCAATCTTTTTGTAAGATGATCTCTAGAGACTTTGGCCCATGTGTGTATATCTTGAAGAAGCAGCCGGTTCCAGCTGTGATCAGCTGCTTTGCATATGAATGGGAATTATTGGTTTTAAAGATTGGAGGAACCATTTCCAGGAGGCTCAGCTCTGGTGACCATGAAATCACAAGACAGGAGCCTGGAAAACTTCCAGGTGATGTGGAAGTCCAGCCAGTGCCAGATGTGGTAGACTCCCATGTTTGGGAGCCCCACACCGGCTTTGATTCTGTTCAGCATGTTTTCCCTTCCTTTTGGTAGACCACCAGCTGTCTTCTGTGCCTCAACTCAAGTTACAAGAGCAAAATTCACTTCAGCCCTGGGAAAATGATCCCCCTTAGCAACTCCATAGCAAATTCCTAAGGAGATGACCTCGATTATAAACTGTCTCAGTTAAAGTGGTCTTATTGGGCTTACTTAGAACAAAACTGTAACAGCTTCCATTGCATCTGTAAGTGGTGTAATTTGAGGAGGGGCTTCTCAGAGTGTGAGTTCTGGGACTGTGGTTCACAGGGTGTAATTAGAGGCATAGCCACCTAGCCAGGGTTATTTGGAGGGTAGTCCCTGCAGGCACTAAGTGGCAGGTGTGATCTCAGTGACAGCTGCCCCTAAAATATACAGTGTCCATAAGACTATCTGCACGCTACTTAGAAATTAACTGAATGCTCTTCTTTGTTCGCCACAGAAATCTTTCATTTTCCCCATGTTGTCCCAGACATCTTCTTCCAAGTTAGTAATTGGAAGCCATTAAAGCAGTCCTTCAAAGATGTTCTTAGGTCTTCAATTGTTAGCGCACAATCTCACACACAGAGCTATTGTAAAGAGCCACAGCGTACACAGTGAAGCACGAGGGGCCTTGACAGCTGAGATTTTGCTTATGAGAGAATCACTCGAGTGATGGAACTTGAGGGGCTTTTGAGAATAGAATGAACCATGAGGGGGATTGGCTGGGGAGGGAGAGAGTGGTTTTGTCTTCAGATTTAAAGGAAATAACCAGGCCCCTGGCGTGAAATGTGGTTTGTGCTCAGCCTAGCGGGACCTATGTTAAAACTGGGCCACTACGGAGAAGATTAGCTTGCCCCCTATCTCCTGAACCATGTGATTTGGAGAGCAGGTGCTGCCATGGGCTGAGTTCAGACTAACATGTAGAATATAACATATTCTTATGTTCTATGAGAATGTTACATATCCTCTTATGACATGTAAAAAGTTATGAGGTGCATCTGTGCATACAACAGGGCGATAGTTAAATAAATATGTGATTTCCCAACCGCTGTCCATGTGGTGTGGTTTCATTGACTATTCAGATATGGTCTAGCTTGTGGGATAACCTCTCCCACTGGTGTGTCTCTAGGGAGAGCTGACCCAGTAGTGGTACTAGAAGCGGGGAGAATCCCTATACTGCACGACTTCAGTGTTTACAGGTGAGACAAAATTCCTGCAATTGACCACCTAAGAACAAAAGGTGTACCTAATTTAACCCCAAGGTGACAACCTTTAGTTGACATAGTCAGGGACAGTTAAGTGGCTGGGGGGCGTTCAGAAGGCAACAGTTACCTCCTTAGTTTAATATGGAAGCTATTATGCATTAGTGGGGTAACACGAAATACAGTAACTTATATGGCAACATTTGGGGAGTCATCTGTCTCCAAGGAGAACTGAGGGGCTTGCCTTGTATGACTTCAGTGAAGAAAAAGGCGGGAGGGGCACCTGGGTGACTCAGTGGGTTAAGCGTCTGCCCTTGGCTCAGGTCATGATCCCAGGGTCCTGGGATCGAGTCTCGCATCTGGCTCCCTGTTCTGCGGGGAGCCTGCTTCTCCCTCTCCCCCTTCCCCACTCATGCTCGCTTTCTCTCTCTCTCCCTCTGAAGTAAATAAATAAAATCCTAAAAAGAAAGAAAGAGAGAGAGGGAGGGAGGAAAAGAAAGAGAGGAAGGAAGGAAGGAAAAGAAAGGAAGAAAGAAGGAAGAAAGGAAAAGGAAAAGATTAGTCTGTGTCACTATACAACCATTCCCAGAGGGGGCAGCAGAGTCTGACAAAAGCATTGCATGGGCATAGGGAAGCAGCCTCTATCTCTCTCTCTATCAGTTATCTATCTATCTATCTGATTCTCCAGCTTTACTGAGGTATAATTGATGTATTACTATTGTGTAAGTTTAAGATATACGGTGACTTAACTTTAAGCACTTATATATTGCAATCTGATTACCACTGTAGTGTAAACTAACATCTCCATCACATCTTGTAATTACCATTTCTTCTTTGTGGTAAGCACATTTAAGCTCTCCTCTTTTAACAACTTTCAAGTACACAGTACAGTGTTGTTAACTATAATCACAAGGCTATGCATTACCTCTCCAGAACTTATTCATCCAACTGGAGGTTTGTACACTTGGACCGACATCTTCCCATTTCCCTCACCTCCCCCATTTCCTGGTAACCACGGTTCTACTCTCTGTTTCTATGAGTTTTACTTTTTCAGATTCCACATAGAAGTGAGCTCACACAGTATTTGTCTTTCTCTGTAGGACTTATTTTACTTAGCACAATGCCCTCCAGATCTTCCATGTTGTTGCAAATGGCAGGATTCCCTTCTTATGGTTCAACAATATTCCATTGTATATCTATCTATGTGTCTATTTATCTATCATTTTATTTATTTAATCTTCCAGATTTACTGAGATATAATTGACACATAACATTGTATAGGTTCAAGGTATACAACTTGTTGATTTGATAGACTTATATATTGCAATATGATTGCATCTTTATCTGTTCATCCATTGATGGACACTTAGGTTTTTTCCATATCTTGGCTATTGTGAATAATGCTGCAATAAACATGGGATTACAGCTATCTCTTGCACATCCTGTCTTCATTTCCTTTGGCTATATACCCAGAAGTGAGATTGCATGATCATATGGTAATTCTATTTTTAAGTAATTTTTTTAAGTAATATTTTTAATATTTTTAAGTAATAAATATTTTTAAGTAATTCTATTTTTGAGGCACCCCCATGCTGTTTTCCACAGTGGCTTCACCAGTTTGCACTCCACCAGCAGTGTGGGGGGATGCCCCTTTCTCCACATCCTCGCCTGCATTTGTTATCTCTTGTCTTTTCAGTGATGCAGCTGCCATCTACTGAGCACCAGCTAGGTACTGGCATTTCATTTAATCGCCTGTCGTTTGCATTTCATTTAATTTGCTTGCCCTTCATATCTGCAACTCAGCACATTTCCAGAAAATCAACCCATTCCCTCTCTAGTTCTCTGCACCTGGGCTGCTGAAAGCTACTTGAGAAAAATGTCAAAAACCCATGGATTGGTGTTCAACCTGTGTTGAGCTCTCTTTGCATTTTTTGGCAGTTGTTCTCTATATCCCTAAGCCACATCTCAAGATGTGGTCCTCTGACCAGCAGCATCAGCATCACCTGAAACTTGCTAGAAATGCTCATTTTTTTTAAAAGATTTTATTTATTTGACAGAGAGAGACACAGTGAGAGAGGGAATACAAGCAGGGGGAGTGGGAGAGGGAGAAGCAGGCTTCCCGCTGAGCAGAGAGCCTGATGCGGGGCTCGACCCCAGGACCCTGGGATCATGACCCGAGCCGAGGGCAGACGCTTTACGACTGAGCCACCCAGGTGCCCCTAGAAATGCTCATTCTTGGGGTGCCTGGGTGGCTCGGTTGGTAAAGCATACGACTTGATTTTGGCTCAGGTCATGATCTCAGGGTCGAGCCCCATGTCAGGCTCCACATTCAGCGAGGAGTCTGCTTGAGATTCACTCTCTCCCTCTCCCTCTGCCCCATTAGCCCCACAAAATAAACAAATAAATCTTTAAAAAAAAGAAATGCTCATTTTAGGCCCTACCTCAGACCTTCTAAATAAAAAATTCTGGGTGTGGAGCCTCACAGTCTGTGCTTTAAAAAACCCTCCAGGTGTGGCAGCCAGGGAGCTCATTCAGTTAAACGTCTGCCTTCAACTTGGGTCCTGGTCCTGGGGTCCTGGTCCCGGGGTCCTAGTCCTGGGGTCCTAGGATAGAGCCCCTGGGATGGAGCCCAGCTTTGGGCCCCCTGCTCAGCAGGGAGTCTGCTTCTCCCTCTGCCCCTCCCCACCACCACTCATGCTCACGCGCGCGCTCTCTCTCTCTCTCTCAAATAAATAAACAAAATCTTTAACAAAACAAAAAACAGACAAACAAAAAACCCAAGCCCTCCAGGTGATTGTGATGCCTGCTCGAACTGATTCTTGAACTCAAGAATCAGCTCCTCTCCCCGCTTTTTTCAAAACCTATTTCAAACTTTTTTCAGTCTCTTCAAAACCCCTATCCTCAAAGCCTCTTTATTTTCATAAAAAACAAAGACCTTCAAGCAGAGATCCCCATATTTTCTATACTCATAACCATAATGTTGCTGTTTCAGTAAATACCCTTTTCTTGTCTGCACTTTCCTTTCAGCTACCCAGGTCCCCCAAAATAGATAGAGAAATAGATGCATTCTGAGCTCCAATTCCTTTCATCTCCTAAGTAATCTTTCATCAATTAGCCATATTCTGTTAAGCTTTAAATCTATCTATTGACTTTTGTTCCTCAGATCATATTTTCCCATGTCTTCTATCTTAAAACTTTCCCCTGTTGGGTACCTGGATGGCTCAGTCAGTTAGGCATCTAACTCTTGGTTTCTGCTCAGGTCATGGGATTGAGCTCCATGTCGGGCTCTGTGCTGTGCATGGAGTCTGCTTCAGATTCTTTCCCCGTCCCGCTCCCTCCCCCTGGTTTCTCCCCTTGCTCACATGCATGTGTGCTCTCACTCTCAAATAAATGAAATCTTTAAAAAAATTTCTGCTATATTTCCCTGTAACAAAATCCTATCACTACTTCCCTTTCATAACCAGGAGAAGTACATTAGCTCTTTCTACTCCCTCACATGTCTTTGATCCAAACTTCACAGCAATATGACTTTTCACTTCTATATCCCTTTGAAACTTTCTCTCCCAATCACCAGTGATAAGAATGCCAAGGGGGGAGTTGCAAACTTTAAATAAGTTTTCAGAAAAGCTTCACTGAAAAGGTGAACATTTCCTCCTATGTCTCAAGCCATCTTTACTCATTCTGCTTTCTGAAGCAGTTCCTCTGCCTAACTTGTAAATGTTGACGTTTGCTAAAATTCTGTGGTTGAATCCCCTTCTCATTCCTTCCAAATTTTTATCAGTAGTTTTGGCCTCTCTCCAGAACTCCAGGCAAACATGCTGACTCAATAAAAAAACATTTAAGTACCTATTCCCTGCTTCAGTATGACATCACTAACCTAGCCTTAACAACTAGAAGTCATTCTTAATACTTCTCCCCCTTTATACCCAACACTCTTAGGAGTGGAGATTTCGCACAATAGATTTGGGAAAGACACAAACGAAATTGACAAAGGGGAATGGGATAAAGATTGAGAAGGTTTGGTCAAGAAAGATAGTATTCCCTTAAGACTGGATTAGTGTTGAGGGAACAGGAATGGGACAAAGTAGGAAGGAAAAGGTACACTATGAATATGGCATGTTAGACGTCATGGGGACCTTGCTGGCTAAGACTACAATGAACAAGAAGAGGGACATTACATAATGTATATAAGATCTCATGGGAGGAAGGATGAAAGGAATCACAGTCTTGACTGTGAACTCTCAGGGAGAACAGAAATGCTAAGCTCATAAATGTGTATGAGGATTGGAAATAAAAATGACCAGAAGGGTTGCTAAAGCACACCATGGAAGGGAAAGCAAAGAAACAGGAGAAGGGAAAGAATATTTTCAGTTTATTCTTTTTATGAAAAATTGATGTGATGGAAATTTAATATTTGTAAAAATGAGGTTGAGAAAACGTCTATTAATATTTATTATAGGTAAAATACTTTAAGTTGTAAGCTCAAACAAGAACAATTTATGCAATAATACTTCTAAAATTAGAAGTCATTTTCATTACAAAAGATAAATCTTATCAGGAGATGGAATCACCTTAGCGTGGGATTTGCGAGTCTATTACACGTTAGTTCAAAAAGGGTGGCTGCATATAAAATGAGATCGGAGGAAGAATTCCTAGATTATGGTTGCATAAACCCTATCTTGCTTATTAATTTCATTCATCTTGTGTGACAAGTTCCAAGAAGGTGTAGGTCACAAAAAAATTGCAGTTCATACCCTGAAGAAGAACTTCTTACAATGGGCTGCTATGGTGGTTCTCCCCAGTAGTACTTTTTCTCTGTGAACTATTTTGGGCACACTTGTGGCTCTAGGGCTTAAAGTGGTTTCCCAAAGTGCATATATCTTGCCATTTATCAAGATAAAAACAAGTGAGCTCTTTGTTCCATTCTAGCCACAACTTTGGAGGGTTTGTACTAACGCATTAGACTCTACGGTACATTTGTACAATTGCTGTAATAGGGCTTCCTTCTCTTTTCATCTTAGAACTTAAGGCAGGAGAAGCTGGTGGAGTTGTTTACTGGATCCTGAAGAAAGGTACTTAAACTCGGTTACATTATGTCGGTATTTCTGGTCAATTCAGCCACACAAACGATTAAGTAGTCCTGTTACTTTCATAAAATGACATAACTGAGCAATTGACTAAAACTTTGGCAGAAAGAAGCAGCAGTTTTATCTTTGTGTATAAGCTGTATTTCCCCACAAAATAATTCTGCCCGTTTTTAAACCAATTGGCCAGCCAATCCATGTGTTTTTTTGGTAAATTTAAATTCAGACAACCAGTTATGATGTCAAGTGAATGCCTTGCAGCACTTTTGCTTTTTAACCAATTTTTCCAACTGTCATTTTAGACACATCCTGCTGTGTTAATTCAACTCTCTATATGCCAGTTCAGTGAAAGCCACACTGGTAACAGTGGCATGAAACCCACCAAACACCTGATGGATTCTCTGAAATCTCACTCTTTACTCAGTTGTTCTTTCACCTGTCTTCGGTCAATAAACACTTAATATGTACAGATCCTCCATCTCCCTGTAGGTCTACACAAACTCTCATTAATTGAAATGACTTCACAGAGACAATGGTTACCAGAAATCATGAGGTGGGCCTGGGCAAGTTGGGGTATGCATGTTCCCAGAAGTCTCTAGAAAAAAGTAGGACAGACCCAATCAGTTTTGCATGATTTAGATCGGTCCTCGAACCGATGAACGATTGATGACCCTTTCAGCTTTAGAATTGTCTTAGACATAGCATCCGATCCCTGTAAATTGCAGATAAATAAAATGTGGTATATGCACGCAAAGGAATATTATTTAGCCATAAAGAGGAACGAAGTGCTGATGCATGGTACAATATGGATGAACCTTGAATACATTATCTTAAGTGAAAGAAGCCAGTCACAGATGGACTGATAATATAGGAGTCCGTTGATAGGAAATGCCCATAATTGGCAAATTTATAGAGGTAGAAAGTAGATTAGTAACAGTTTAGGACTGGGGGGGGTTAATGATATGGGAGTGATAGTTGAATTGTGTAGGGTTTCTTTTTGAGGTGATTAAAATACTGTAAAGTTGTGGCAAGAGTTGCACAAGCCTGGGAAAATACTAAAAATCATGGAATGCTACAATTTAAAAGGGTGAATTGTATGGCATGTGAATCATTTCTCAATAAACCTGTGATTTTTTTTAAATCCCCCAAATCATACAGTTGTAACAATGCTTTGTCTGACTGTGTTTTTCTAGGCCTTTAGGGGCTACACAGTCAAGTGGGAAAAGAAAACGGGACATTGGCAGTCATTAGTCACTGGTTTCTCATACCTGCTCAGTTAGTTACTAATAAGCTACACAATCTGGAGAAAGTCAATTTCCTCATATATGAAATGGGAATATCACCTAACCCTCTTGCAGGATTGCTTCAAAACTGAAATGAGATACTTTCAATAAAGAGCCTAGCACGGTGCTTGGCACATTTATAGCCACCCAAGAAATTTTAGTTCCCCTTCCGCTTCCACTCCCACTCGTGTGTGGAATTTCTCATCTGCTTAGATTTCCTACTTGTGAACATGTGCCAAAGTGTCATTTCATCCCATCCCTCCTTGTGAGGTTACCACATAACCATCAAACAACAACCTGAAGTGTGAGGTTTGAATAACACCTAAAGAAAACTTGACCATGTAAGTCATTAAAATGTGTCTGTATACGAGTGGAAAAGACACAAAAAGAAATGAAATTCAGAGCTGGAGGACCCCAACAGAGGAGTACCCCTCATTGGTAACAGAAGCATTTTGCAGTTGGCGACACCCCCACAAATGACTAATCTCCAAGAAGAAATTTGATTCCTTCAACTGCAGGAAAAGAAGTTTAACACAGGCAGCTGTGGCAATAAATCTTCCTATCAGTTGTGGTTACAAGGCTGGAAAATCTCGAGTTAACTGTGCTCGTGAATCATGCGCATTTATTTCTACTGGTTTAAATATATTTTTTCCTTTATGTACAAAGAGATAGCTTGTAATAAAGCTACCATTAAACACTGGTGTCAGAAAACCACCGAAAAGAATTCATTTTCTAGCATCTACGATAATAATATAGACGCCAGTTCATGACACACTGTTTTTCTTTCTTTGTGCAAATATTAAAATTTTTCTGCTTGCAGTGTTCAAGATAGTGTCTCCTCGATCCCAGCCACAGAGAAATACACTAAGGAGAGGGCTTTTTAGTTATTTGTACACTAGTTAAAAGTTAAGTAATTGTTAAAATAGTCATATTTGCCAAAAAGGTGTAGTCTACTGAGAGATCCCTAAATACTGAAGGAGGTTAAAAAGAATCCACAGTTCAAGGGCAACAATGGTAAGTCTTGTGATTTAAAAACTGGTAGCCTCGGTCTTAAAGTAACGTTTCCCCTTTGGGAACACGAAGGGGTATGCCCTTACTTTGCAGTTGAGTTGTTTAATAAAAACATGGAATGGAGTGGAGGAGAGGAGAATACAAACGTGGTGGAACACTAGACAGTTGCCTAGCTAAAGTAAAACTAATTAAAACTAGTTTACCTAACTAAAACAAATGTCCACTTTCATCCGAATGGGTTTATTGAGAATTTGTAAGAATGGTTACTTTGGCTATGATTCTGCATAAACAAGATCCGCTCTTTTTCTAAGAGAAACTTCTTTTTTTTTCTCTCTGAGCAGGTTTTGATTCATGAGCATTCAAGTAGTACCATAAGGAGGTTTTCTTTCTTTCTTTTCTTTGCAGTTTTTTCCCAGCTTTGTTGAGATATAATTGGTAGATAACATTGTGTGCATTTAAGGGGTGTGATGTTGTGATTTGATACATGTATATGTTGCAAAATGATTAATACAGAAGGGTTCGTTTACACCTCCATGACCTCATGTAATCACCACTTCTATTTTATGGTGAAAACATTGAAGATCTACTCTCTCAGCAACTTGCAAGTATATAATACAGTTTGGTTAACTCTAGTCACCATGCTGATCCCCAGAACTTATTCATCTTCTACATGGACCTTTGCACCCCTTGACTAAAACCTCCCCATTTCTCCGAGCCCCCCAACCCCTTAAAACTACCATTCTACTCTCTGAGTTCAGCTTTTGCAGATTCCACATATAAATAAGATCATAGAGTATTTGTTTTTTTCTGTCTGACATATTTCACTTACCATAATGCCCTCAAGATCCATCCATTTTGTTGCAAATGACAGGATTTCCTTTCCCATGGATGAATGAAATTTCTGTGTATTATATCTTTTTTATCCATTCATCTGTAGTTAGGCACTTAGGTTATTTCCGTAGCTTGGCTATTGTGAATAATACTGCAATAAACACAGGAGTGCAGATATCACTTTGAGATTTTGGTTTCATTTCCTTTGGATATATACTGAGAAGTAGGATTGCTAGATCACATGTTATGTCTGTTCTTCATTTTTGAGAAATCTCCATATTTTCCATAGTGGCTGCACCGGATTACATTCCCACCAATAGTGCACAAGGTTTCTCTTATTTACAGCCTTGCCAATACTTGTTATCTCTTCTCTTTTTTTTCCTTTTATTTATTTTTAAGTCCCCATATAATTAACATACAGTGTTATATTAGTTTCAGGTGTGCAATATAGTAATCCAACAAGTCTGTACATTACCCAGTGCTCATCACAATAAGTCTACTCTTAATCCCCTTCACCAATTTCACCTGCCCCCTCCCCACCTGTCTTCTGGTAATCACTAATTTGTTCTCAATATGAGTCTGGTTTTTTTTCTCTCTTTTTGTTGTCATTCTTTTGTTCTGTTTCTTAAATTCTGCACGTGAGTGAAATCATATGGTAATTCTCTTTCTCTGACTGACTTAGCTTTATGTCCTCTAGATCCAACCACGTTGTTGCAAATGGTGAGATTTCATTCCTTTTTATGGTTGAGTAATATTCCATTTTGTGTGTATAGATAGATATAGATATAGGTTTAGATTGCCCACCTCTTCGTTAATCCATTTATCAATTGATGGACAGTTGGGTTGCTCCCATAAACACAAATACAGTCAACTGATCTTTGAGAAATGAGCAAAGATAATTCAATGGAGAAAGGATAGTCTTTTTAGCAAATGGTGCTCAAACAACTGGATATCCACATGTGAAAAACACTATATAGATATAGTCCTACACCTTTTATAAAAATTAACTCAAAATGAACCAGAGACCTAAATTTAAACATGAAAAGCATGACATTTCTAAAAGATAACATAGGGAAAATCTGTGCTATGTTTGGTTTGATGATGACCTTTTAGATACAACAGCAAAAGCATGATCCATGAGAGAAAAAATTGATAAATTTCAGTTCATTAAAAGTAAAACTTGTGCTCTGTGGAAGACAGTGTTCAGAAAATGAGATAATAATCCACAGACTGGGAGAAAAATCTTTGTAAAACACATATATGATAAAAGACTTATATCTGGGATATATAAAGAATGCTTAGTACACCATGAGAAGGATACACAACTAAAAAGTGGGCAAAAGACCTGAAAGGACACTTTAACAAAGACGTTATACAGATGACAGGTAAATATATGAAAGATGCTCAAATTACCTATCTTCGGAGGATTGTAGATTAAAATAACAATGATATACCACTACATATACATTAGAAGGACTACGTCCTACATTGGGGAGGGTATGTGCTATGGTGAGTGCTGTGAAGTGTGTAAGCCTGACGATTCACAGACCTGTACCCCTGGGGCAAATAATACATTATATGTTAATAATAAAAAATTAAATTAAAAAAAAAAAAAGGACTGCGTCCTAAACACTGACAACACCAAATCCTGGGAGGATTGGAAGCAACTGGAACTCTCATTCATTGCTGGTGGGTGGTAAAACTATTCTCTATGATACTCTGATGGTTGATACATGGTATTATACGTTTGTCAAAAACTATAGAACTGTATAATACAAAGAGTAAACCTAATGTGAACTATGATCTTTAATTAATAAGAGTAATTAATAATATATCAGTATTCATCATTTTTAACAAATGTACCACAGTAATGCGAGATGTTAATAGGGGAAACTGTGGCCCAGGGAAGAGGAAACTATGGGAACTCTGTATTTTCTGTTCATTTTTTCTGTCAATGTAAACCTGCTCTAAAAAAATGGTCTATTAAAACAACAAAAAACACATGAAAGACTGGGTTTGGCCTGCAGGCCATAGTTGATCAACACCAGATTCAGAATCATCAAAAATATCCTCATCAATGTCTGTGTGAATCCAGGAACACAGCTTCCACCTGCTATCCTACCTCCTCCTCTGTTAGTTCTCCCAATTCTGAGATTCCACACATAGGTTGGGATCCCCTTAACCTCTCTTTTGTCCTGGCTGCCTTTCAGGATTCTTTCTTTAAAAAAAAGACTTTATATTTATTTGACAGAGAGCAAACAGGAGTAGGGGGAGGGACAGAGGGCGAGAGTATCTCTTTTTAAAAATTTTTAAAAATATTTACTTATTTATTTTTAAAGGTTTTATTTATTTATTTGACAGAGAGACAGCAAGAGAGGGAACACAACCAGTGGGAGTGCGAGAGGGAGAAGCAGGCTCCCCACCAAGAAGGGAGCCAGATGCAGGGTTTTATCCCAGGACCCTGGGATCAAGACCCGAGCGGAAGGCAGACGCTTAATGACTAAGCCACCCAGGCGCCCCTCCTTTTTTATTTTTTTAAAGGTTTTATTTATCTATTTGAGAGAGAGAGACAGCATGCACACAAGCAAGGGGAGGGGCAAAGAGAGAAACAGAATCCCCGCTGAGCAGGGAGCCCAACATGGGGTTCCATCCCAGGAACCTGCGATCATGACCTCAGCTGCAGTCAGATGCTTAACTGACTGAGACACCCAGGCACCCTGGATGATTTCTTCCAGTCTTTCTCTTTCATGATCTGAAACAGGGCCTGGCTAACTGTTTCTGAAATCAGTCGTTTAAGAGATGGTTTAGATTTTGCATGCCCTAGGTCTCTGTGGCAACTACTCGGTTCTGCCATGGTAGCACAAAGCAGCCTTAGACATTACGTAAACAAATAAGCACAGCTGGACTCTAATAACGTTTTATCTCGGAAAACAGGTAGTGGGCTGCTTTCGACCCACGTGCTGTAGTTTGCCAACTGCTGATGTAGATGGGATGCTGACTCTTGTCATATCCTCTAGCCCGCACACCACCTTGCATTTCTTTTTTGCGTTATACTAATTGGGAACTACCCGTCCCCTCCAGGTCACCACAAACAGTGGTTCTGAGGCACCCATGGGGCTTGTGTCCTGTTTCTAAACAGCACTCCTTTGTGGAACTCTGTGTCCTCGGAATCCCTCACACACCTAAGGCCTAGAAGCACCCCGTTGATCTCACACTCCCCAATCTCAGAGTCCTCTGAGAAGGTTGTTTTTAAGCCTGTCTGTTTTCATATTCCCCTCTCCTGGAGTGACATGTCTGCCAGGGGTCCTGGGTGGCTCAGGTAGAGATCTTAGAGTCCTGAGATCAAGCCCTGCATCGGGCTCTCTGCTAGGCAGGGAGCCTGCTTCCCCGCCCCCCCTCTCTGCCTGCCTCTCTGCCTACTTGTGATCTCTCTGTGTGTCAAATAAATAAATAAAATCTTGAAAAAAATGTCTGCCAATTTAATTATGAGGTGATGGCAATTGGCAGGGCTTAGCACCCATCGTGCACAAGTTCAGGTTCTTTTCAGTGAACCCAACCAACCCAATGGATGCATTGACAGCCATTTGCCAAGGGTCTCATCTCCTTTGGCACCAGAGGTTATGAGCCTCCCCGGATGACTGAAGGCACTGCTGGCAATGGGCACTTGTTAAGAGCAGGTGACTGAGAAGAGCAACTAGGGAGTAAGGCACAGGGGGTCCCTGCAAGGTGATGAGTGCCAATGACCACTGTAGCTAAAAGAAGGAGTAAACCTCGCAGGCACATTCATTGTTCATGTCCCCGCTTACTTTAGAATGCTGCCTTTAGAAAAATGTAGAGGCTTCTTATTTCACCCAAATTTTAGATTGATTAAAACATGAAATTCTACAGAAAAAAAGAAAGAAAGAGACATATGTATGGTCTCACTTCTGTGTGGAACCTGGAAAGGCTGAACTCAGACACGGAGAGGAGGGGTGGTTACCAGGAGTTGGGGGCTGGGGGAATTGAGGAGGTGTTGGTTAAAGGATACAAACTTCCACTTCTAAGATGAATATGTGCTGGGGACCTAATGCACAGCGTGGTGATTACAGTTAATAATAGTATGGATATCTTTGAAAGTTGCTAATAGAGTAGACTCTTAAATGTTCCCACTGCAAGAAAGAAGCGGTAATTAGGTGATGTGAGGGAGATGTCAGCTGATGCTCTAGTGGTGATCAGTTTGCACTATATAAGAGTATCACATCATCAAATTGCACACCTTAAATTTAGACTGTGTTATATGTCGGTTATATTTCCATAAAGCTGGGACAATATAAATTAACCCACATCTTCCTTAAATCTGAATTCAAAGAACAACTTAATCTAAAAGTTCTGAGGCCAGATTTCTTGTCCTGGTTCTGCCTGAACACACTGGGCTTTATTTTTCTCCTCTATAAAGCAAATGGATCTCACCAATTATTGTTTCTAAGGAACATTTTCTCCAGTCAACAGAGAAAACGTGGAAGCCACAGAAAGCCATAGGTAATGGAACAAGAATCACAGAGAACTCCACAGTTTAGTTGTGACCATTAACTACATTTGGGCTCTTTTCCTGTTCCTATGCTATTTTCACCATCATGGTGTCACACTATCTATACAAAATGTGAACGGCTTTGCCACGGAAGCATTTTCCCACGGTACTAGACAATTGTTCAAGGGTCTTCTAGCTCTATGATTTCAGGTGTGTTTACTTTCTTATGGTCAGTATAAAGGCTATCAAAAATCATGGCGAATAACATTTGTCTTCTTCCAATAAGCAAGACAATATAAAGCTTTTCATGGAAAATGAATGGAATAAATGTGAAAATAAATTATCTGTAAACTTAGAAGGCATTATGAAGAACCTTTATTTGTACTTGTTAGCCATGGTTTGGATTATAGCCCAAAGAAGAGTTCAGCCTGGTGGATTGAAGAACAGATGGTACCATTCCTTTCTCCCCAGGGAGAAGTGTATGATACATACAGCTAGAAGTTAGCTTTTATGAAAATTACTGGAGAGGAACAAATATCATGTTTAGAAAAACCAGAAAACTTCTCTGATTTAAGAAGTTTAGAGTATGATTTTAACACCTGGCAAAATGGTGAAACAATATTGCTATGTGGAGTAGAATGAAGATGGCTGACTGACTTCGAGAATGAACTATGGCAGGCTTTATGTGACAATAAAACAGCACTGAGAAATCAATAAGGCAACACTGGAAGTTTGGACTTTGGCCAGATATTGAACCAACACCTCCTACATACAAGGCATTGCCCTAGGCACGTAGCATCTAAGGAAAGCCGAAGCACTCTTATTGCCCGTAGGAACTCACAGTTGAGTCATGAGATGAAGGGGGGACATTTGGACGCAACTGGTTATAGGTGAGGTGCAGAGTACTGAGTGTCCTGGCAGACAGACACCTGAGGCATTCTAGAAATTTCTTTCTTCTGTTGACCTGGAGCCATCAATGTTCCAGTGGGTCAGTCATTCCAGCCCAGAAGGAATCCTGGGGTTGGGCAGCATCACATATAAACACGGAACACACGGTAAGCTTTCCTTCCATTCAGCTGAGATCTGAAGTTAATGCCAAAGGTAACTCAAGAGCAGCAGCGCCTTTACTAAAATGGCGAGAGGAACACTCCCCAAGTCCAGTTATTAAAATGGCCAGGGACGAGGTGAAATCACACCTGCCAGGGGACGCGGTATTAGAGGTTTCAAAGTCGCAAAGGGAAACCATTTCCAAGCCTCCAGGATGAGGTCCCAGAGAGGCATTTAGAAGGCCCTTCTCATGAAAGGGTTCAGAAGTATTTACAAGAGCATGCCCAAGAGAAGGAGTTTATTTCTGGGCTACTGACACTGAGGTTGCTTTCCTCCTTAATTAAGTCTCTAGATTTTTGGAAACCAAGTATTTCATTACCTTCCTGCCAACTTTGACACTAAGTGGCACGGGAACCTAACATTTTCACCTACGTTCTACCAAGTGCCAGGATAACAGGCCAACCAACTCGGCAACAGTCACCTGGATGATTTTCAATCTCTGGACGGTTGACAAAAAGTGATTTAGTTTGATGTCAACATCATGAGGTATGAGGTATACCTCAGGGTAGCATACCTTGATTCCTCAGGCAGAAGTCTGGTTCCTTTTCTTATGCTCACACTTTTCCCTCTGTGTTTTACTTATCTGCTTGCTTGTGTATCTCCCCCACTGGGCCTGATTTTAGGAGGAGAGACTCTGTGTCCTTGCTCACCGTTGTTTGCACAGTATCTAGCCCAGTGCCTGGAGCATTACTACGCACTCAATAAACAGCAGTCAAAGGAAAGAAGGCTAGGACAACCTGTGCGGGGCCATCGCGAAGTGGATAGGATTGGCTCTGATATGAGAAGATAATGCCATGGGAAGGCAGTCGAGAGAACTCTGTCCAGGGTCAGCCAGTTCCTCGGAGATTTGCCTACATCGGTGGTGCCATGGCTGGAGCTGCCCCATTGCACAAGGACCTTTTCCTCATTTCAGTCGGCGATGCTCAGGAATGATGGCGCTGGGGAAGCCAACTTGATTGATACTCTGATACCACTGCAAGACCCAAGTGAGGACCTCAGAGTCCATGTGCTACAACTTCCGCCTTTTAAAGATGGAGAAACTGTGGCACAGAAGGCAACAGCTGTCATCCCTGAGGCACTAGGTAGCGGAGGAAACGTTTACCCCCATGTCTCCAGACATCCAGGCCACTGTTCTTCCCTCTGCAGTTGGCTGCCTCTCCTAAGGCCTGAAACACAACAGGCCAGCGTTTCAAGGGCAGCTCCCCAAGGGAAGTAGCCATATGGGTCTGGGAGATCTCTTCCCCCTTTTCCCACCTTAGTGTCCCCAGTGGGAAAAGCGGCCTTGTAACGTATGCCTCCCGGGGCCATGGGGAGCTAGCCTTAGAGGAAGCAGTGCTTGTAGTGTTCGTAGCGGAGTGCCTGTTACATAACTGGTTCCCAACTCTTAAGTCCCTTCTCTTCCATCTGGGCACATAGGACCTTTCGCGACACACAGAAATGAAGAGGGTCTTCAGGGGTTGGGGAGAGTCAGCTCTGCAGAGGGTCTCGGCTGCTCAGACCCATCTCATCCTTCCGGAGACACATGTGGAGCTCAGCCCTGTACCCATGGGCTCTTGCTCTGAAGAGACTCTCCTCCCTGCTCACTCCTGACACCCCCCAAGGAAACACAGCCTCACAGCCCAGACTTTCCAATCTTCCTAGTAAAATGAATGAAAGAACTTTTTGGGGAATAAAGTGATTTCTCTTTAGCTCTACTTGTTTACTTTTCCATGAGCTCCCAGGACGGCTTACATGTTAGCTGTTAATCACACCATCTGTTCAAACTGTACTTCAGTAAATGATTCAATTCATTTTCTTCTTCTAAAAGAATCTTTTTAAGGATGGTGTTTATGTCTCTGTTATCCTTCATTTGGCAGTGTACTATGAACTATTTTAACTTTGCTATCATTGTGAACACATGTTGAATCCTGTACTTGTTAACTGTATATAACAAGACAACTCCTCCACGTTTGTTCCACTCAACTCTTGGCTGAGAGGGGAGAGGCTGCTATTTACTAGAGATTCCATATTGTTTGAAAGAGAAAAATAATGACAATGTTCCAACCAATATCTTCTTTGGTATCTTGAATTTAGAAACAATCACTGGGTTCTAGCTATGTGAGACTGTTCAGGCCAAGCCCAAATGAGCAGAATGTTCTTAGCCATCAGGAAGCACCAGCTCTGCTGAGGAGCCTAGCTGCTCAGATGCATCTCATCTTTCAGGAGGCCAAGTTGCCCCTGGTTTAGAGAGGTACCTGGGAAGAAGGGTCTGGATCTCCCCCAGCAAGTCCAGGTCCAAAACTTAGGTGATAGCAGGCTTGGGCAGGAAGTAAAAGGGCTGGTGGCGCTTTTAGGGAAATGACAGGCCCTGGAGTTAGTAGGAGATTGGGGGTGGACTTCTTACTGTTACAAAATGCTCTGTGGACCCCTGAAGGTTCTGTATCCATGTGAGTGTCTGTGGGAAGTTCACACAATAGCATGACTTTGTCCTAGTGCTGGCCCGTATAGATGCCAAGCTCTCCTGCTTTCTGAGACCCGTAGCTGCACGGAAGGAGTGCTACATTGTACAAAGCTGTACAAAGTGTAAGGCGTGTGCCAAAGAGGAACATGTAAATTCATGTGTGAGGGACTTTGATGAAGGAGGAACTTACTCTCCAGGCCTTTTTAAAAACTTCCAAGAATGGAACCCAGCCCATATACACGAGCTAACTCTTGCTGATCTGATGATACACACATACTACTGTTCCCATGAACAGCTCATTCATTGCCCGATCTCTGCCCTGGATTGATGTGGCGTCTGCAAAATGCATGTGGTTCTCAGCTAATGGAACTCCTATCTATCCCTGGAAACTATGGGCCTTCTTCATCCGTGTTTATCTGGGTCTGGAAAATTAATGCCTCCTTCATCAGTATGTGGATATTAACCTATCCGATTCATTACCAGCCTCCTAGCCTCATCAACAGATGCCATGAAGTATATCTTGGAGAGAACATGAGACACTGCTTCAATTTCTTTACTTCCTTTCTCTGTCAACTCTCCTGCTCTGCTAACTAGCGCTAATGAACAGAAAGCAATAGGTAGTCGAGATACCTTAGTAAGATGCATGCATGCCAGTGAATGAGAGCTAGTTCCCATGAAATGTCGGAGCCGGCCTTATTAGTGACCTTATGACAGATCCAGTGGCCCGAAATAAGTAGCTGTGCCTTTTTGCAACACACATCTAAGGAAAAAGCTTTGTATTTTGTAGGCTTCTTTGGATTCTGTAGAGAGCAGATACCACATTCAGGTGTGCTTCTCCAACCCATGGGCCAGGAAGTCTATCATGGTACCATTTTTGAGTGGGGCCAATGGGAGTAGAGGCTGTATAGCAGAGCTGGCTCTCATGAAAACTGTCCTGATTGGTTTTCCTGATTGGATCCATCAGACCCAAGTGTTTCAGGGTTGTCACAGTGTCTGTGGCAGACAGATATTCTCTGTGTAGTCTCTGGCATGCCCCAACTGGAGAATTACTGCACCAGACTCCTAGAATTTTTGAGTAAGGCATCCCCTTTTTTGGCAGCAATTCTCTAGTAGAAAAGCAAATCCTGGTTTGCTACTGTACCCTTGTAGAGACTGAAGATTGGATTATGAAATACCAAATTACTATTTAACCTGAATTTCCCATCACGAAATATGTGTTGTTAACCCATCAGATCATAATACATATATACATACATACATATATATGTCAGTATTCCATTGTAAAATGAAAATGGCATAGGAGAACATTCAAGCTGAGCCAGTATGGAAGGCGTTAGTGACTGCATGAACAGGTGATTTAGACTTCCACTCTACATGCTTACTCCTTTTCCTGCAGCCTTCATAGAATTTCCTATGACCAGTTAACAGAGAGAGTAAAGACTGGAACTGGTGTGTATCTACATCTGCTTGGTCTGCTGGAACCAGGCAAAAGCATATAGATGGTACATTGCAGCCTTACTCAGGGTTAGCCCAGAAGGACAGTAGTGAAGTAATAGTACTGCTCAGAACTCCAAGTGTGTCCACTTGAAGGAGAAATGGCCTAGAATATTAATCTATTTGTGGACAGTAGTTAATAGCTTGACCAAACTGCCCACGGACTTGGAAAGGCCAGTGTTAGAAGTCTGGCACCAGGAAGTGTGGAGAAGAAATATACAGATGGGTCTCTCAGAGTGGCCACACAGTATTAGGTGTTTATGGCCCGTGTAAACCCCTACATGACTACATCGACTTTAGAGAAGGCTATCAGTACTCAACCAGACAAGGTGTGATAAATTGCAGGATGACCACAGACTCTCCCCGTTCCCAAATGCCAGTCTTTTAGCACTAGTGATTTTGCCACACTCCCCATCAAGAGGTGGAGCCCTGTTACTCCACTCTTTGAGTTGAGGCTAGACCATATGACTGGCTTTGTTTAGCCGTGCTTTAACAAATGTGGTGCATTCAGAATGCCATGAACTGGCGCCTTCTCTCTCTTGCTGAGTTTGGAACTCTGAGACATCTTCACCCAGATGAGCCTGAGGAGACCATGTGGAGAACTAGGATGTTTCAGTCAACAGCCTACCGGTCACCATATATGTGAAGAAAGCCTTCCCAGATCATTCAGTCTCATTGCAAACACAAGATCATGTGAAGTTGCCCAAACCAGAAGGATCCCCCAACTAATCCACAAAATCATGAGAAATAACTATCTATTGTTTTCAGCCAGAAAACAGAAGCCTCAGTGCACAACACTTTATAAATAAATTTGAAAATGCAGATAATTTATACTATACTAAAACTTGCTAAATTGACTGTAGTAGCGAAAGAAAGTCTAGTAGGCCAATTGCGAAAGAAAGTAAAATAAATTTAGATAAGGATCTCCCTCCTTCTGATAAATGCCACCAGATTAAGAAAATTCTACAAAACTTTCAAAAATAATGTGATTCCAATACAACTTGAACAACTTCAGAGCACAGAAAAAGAATGAACGCTTTCAGATTCATTTTGTAAACCTTTCCTTTCAAAATTATCTCGCCCAGAAATTTTGGGAGAACAGTTCAAAAGCTTATTATATACTCTTCGCTCAGACTTTCCAATTTATTTTTTTATAAATTTTTAAAGATTCATTTATTTTAGCGGGGGTGAGGTAAGGGGAGAGGGAGGGAAAGTCCTTGGTAGACTCTGCGCTGAGTGCAGAGCCCCACGCGGGGCTCAATCTCACGACCCCGAGACCATGACTCCCAAGACCACCACTCCAAGACCACAATCCGAGCTAAAACCAACAGTTGGTTGCTCAACCAAATGCGCCATCCGGGCACCCCAGACTTTCCAATATATTTTGTAAGAGGTCTTGCATTTATTTAGTTGTGGTGTCTCTTTATCCTTCTTTAATCTGAAACACTTCCTCAGTGTCTTTTATGACTCAAATTTTTGAAGAATACAGCTCAGTTATATTTCAAGAAAGTTCTCTCAATTTGGATTCATGTGATGTTGCTTCAGGATTAGATTCAGGTTATCCTATAAACTTACTTTGTTTCCTTCTCATTGCGTACTATCTATCAGGAGACACGTATTGTGGATTTCAGCATTAATGATGTTAACCTTGAATACTTGCTGATGGTGATGCATGTTAGGTTTCTCCACTGGGAAGTTACTATTTTCTACTTCGGGACTGTGTAAATATCTTGTTCCTCATACAATTTCTACCTAATAGTTTTAACAAAACTTTCTCATATTATTAAGCATGATGGATTTTTAAAAACCTTTTAAGCCTAATTTCAGACATACAGAGAAGTTGAAAGTATAGTACTTATCACCCAAATTACCAGCAGCTTGTTATTACATTTGCTTTATCATTCTCTATGTGTGTGTTTATGTATCTACATGTGTGATATTTTTTTCTAAACCATTAAAATAAGTTGCAGACACATACTTCAGTTTATATTCCTACAGAGCAAGGTCATTTTCTTTTAAAACCACAGCACAATTACAAAACCCACGAAATTAACATGGACACAGCACTGTTAACTCAGCAACAGACCTTATTCAAATGTTACCAATTATCTCCACAAAGTCCTTTATAGGAATAAAAAACTTGTGGATCATGAACTGCATTCAATTGTCATGTCTCTTTACTTAGTCTCTTTAATCTGGAGCCATTCATCAGTTTGCCTTTGTCATAACCTCAAAACTTTTGAGGATTAACTGGCAGTTATTTGTAGAATGTCCCTCAGTTTGGGTTTATCTAATGTTTTCTCGTGATTAGATTCTCGTTATGCATTTTTTTTTGGCAGAAATATCACAGAAGCAATGTGTTCTTCTCTTGGCATCATATCAAGATGCAAAGAAATGTCAATTTGTCCCATATCTAATGTTACCTTTGTGATCACTTTGGTCTTTCCCTTAAAGCTGTGTCTGCCAGCTTTCTCTGCTGTAAAGTTATAATATTCCCCTTTGTAAATAATAAATATTTTCTGGGAGATATTTTGAAACTATGGAATTAACTGGTTATATGTCAAACGTTTACCCCTAGTGTTAGTATCCATTGTTGATTCTTGCCTAAATCAGTTACTATTATGATGGATGACAAATGGTGATTTTCTAATTCCGTCATTTCTTCTGTACTTCTTAGTTCATATCCTGTTGTAAGAAAAAGTTTTTCCTTCTACCTCATTTACTTATTTATTTATTTCAGGAGATAGAATTCTTATTTTTTTCAGTGGATTGTAATCTGGTTTTGCCATTATTTAATATTGATGCTCAGTTTGTCCCTGATTTGGCCATTGCTACACACTTTAAGCTGACTCTTCTGTCCTTTTGACATGTACCTGGCCACTTTCTTCTTTTTTCTCAATAGCATGGTATGCAAGGGGCATCATGTACTTTCCCAGTCCCAGCTTTGGGATCAGCCAGTTCTCCGAAGAACTTTGTTTCCTTGTGGTAGAGAATGATATTTCCAAAATAAGATCTGAACACTAAGTATGCCAGTTGCCAGTGTGATGTCGCATTTCTAGGCTTAGACAGAGGTAGGAAATATGCATACACACACACACATACACATATAGACACACGTATACATATATGTACTTCAGCACACGAATATGTAAGTGTATATATGAACATATATATATATGAAGAGACATGCTTCTGTATCTCTTTCTATATCAATGTGTCTATCATCCTATCTATAGTTACTTCAAAAATGAATTTTGTGTAGGCTTTCCAGGTAGTGTGTTCTTTATAGTTACACATTATCAATTCTGAACTACTTTTAGTGAATTCTAGTATTAAGCAAGAAAGTAAAAATATTTGGACAATAGAGGCCCAGTCTCTCATGGTCAGAGAAGGTAGTTATAAATATGGAAAGGACGGGGGCCTGGGTGGCTCAGTTGGCTAAGCGTCTGCCTTTTTGGCTCAGGTCATGATCCTAGGGTCCTGGGATTGAGCCCTTCGTCAGGCTCCCTGCTCAATTGGGGAGTCTGATTCTCCCTTTGCCTCTGTCTGCCTCTCCTTCTGCCTGCTGCTCCCCCTGCCTGTGCTCTCCCTCCCTCTTCCTCTCTCGTTGTCAAATAAATAAATAAATAAAATCTTTTTTTTTAAGATTTTATTTATTTGACAGACAGAGATCACAAGTAGGCAGAGAGGCAGGCAGAGATAGAGAGGAAGCAGGCTCCCCGCTGAGCAGAGAGCCCGATGCGGGGCTCAGTCCCAGGACCCTGAGATCATGACCTGAGCCGAAGGCCGAGGCTTAACCCACTGAGCCACTCAGGCGCCCCACTAAAATCTTTTTTAAAAAAACAAACAAGAAAACTATGAAAAGGAGGACACTAAATAGAACCATGTTTTGTTAGATTGGTAGTAGTATGAGCTCAGTGGTTTTTTTTTAAAGAATTTATTTTTCTATTTGACAGAAAGAGAAAGCGAGAGAGAGAGAGCACAAGCAGATCGGGAGCAGCAGACAGTGGGAGAGGAAGAAGCAGACTCTCCGCTGAGCAAGGAGACTGACACAGGGATGGATCCCAGAACCAGGGGATCATGACCTGAGCTGAAGGCAGATGCTTAACCGACTGAGCCACCCAGGCACCCTGAGCTCAGTGTTTGATAGAAGGTAGATAGATAGATAGAGTTTTCATTGCTATGTCTTCAAGTTCACTAATCTTTCACCATGGCTAAGGTGATGTTAATATCATCCAGTATAGTCTTCATTTTAAATATTATATTTTTCATCTATGGAATTTTGATTTGGGCTCTTTTATATCTTCCATATCTCCTTTTTGTTCTTTAGAACACGGATATACAGTTATAATAGTTGTCTTAATTTCCTTTTCTGCCAGTATTACCAACCCTGTCAGATTCAGGTTAGTTTCATTGGTTTCTCCTTCATTATGCGATGTATTTCCCTGATTCTTTGTATGCCTGTAATGTTTTGTTGGCTACCAGACACTGTGACATTTTACTTTGTTGGATACTGGACATTTTTGTTTATCTGGAAATATTTTTAACCTTTTTCCTAGGATGCAGTTTAGCTACTTGGAAAGAACCGGGTTCTTTGGATTTGTTAAGCACCAGAACCACAGTTAGGGGAGGAGTAATTATGCCACACTACTGAGGCAAGATCTTTATGAGTACTGCACCCAGTCCCATGATTGTGAAGTCTGGTAGGTAGGAATAGGTCCTATTTTCCGTCCTGCATGACTGCTGGGTACTGTTCCCTATAGTCTTTTTGGAGAGCTCTTTCCCTGGTCTTGGGTAGTTTCACACATCACACATATGTATCCCTGCAGATCTGCTAAGTTTTCTCTCTGTGCAGTCCCCTCCCTGGTAATCTGTCTAGCAAACTTTAGCCACTTCATTCTTCCCAACACTCCTACCCATCACCTCAATTCAGGAAATCCACCAGGCTCTCTTGATGAAACCTGGAAACTTTCAAGGCAACAAGCTGGGACAGTTGCAGGGAATACATTTTCTGTTAACTATCTTTTTGGGTCACTGTCCCTTGTAACCTGATGTCCCGTGTCTTGATAATCGTTGTTTCATTTTTGTGTAGTTTTTTGTTGTTCAGGCATGAGAGTAAGTAAGTTGGTCTCTGTTATTCTACACTGACCAGACGTGGGATTTCCTTCTTTATAACTTTAAACATGATAAGCATAGTTGTTTTGTGATCTGTGTCTAATAATTCTATCAACTGAAATTTTGTGTGTCTCGCTTCAGTCTTTATTGTTCTGCTTATTTTTGCCCACGTGCCATGTTTGCTATTTGCCTGGTTATTCCGGTCTGCATCCTTTAACAATGATCTGTCATAAGAACTTTAGGCCAGGATGAAGTCACATTCTGATTTCCATTTGCCTCTGCCAGATGGAATACTGAGGGGGTAATCGGGGGTACTCTCAGTGGAGGACAACGTTAAATTTTCAGGGTTGGGATTGCCTACATATCACAGAAGTAGAACTTAAGATGAACTTCCGTGTACCCTCGGTGGGGAGCCTTTTGGGTGTCAGCCAGTTGAAGGAAGGCAGTCCTGTTAGACTCCATAGGTTGTATACATCTCAACCTTTTGTTTATGTTCCTCTTATCCTAAGAGGTTATGTGAACAATGTTCTGATTTGGAAAATATCTAGGTCTTGATTTTCTCTTTATTTTGTCTAGGTAACACTTTACTCCCTTTTCAGCTTTTCAACTGTTTAAAGAAGGCATTCTTTACGTTTCATCCAGGTTTTTTAAAGTTTTTTTTCGGGGGCACCTGGCTGGCTCAGTTGGTGGAGAGCGCGACTCTCGATCTCGGGGTTGTGAGTTTGGGCCTCACACTGGGTGAAGAGATTACTTAAAAACTAAAAATAAAAATAAAAAAAATTTAAAATAAGGTTTTTTTTGCCAGAGGGACAGCTGGTGTGAAGAACCTTGCCGACCTTAACAAAAATCTGGAAATTTGCCGTGGATTCTTAGAGCATGGCTTATTGGTACAGAGGGAGTTGCTAATGAAACTGCCCAACCCAATCATGCACAATCTGGTCACTTTTATCTTTGCAAGCACCCTCTTCATGCTGGGCCTTGTTTTTCCGCTCACTGCAATTATTCTTGAAATACATTCATTAGGAACACCTGGTTCTATTTCTTAAATTTATATGTGATTTATTAGCATGAGTCATTGTGTGGACACATCTGGCTGATTATGCAACATAGTTGACAACTTCTGGTTTGGTGTGCTCTCTAATGGGCCTGGCAGGCTGGTTTTTGGAGGAAGGTGTCTGATTCTGCTCTGAGGCTCTGCCCCAAGTGAGACTGTCTGTGTTTCCAGTTCTCTTAGCTGTGATTTAGCTAGCATGCTGAACAACTCAACAGGGTTAACATACAAAGTACTTAAGACATATCTCAGTTTGGGGCTAGAAAAGTATTAAATGTGGGAACCTGGGGGCTGTGTAAGGTCTTGTTCAAATAAAACCGTGTACTTGAGTAGGAAAAGCACAGTACCTCTTGGCTAGACATGGAACTAGCATCCTAAGAGCAGCCTTCTATGCGTGGGTCCAGAAGCTGTGCTCCTAGGGTCAAATATTTACACCAGAAGGGAAAGGTTTCTATCTGTAGATTGAGGGAATTTCTACTTTCTCTAATGTTCTTTCTCCCCAGAACACTGGGACTCAAATAATATATTGTCAGGCCTGGCTCAACCCAGAGCATCACAGCAGCAATAGCAACACTGGGGCTTTCAAGAACACGGGGACCAAAAAGAGCTGAGCAACCACCAGACACAGTTGATGATGTCAGGGGCAAAGCCTATAGTCAGAAACTAGGAGGCCTAAGAGGGAAATGCCAAAAATAAAAAAAAGTAATAATAATAATAATGATAATGAAGAAAAAGAAAAGGAAAAGCTAATTACTGAGACCTCACCGCAAGGATCCAAGAGGACAAATTAGAATGGCTAACATACACTGGGTACTTACTACGTGCCAGGTATTGTCGCAGGTGTTTTAGACACAAGGAATCCTTTCATTCCCAGAATAGCCCCATGAGGTAGGTACCATTACAATTCTCATTGTGTCCATGAGGAAAGGTAGGCACAGAGAAGCTAAATGATGAGCTCAGTCTCACATCTACTAAAATGTGGCCCTTGTCCTTAGTCCTGCCCACAGTGCTCCTAGATGATGGGTTATGCTGGAGTCCAGAGAGAACCTGCCTCGCCATCCACTACCACCTGGGGGAGGGATGCTGTAGGTTTGGGGAACACAGGGACAGCAAAGGCAGCTACATTGGCAGCACCTATCCTAGTGGATAGGTGGAGTAGGGAGCTATCCCTACACACTGTGATCAGGGCAGGGAGAGGACTGCAAAAGGAGAATGTCCCAGGTGCGAGCAGGGAGTAGTTTCCAACCTTTATTCCCTGTGAGCGATTGAGGGGACAGATCTGGGGTCACTCTTTGGTCCTGGGCCCTCATTTTCCCCCTTGGGCAAGGACAAACTGAACCCACGGAAAGGTTGCCCTCAGCCCTAGAAGAGGCCAGGCGTCCTGCCAGGTCTCTGTCGGCACCTAGCGGTCACTGGGGCATAGGACAACCAACGCAGGATGAGCCTGAGCCTGTGTGGCGCTGGCCAGTTGGGAGAATGCGAGGGCAGAGCAGGGGGGTCCTTCACTTGGGGGTGCAGGGGAAGGGCGGGAGGCTCTGTGAAAGTCACCCCCTCCTTGAGTCATTTGTGAAAGCAACGCTGGGGCCTTTCCCGGTAGCTGTCCTCAGGTCCGCCGTGGCTTTTGTGACGCGTACAATTTCAGAACCAGAGGTGGAGGGTCAGGAAGTGGTGTCCCAGAGAGAAGCTGGCTCTGGGCTGAGGGCCCGCCCACTGTGTCCTCACCCTGGTGGGCAGACAGGCTGCAGCCGGGGCCCCAGCACTGCTCTCTCTGCTCACAGAGCGTGGCACTGGGTGGAACTGATGGGAATTTTTTGGTGGCAGTGAGGCCCTCAGAGGACAGGGACAGGCCCTCCATGACAAAGGCCTCTGAGGGCCCCTCACCTTTTCTTGGCCATCTGGGTCCGGCTTGGAAACACTTGGAGGCTTTCTTCTGCTCGGCAGCTGGGTCCCCTCTCAGCCCCAGGTAGTTCTACCATGCTCTCCTTCCCTACCTTTGGTGTCAGACTTGCGACCCTGCCCCCTCCCTTCTCTGGAGCTGCCGCCTCCCACTCCATACCCCCAAGCATGGCTGCAGAGGGGGGCCTGCCACCCTAGCTTCTCCCCCCTTGGGCCACAGATGGCAGGCGAACTGAGAAGCCTACTTCAAGGGCTTCACTCTGCACCAGGCAGGGAAACAGTCAGGATACACACAGGAGGGCTAACACACACCAAAGAACCTTCCAGAGGTCTCAAAATTGCCTTCCAGAGGTCTCAAAACCTGCCAGTCTGCAGGTTCCTGTTCCTTCTGGGTCAGTGTTGACACCTGGAGGCCCACTTGGGCTCCTGCGCTCTTCTTTCTTCTCTGAGTGTTGGCTCACCAGACCTTCCTTGCTTCAGTTTGCTGTCTTGAAGGGTAATTTTGGCCTGGCCAGGATATCCAGACAGGAAGCTAACTGGGTGCCCCCTGTGTCCAGTATGCAGTAGTTATCTCCAGTTTGGATGAGGAAGACTCCAACAGCCCACTAAGAGTAGACGACTGAGACCCAAAAAGCAAGCGTTGATGAAATTAGGAAAGCAGGAGACAGAAAACAGGCATTAGGTTGATGATTGTCACCCGGAGAAAACTTTACTAATACTGATGTGAGGATTTCATCCCAAACATAAAGAATTTTCGGTATGGAGTATAGGCTGTAGTGTTTTTTTTTTTTTTTTGCTTTCAAAAGCTTCCTATGTGATTTGAAGGGGCTTCTACCAGTAAAAACATGGCACTAAGTGATCAGATCAACTCAATTCAAGGTGTAAGAGGAGGTCTGGTTAGGAAGTTGGGGAGGGTCAGGAAATTGCTGAGGCCCTGAAGACCTTGACCTAGATCCTGAGTATTATGTTGGTACAGCTGGTGATACAGCTCTGCTGAACCCCTCTCTGAAGGCCTTTTATAAAACCTGTCCCCTGGACACCCTAACATAGAACTTCGAAGAGGTCAATGATGAGTGTGATCATTGGGGATGAGAAGCCTCCTTGATATGTGGCGGCCTCCAAGGCCATCCTGTTGGCCCACACACTGTGCCAGTCTCCTGGGTGATAACTTTACACCCAAGAATACCTCTCAGTGTAATGAAAACACAGAATGTCTTCAATGCTAGCAGAACATTGGGAGTAATTAAAATGGCTGTACATAGAGCACCACAGAATAGGATTAAATCACTGTATTATTTCTCAGAGGGAGAAGCAGACACCCTGCTGAGCAGGGAGCCCAATGTGGGGCTCCATCCCATGACCCTAGGATCATGACCTGAGGCAAAGGCAGATGCTTAACCAACTGAGCCACCCAGGCGCCCCCATTAAATAAACTTTTAATTTCAGAATAAATTTGTATTTACAGAAGATTTGCTAAAATAGTGCAGAGTTCACATATCTCCGCACCTGGTTTCCTCTATTATTAACATCTTGTAGTAGTGCAGTGCATTTGTCACAATCGGGAACATGACGTTCGCTAGAGTTCACACTTTCTTCAGATCTCCTTAGTTTTTACCTAATGTCCTTTTTCAGGGGTCCAGGATCCCATCCAAGATCCATAAATGTGGGCTGATCATGGAGTCTTCCTGTTACATTTAGTCGTCATGTTTTCTTGGGTTCCTCTGAAGCTGTGAGCTTCTCAGACTTTCCTTGCTTTTGATGACCTTGATAGTTTTGAAAACTACTGGTCAGATATTTTGTGTAAGGCCTCTATATTGGGGTTTGTGTGCTGTTATTTTCATGACTAGACTGGGGTTATTACAGTTTGAGGAAGAAGATCACAGAGGTCAAGTGCCATTTTCATCACATCATGTCAAGCATATATAATGTCAACAGAACTTAGTTAACCTCGATCACCTGGATGAGGTAGTGTTTTCCAGGTTCCTTCGCGATACAGTTACTGCCCCCCCACCCCCGCCGCCTTTTCTCATATACTCTACTCTTTAGAAGGAAGTCTCCATGATCAGCCCACATTTAAGGAGCATAAAGTTATGCTCTCCCTTCTCAAAAGCTGAGTAGCTACATAAATTATTTGGGATTCTTTGCATGGGAGATTTGTCTCTTTTTCTTCACTTATTTATTCATTCATGTATTTATACCAGTGTGGACTCTTGGATATATTCTTTATAAGCAAATACTACTTTATTTCATTGCTGAAATTGTTCCCAGTTTGGTCATTGGGAGCTCAATCTGTTGACCCCTATGTCCCTTTGATAACTCCCATCAGTGCAGCTTTGGGGGAGAATTTTCTTACTTTCTGGCACTGGAAGATGCTCCCAGTTCATCTTGCATATTTCCTGCCCCAGTCCTAGAATCAGCCCTTTCTCCAAGGAGTCCTGGTTCCTTTTATTGGGGCATGGTATTAAAAACCAAGATTGGGGGGATACCTGGGTGGCTCAGTTGGTTAAGCGCCTGCCTTCGGCTCCAGTCATGATCCAGGTCCTGCATGGGGCTCCTTGCTCAGGTCCTGCATGGGGCTCCTTGCTCAGCGGGGAACCTACTTCCCCCTCTGCCTGCCTCTCCCCCTTCTTGTGCTCTCTCTCTGTCTCTCTCTCTCTCTCTCTGACAAGTAAATAAGTAAAATCTAAACAAACAAACAAAAAAACAAGATTGAGGTCCTAGGTGTGTTCATTGCTACTGGACTGCTCACTTTATTTTTTGAACAAGTAATGTACAATGCAGCTATCTCTGAACCTGACCTCAATCCATTCCTGACCTTCCATTTATTCTATAATCTCATTCCGACGTAGACGCTCAAACCTATCCCTTATGTAAAAGCAGTGCTTTCCACTACCAAATAATATAGCAAACAAACATTCTGATAGTTATAAAAGAATACCCTTTGCTTATATGTATATATCACCATATTTCACAGCCAACTAGACATCTGGCCCCATCACTGCTTCTGAGTCGCCACCCTATCTGTACTATGTACTGTTTTCCTGATGAAGTAATATGTAAAGTATCCATCCTTAGCACATTCCTTATCCTAACAGTTTTTTTAGTGTCTTATCTACTGCTGACTTGACATCTGTCCCTGACCCCAATCCAGTACCTTATCCTATGTAAAATCAGTATTTTAAATGATCAATTATCAATTATATAGAAAACATAGCAAATCCCCCAAACTTCACAAAATTCTAGATCCATCCCATCCCTGACTCTTTTTTTTAAAATTTATTTTTAAAAAAGATTTTATTTATTTGACGGAGAGAGACACATGGTGAGGGGGAACACAAGCAGGGGGAGTGGGAGTGGGAGAAGCAGGCTTCCTGCCAAGCAGGGAGCCCAATGCGGGGCTCGATCCCAGGACTCTGGGATCATGACCTAAGCTGAAGGCAGATGCATAACGACTGAGCCACCCAGGCACCGCCCCCATTCCTGACTGTTATCCTAACACTGATATAATAGTCATGATAATAAAGATTCTGTTTTATGAGCAGCTAATCTGAAAAATGGACACACATGATGCTCAACCCTTCGCCGACACTCACTTGATCCCTTACTGCTACTAAGCCCCCTTTCAGTTATAAATTACTCCTTTATAATGTCCAATTAGTATTCAGAGCCAAGAGCCCTCCCTGATTTCATCCCATCACTGACCCTGATACCATCTTTAACTCTCACCAACTGTTGGACACACCCCTGCTCCACTGTCCCCTATAATACCTGTGATTGTGTGATAAGCAAGTTATATGAGAAAGATATATCCCTAATTTTGAATCCATCCCTAACCATCATCCTATTTTACATCGCTCTTTTTACTAATAGTAATGTTATCAACAGAAATCTCTGATCCTTGTTCACACCATCGATAGCTGCTGTGTAATTCTTCCATTTAAGTAAAACCACTACTTTTATCTTATCAACTATTCCACCACCCAAAAGAACTTCTGTGATGCGCATCCATCACTAGTGACCCTCGTCCATCGCTAAACCTCACATCACATCTGCCACTCAGTCTTCTGAATCTTCAGAAAGACTGCCAGTCAGTCTTTCTGAATCTTCATGTCACCCCTGAGAACCAGGCCAGTCTATGTGTTATATAAATTCCCCATTTTCCCAAATTACCAAGTAACACAGTAGATGGAACTGATTCTTGTGTACCTGATGCTAACCTCACCCTAGTCCCCTACATGATCTCTTAATATAAAATTTTAAAATTAAGTGATGTTTGAAACAAACATGCCTGACCCTTACCACATCTATAAAACAAAGTGATCTTATATTCTCCGCAAAAATCGCTTTTAAAACATTTGCAAGGAATATGAAAAAGTCTTCTTTAACCCTTATTCCATCCCTGACCTGTTCCCCTTTTTGACAGACTTCGTAGCTATTACTTAGCACACCACTCCATTGACAAAAACCCTCAATCTCATCTCATCTCTACTCATAAACTCTTTTTTTTAAATAAAGATTTTATTTATTTGTCAGAGAGAGAGAGAGAGAGAGGCAGAGGGAGAGGGTGAGGCAGGTTCCCCTCTGAGCAGGGAGCCTGAGGTGGGACTCGATCCCAGGATCCTGGGATCATAACTGGAGCTGAAGGTAGATACTTAACTGACTGAGCCACTCAGGTGTCCCACCTACTCATAAACTCTTAATGAAATCCTCTACACAATAGCATATCCTATTTAAAAACTACTGTTCTTAGTTACCAAGCAATTTGGGAAGTCAGTCTTTATACACAATTAATCCCAGAACTTCACTGTACCCCCGACCCTCTTACCTTGGAATATTTGTTTTTGAGAATAAAAATAAACATGAGAGGGGCACCTGGGTGGCTCAGTGGGTTAAAGCCTCTGCCTTCGGCTCAGGTCATGATCCCAGAGTCCTGGGATCGAGCCCCACATCGGGCTCTCTGCTCCGCGGAGAGCCTGCTTCCCTGCCCGCCCCCCCCCCCCCCGGTCTGCCTCTGCCTACTTGTGATCTCTGTCTGTCAAATAAATAAATAAATCTTAAAAAAAAATAAACGCGAGAAAGAGAAACCTGTCATTCTGTGAAAAATCCTGGTATCATTACCAAGCAATATGCATCATAGTTCAGAGACCAAAAAGGGGGTTGTAACACTGGGCCTATTAAGTGAATGGATATGAATGGACAACTTCACTTATAAAATGGTTGATTTCAGCCACTGGAGTCAAAGGTGGCACTTTCTGTAGACTTCTCTGTTCACACTGGGGATTGTTGGCGGATATAATGTAGTTCCATAAATACAAATCAGGGAAAAAAGAAAACATTTTGGGAGAATAAAGTTGGAGGTGTTAATTTGTGGGTCTGTGTGTGTGTGAGTGAATGCATGCGGGGGTGGGGGGGAGTTGACCTCTTTTTTATTGTTTTTGGGGGTTTTTGCTGTTTGTTGTTGTTGTTTTTTTAATTGAAGTATAGTTGACACACAGTGTTGCATTGGTTCCAAGTGGATACCTCTTTCTTCCCTCCTCCTCTCTCCTTCTGCCCTCTTCACTCTTATCTTCCCTGTAACTACCTTTTATGGTCCTTCAATCGTATCTTCCAAAACCTGGATGCAGACAGAGGTGTAATAGCCACTGCCCACTCCTCCCTCTCCTGGTACCCCAGATGACCAGCACCCATAAAACTTTTATTTTAGAAGATTTTGTTTATTTGAGAGAGAGAGAGAGCGCTCGCGCATGGGGAGGAACAGAGGAAGAGGGACAAGTAGACTCTGTGCTGAGTGTGAAGCCTGATGTGGGGCTCCATCTCAGGACCCTGAGGTCATGACCCGAGCTGAAATCAAGAGTCAGAGGCCCAACTGACTGAGCCACCCAGGTGCCCCCAGACAACTCTTATTTTAAAGATACAACTATTGACCATGCTGGGAAACATCCAAGGCATAGCAGGGCTATCACTCACAGAAAGAAGAGATTTCAAAGAGCCTAACAGAGCTCTCAACATCAACACTTTGGTTCTGTAGTTCTCAGCTGCATTGAACTCCATGGTGTCCCCAAACCAAGATCCCAGTGATCTTTTGTATTCTGCTTTGTTTTCTCATCCTCTCAGCTTGTCTTTTGAGAGACAAATACCTGAAGAGGGAAAGTAGTTAGAACTCCAGGAGGTGTCCCCTTGATTCTGTGTGACAGTGAACTGAGAAGCTCTCCAGAAAGTGTGACCACCTATCCCCAATTCTCTAGGCCTCTGCCTTTCATTCAGGAATAAATTCTGTTGCTTTCATATAAGATTATATCATAAGTAAAGTTTTATCTTATGTCTAGAGGTTATTCTATTATACTCCTGGGGCCTGGTCTAACATAAACACTAGCCTGGACAATCATATGATTACTTCAGTGATGCCATCCTCATGAAGAAAAGGTGCACATTTGACCACAGGGAGTTTCTAGAAAATGCCCTCTCTCTAAGTAGGAAACAATGTAGGTGAAGATATATTCAGTCCTAGGTGCAGGGAATAGCAAACTCTTTCTGTAAAGGGCCAGATATTAAATAATTTAAGCTTTACAGGCCATATATAGTCTCTGTCACAAATTCTTTATTTTTTTCAATCAACACTTTAAAAATTTAAAAACTGTTCTTAGCTTTCAGGCCTTATAAAGGTGAGTGGTCAGACTAATTTGGTGGGCCATAGTTTCCCAACCCCTATATAGAGAGTCAGTCTTACCTCGTAAATCCATCAAGGCCCTCCACCATTTTGTGGACTTTCCACATTATCGGTAGAGGTTTATGATGAATTTACCTCTTCTGACTATCTGAAAAGGGACCATGGAATTGAGTTTTGTGTATAGTGTGGGGGAGGCATAAAGTTTCATTTGTACACATGCATACTCAATAGCTCTGAGACCACTTATTGAAAAAGCAGTCCTTTCCCCACAGACTTGAAATGCTACCACTGTCCTATATTACATGCCTCATTCAGATAGCTATGGATTTCTCATCAGTAAGTACAGAGGCTGGAAGACAATGGAAGATCCTCTGAAAAGTGTTGATGGGGGAAAAAATCAACTCAGAATTCTGTTACCTGGTGAAAGTATCCTTCACAAATAAAGGTGAGATAAATGTTTTCAGTCAAAATGAAACTAGGATTATTTGTCACCACCAGACACAAAATAAATGCTCTAGGACATTCTTCAGGCTGAGGAAGAATGACACCAGAAGGTTACACAGCTCTTCAGGAGCCAATAAAGAACATTAGAAATTTTCAGGATTCCTGTGTAGCTTAGTTGTTTAAGCGTGTGCCTTCAGCTCAGGTCATGTGGGATCAAGCCCTGCTTTGGGCTTCCTGCTCAATGGGGAGTCTGCTTCTCCCTCTCCCTCTGCCCCTTCCCCCACTCATGGTCTCTCTCATTCTCTCTCTCTCTCTGTCCTCTCTCAAATAAATAAAATCTTAAAAAAAATAAATTCTGAATATTTGGGTAAATACAAAATGATTTCTACTTAGTTCCTTTAAAATACAAATGCATACAGCAAATATTCTAAGATTATTTGTGGGGTTTATAATGCATATAGATGAATTACATGTGACAACTACAGCATAAAGGACACTGGGAAATGGCACGTGGACCATTATTGCTGTAGGGATTCTCTATTCTGCATGAAGTGGTAAAATTTGGACTCTAGGTACATTATGAAAAATTAAGGATACATATTATAATTTTTTAAATTTTTTCTATTGCTTATCTACTTTCTAATTTATTAATTTTGGCTCTTATATTTGTTATTTCTTTTCTTTTGCTTTCGTTGGGGTTAATTTGCTCTTGCTTTTTGAGCTCCTTAAGGTGAAAGCCTTTAAAACCTGTTTTTCTAATATAACCATTTTAGAGCTGTACATTTATACCTGTGTATTGCTTTACTTACATCCTACAAATTTAGATATAGTTTCATCATTCGCAGCTCAAAATATTTAAAATTTCCATTATATTTCTTTTCTTAACCCATGAGTTACTTGGAAATGGGTTGTGTAGCTTCAAAATATTTGGAGATTTTTCATATATCTTTGTTTTTTTTATTTCTAATTTATTTTTGTTGTAATCAGAAAACATATTCCGAATAATTTCAGTCCTTTCTAAATTTGACACTTCTTTTTATTCCCAAGAAAATAGTCTTTACTTGTGATTGTTCCATGTGCATTTAAAGAGAATGTGTATTTTTCCATTGTTGTGTGCAGTGTTTCTTTAAGTCAATTATATTGATTTGGTTGATACTATTATTCAAGCCTCCTCTATCGTTACTGATTTTCTGTCTGCTTGCTTTTATAATTACCGGGAGAGGAGTATGAAACTGAAATTGCCAACTATAATTGTAGATTTGTAGATTTCTTACTTTAGTTCTGTCAGTATTTGCTTAATAATTTTGGAAACTCTGTTTTAGTCAAATGTTTAACAATGTCCAATTTCCTTGATGAATTAAGCTTTCATTATTGTGAAATATCTCTCTTCCCCTCTGATAATATGTTTTGTTCTGAAATCTACTTTCATGATATTTATATGGCTACTTTAGCTTTCTTATGATTAGTGTTCCTATGATTTAACTTTTCCTTTTGTTTAATTTCACTCTACTTGTGTTCGGCAGATTTAACATCTATTAAACATCAATCATATTGATGGGTTTTCCTTACTTACCCACATTGGCAGTTTCTGCCTTTTAAATATGATTAGCGTTTAGTCCATTTATATTTAATATTCACATGGTTGGGTTTGCATCTGCCATTTTGCAGTCTTGTCTATTAGTCTCATCTGGTCTTTCTTCCATCTTTTGAGTTATTTAGGTGCTGTTTAACATACCATCTTATTCCCTCTCTTGACTTACTTGATATACCACAATTTGTGGTAAATGCTAGAGATAGAATTACAAAAATTTTATTATATTCTACTGTCAAATATTTTACTGGTTTTGGTATAAAATGATGCAGCAAAGTTATAAGAGGATGCTTTCCTACTCATATAATCTGGTTTTATTTACAAACATTTACTGCTGCGTGTTTTATTTATTTATTCTTTTTTAAAGCTTTTTTTTTTAAGATTTTATTTATTTGACACAGAGAGAGAGATTAGAAGTAGGCAGAGAGGCAGGCAGAGAGAGAGGCGGAAACAGGCTCCCCGCCCAGCAGAGAGCCCGATGTGGGGCCCGATCCCAGGACCCCGAGACCATGACCCGAGCCGAAGGCAGAGGATTAACCCACTGAGCCACCCAGGCGCCCCTATTTATTTATTCTTAAAAAAGACTTTATTTACTTATTTGAGAGAGAGAGAGAGGGAAAGCATGAGCAGGGAGGAGGGGCAGAGGGAGAGGGAGAAGTAGACCCCCTCTGAGTGGGGAGCCCCATGCGAGATGGGGCTCAATTCCAGGACTCCAAGATCATGACCTGAGCTGAAGGCAGATGCTTAACTAACTGAGCCACCCAGGTGTCCCCTGCTACATGTTTCAAATACTACAATGTATTGCTATTATTTTTATTTTATGTAGCCAATTTCCTTTAAAGAAATTAAGAATATATAAAACCTGTTTTATAATTTATCCATATATTTACTTTTTCCCAAACCCTTCTTCTCTTCTTGTAGTCCAGAGTTTCCATATGTTATCATCAAATTTTAGCCTGAAGTACTTCCTTTAACATTTATTCTAGAGCATGTGTGCTGGTTATGAATTCTATCAGCTTCTGTTTGATTGAAAATGTTTTTATTTTGCGTTAACTTTTGAAGGCTTTTTTTTTTTCCTGGATAGAAAATTATAGATTGACAGCTTTTTCTAATAGCAATTTATAGATGGTATTCCTTTGACTACTTTGAATTAAATTTAATGAGAAATCATTTGTGACTCTTAACAGCTATCCTCTGTATTCACTTTTTTAATTCAGCCTACTGTTAGGATTTTCTCTTTATCAGTGGTATTCAGAAATGTGACTGTATTTTTCCTTATTTTAGTCTCCTTTGTGTTACTTGGGTTATTTGACTTGCCTCAATCAGGACATTTACCATTTTTACTGAATCTGATAAATTACTTTTATTTCTGCAGTTTTTTTTTCTGCTCTCTATTCTTGCCATTTCTCTCTTTTCCTTCGCAAACTCAAGTACACGAATGTTGGTTTGATATTATCTCAAGGATCATGGAGACTCTTTTCATCTTTTTAGCCTCATTTATCTTTGTTTTTAAGATTGGATGATTACTGTTATGTTTCGTATTCACTGATATTCTTTCTGCTAGTCAGCATCCGGTGATTTTTTCATTTCATGTAATCTTTTCTTTTTAGAATTTCCATTTGGTGCTGATTTTTAGTTTCTTTTTTCTAAAAGATTTTACTTATTTATTTGAGAGAGAGAGAGAGAGAGGGCGCAGAGTCGAGGGAGAAAGGGAGAGGGAGAAGCAGGCTCCCCGCTGAGCAGGGAGCCTGACAGGAGGGCTCCAGCCCAGGACCCTGGGATCATAACCTGAGCAGGAAGGCAGATATTTAACCAACTGAGCCACCCAGGCATCCCTGCTTTTCAGTTTCTATTTGTTTATTTTTCTGGTTAGCTCCCTTATTGTTGTCAGATTTCCCTTTAAATTGGTGAATGTAGTTATAAGAGCTGTTTTGTAATCCCCATTTGTTTATTCAATTTACTTGGCTATATCTGGGCCAGGTTCTACTGACTAATTTTTCTCTTGGTTATGGGTCACATTTCCATGCTTCTTTGTATATCTAAAGTTTCGGATTGCACATATTCCTGTAAACATATAAGGAAATCTTCTTCAGACTTCATACAGGCTAAATTCTCATCTTTATATCTCATGTCATTGATTCGGAGGAGTAAATCAAATTATTGGACCTTTGAGATCAAACCTCTCAGTTTGCCATGGAAAAGAAACAAAAAACAAAGACTTTTCTCTGCTTTATGATCGCCTGCAACTTTAAACACATTTGGATTCTAAAGAGTGAATATGCACAAAACAAAGGCTCTGGCAGGCTTCTAAGCAAACCACTGCTAGGAGCTACCTCTCAAGAATGCAAGGTAGATTATGTGTTAATTGTATCTCAGCAAAGCTGGGCGGAAAAAGGAATATGAAGTAGAATCTACATGTTTTAATTAAGCCTGTGTCAAGGATTGAAATTTTGAACACAAATAAGAGTTACTTTTGAAATTTATAGAAAACAAGGAAAAATGGTCCCAATATAAATTTAATGAAACTGCAAGTTTTAAAGGATCATTTATTGCAAGATGCTGTTTTTCTATAAAAATAGACACGGTTCTGTGTACATGCTGGAATGATTACATGTCCTACCTTTAACGATCATGCATCCAAAGCTTTGGGCAAATTATTATTTAAGATAAAATCCAGTTTTCTTAGGTATATTTAGTAACATTTGAAGTGGCCTTGCCATAAAAGATTTGAGAAAAGCATGACAGAAGGAAAAATTTCAAACCACAAGAAAATCCCATATATAGATCATGTCGGTTGAAATTTCAGCAAAAAAACTCCAGTGTACAAGCATGGTAATACACACACACACACACACACACACACACACACACACAAATACAATGTGTATAGAAGAAAGGGCACAATGGAATAGATTGCAATATCAATTGAGTTTATGTAATTGAAGGTATCCTCCTTTTCCTGTTTTAAAATTGCTCAATCTATCATGTCTTTGCTGGATGCATATATTATCATTAGAATTTGATATAACGAACAAAGGAAATTTATGAGTATCCATTATCCAATGCTGAGTGAAGAAACAGTGCCACAAAACTCTGCCTACACTGTAACCACAATATAATTGAAGAAAATAAATAATGATATGTTCATCTGTGGGTGGATGTTTGTGTGTTTCAGAAACCTTGTGAGCAAATAAGGAGAGTTTATTGATGAACGGTAGGCAATATTTATTTGATTAAATAATACCACCTTTCATGAATGGTTGTACATCTTGTTTACAACATTTGAACACATGTACCCATTCAGCTGTTCATAGTCGTTCCCTTGGGATATCTTGATTTGGGATGAAGTGTTTCCATATGTCTTTCAGAGATTTGTGTGTTCTGCAAGATTCTTCACAATGTTTATAATTCAATAGCAAATCCAGAACAAATATGTACAGAAAAAGTTATTGGTGACAATTTGCTGCATTGACCACCTAAGACCTAAGGAATCTGTATGAGCATACACAACAGGATTGAGGATACACCATATTTTACAAGTCCTTTTCTGTTTGAGATGGCATTACCTGTGAATTCCTTGCACTTCTTTATAAATGGCTGCTGTACCTGGGCTTATTGTTAAGAAGCATTTCTAATTTTGAGGAGCGCCTGGGTAGCTTAGTCAGTTAGGTGGGTGACTCTTAATTTCAGCTGAGGTCATGATCTCAGGGCCCTGGGATTGAGTCCTGTGTTGGACTCTGTGCGGGGAGTCTTCTTGTCTCCCTCTCTCTCTGGCCCTCCCCCCCCAACTTGCTCATGCTCTCTCTTTCTCTCTCTTTCAAATAAATAAATCTTATTTAAAAAACAAGCATGTTTTATTTTGAGAAATTCTAAACATATGAGGCTACTCTTTTAAAAATACCAATATTTCAAAGAATATTTAATGATGTTTGGAAAGTACTCCAGTTACAGTAAGTGCAGAAAATAAACTTGAATACCAGCAGTATGAAGGAATTTTAATTTTACTTTTTAAAAAGTTATTAATATATTGTATAAGTTAGAGGTGAGAATGACATTTTAAGTCTTTATTCTTCTTGGGATTGCACTACCTTTACTTTTGGTTTTAGACTTCTCAAAATTTAAACAGTTTGCCTGCAGCAAGTGTTCCTTTTGTAACTCTCTTGGATAATAAGGCTCTTCCGACAAAAGAATAAAGAAATTCTAAGTTCTCTAAATATATAGGTATATGAGCATATGAAAATTGTATCAAATAATGAGGATTTTTTTTCAAGAGTATCTTCAGCATGCATTCAATTATGTTTAAAGAGAAATAAACACACCTGTTAGTACATTTGTATATATTTGCCCATATTTGTACACTTGTGTAAAAATGATGTATTTTTAATCATGGTGGTTATTATAATAAGAATGCAATTAAACTTCACCCAGATTTCACCTGCTGTGTCCATACACACATGGGTGTGAGTTTGGGTGTAAGTATGTGTCTATACATGTGTGTGATGTATATACAGGCCTATCTGATTTTATTGTGCTACCCTCTGTTGAGCTTCACAGATGCCTTTTGCAAATTGAAGGTTTGTGGCAAATTATTATTACCCCGCATAGAGCAAGTCTGTAGGCTGCACTTTGCCAACAGCATTTGCTCACTTGTGTCTCCCCAGCACATTTTGGTAATTCTTGCACTATTTCAGACCTTTTCATTATTATCTTTGTTATGGCCATCTGTGATCGGTATGCCAGTTTATTCAGATGATGGTTAGCACTTTTTAGCAATAATGTATTTTTAAATTAAGATATTTCCTTTTTTTAAGACATACTGCTATTGCATATATAACAGACTACAATATCGTGTAAACATAACTTTTATATGCAGTGGGAATCCAAAAAAATTATTTGACTCACTTCGTTGTGATATTTGCTTTATTGTGGTGGTCTGGAACCAAAATTCACAATATCTCTGACGTACACCTGTGTATGTATATATATACAAACTCATATTTAGCTTCATACGCAGCAATAAGTTTATATTAACACTGAATTATTCATATATCATGTTTTGGATCATATTTTCCTTTCTGTTTCCTAGACAGTTTGCCATTATCATGAAAAATTTGCAAGACCTAACTTTTAGTAAATAAATAACTATAAAGGGAAATATTGATGAAAGATTATTGATAACTAAAAAATGCAAATGTTTTCACCTTGGAGCTTTAATAGAATACAAGGGTTTGTATTTGATAGAATACACCTGGATCTCAATGTTAGAATGATGTACACACAAACTTTATTTATTCAATAATGTAATCTGTTATATTTTTGATAATAAAATAAGATTAAATTTTATTTTATTTTGCTTTGTTTTATTTTATTTGGGGGTTGGGGAAAAGGAGAGGTAGAGGGAGAGAGAGAATCTTAAGCAGGCCCAGTCCAGAGCTCAACACAGGGCTTGATCTCATGACCCTGCGGTCATGACCTGAGCCACAAATCAAGAGTTGGATGTCCATGGGGCGCCTGGATGGTTCAGTGGGTTAAAGCCTCTGCCTTCAGCTCAGGTCATGATCCCAGAGTCCTGGGATCGAGCCCCACATCGGGCTCTCTGCTCGGCAGATAGCCTGCTTCCCTCTCTCTCTGCCTGCCTTTCTGCCTACTTGTGATCTCTGTCTGTCAAATAAATAAAGAAAATCTTTAAAAAAAAAAAAAAAAGAGTTGGATGCCCAGCTGACTGATCCACCTAGGTGCCCCAAGATGAAATTTCAAGTAAAAATGTAGGTTAAATTTTTGAGAAGGGGAAAAATCCTATATTTTCTGAGACACACTTGTGTAGTTGTGATTCAATGTTTGTTTAAGAATATATGTGTACAGGGCGCCTGGGTGGCTCATTGGGTTAAGCCTCTGTCTTTGGCTCACGTCATGATCTCAGGGTCCTGGGATCAAGTCCCGCATCTGGCTCTCTGCTCAGCAGGGAGCCTGCTTCCCCCCACCTCTCTCTCTCTCTGCTTATCTCTCTCCCTACTTGTGATCTCTTTCAAATAAGTAAATAAAATCTTAAAAAAAAAAGAATATATGTGTATATAGAGCACCTGGGTGTCTCAGTCAGTTAAGCATCTGCCTTCGGCTCAGGTCACGATCCCAGGGTCCTGGAATGGAGCCCTGGGGTGGGCTCCCTGCTCTGTAGGGAACCTGCCTCTCCCTCTCCTTCTGCCTGCTCTGCCTACTTGTGATTTCTTTCTCTGTCAAATAAATATATAAAACCTTAAAAAGTATATATGTATATGGATTATACATATATGTTAGCATAATAAAGATTAGAAAATGTAGATCTTCAAATCATGATACCTGAGGGGTGGCATCATAGGGATTAAATTTCACGTTGTTAAATAAGTGTTTTAGGAACTGCACATTTCTTCATTGAAATCCTAATATTTTTAGTGAATGTGGCAACCCACAAACTCTTTGGCAGTGTTTTGTTTACTAAAACTGAGGTCTTGAAAAATTTTAATGAATCATATTTCATTAATGAAATATGATCCAAACCAGGACATACAAATACATCTCATTTTAATGTAAACTTATTGTTGTGTATGAAGCTAATATACCCATTTTTGTGTGTATATTCAAATGGATGCATGAGTATATGGAAACTGAGTTTTTATTTGTGCACTGAAACAAAATCCAAATGTTTATCAGTGGTATCATAAACAGATACTGTTTATGACAGCACTTTACTCTTGATCAGCATGTGGTTATTGTCTGAATCCTTTGGAAGCACTGTGTCTTAGTTACTTATGAGAAAATGACGTATAACTGATCCCAGAGACACAATAACCTCATAGGGAAGCCACTGAAAACCATATAATAACATAGGAACTTGCCTGTGTTCCAGTGTTGAATGATGAAACCATCAAGCTAAATCATGTCCCCTCTGACTAGAATGTATACATATTTGAGTAGGTGTATCATTCCAGGTGTAGCATGCAGTCTTGAGAACCACCTAGATACTTTTCTTAGGGTTCCAGACAAAGAATTGCTTCTCCCTAAATAAACCAAGGACTAGTGGCCTTGCTAGAAAATGGAGGACTCCTAGGGAACTTGGGAAACTAGTCAGGTCAAGAACCACTTGTATTGGTGCCTAGATTTGCTCTTCTCTAAGCCCTTAGATGCAACCATTCCCCCCACCCCACCCCCACCCTTAGGCCTGGATCCCTGAGGTTTGCCTCCTGATATCCCAAGACAATTTGGTACCAAGAGAAAACAGTGGAGATATAGTGCTGAGTGAAGAAAAAGTAGAAAGACAAAGACTAGGGAAGTGGAAAATGAGTTCTTGAGCGTAAAAGATGCCAGATGAGAATGTAGGTTTAGGCCCCAGTGTGACTGCAGGTGGAACTCAAAAACAAAATCAGGATGGTGTGAGCAGGTTTCTTCAAACTGACCAAGAAGCAAGGAAGCCATAGTTCCCGACGCCTTTGTCGCTGGTCATATATTTTTTTTCCACACAGGTCGGGCGGGGGAAGAGGGCATGTGGGCCGTTTTAGATAGAATTTCCGGGACGACACTGCCATCGTGAGGAAATCTCTGGAAGAAGCCCCAAGGCTGCTTCTCTGAAATGACTTTTACTTTGGAAAGGTCCATTCAGTGGGGAGGGTGAGGGGCTGGGACCCGATCCTAAGCTCAGTGCTCCTCCCGAGGCCTACCTGGAGCTTTGAATAAAGGTGGGGTCCGATGTAGGAGGTGGCCGGTGGGAAGGCAAGGCTGCCAGCAACCGCCAGGAAGTCGGGGCACAGGAAGTCGTGGGGTGGGGTCTTGATATTCGCCTTGTGTGGGCGGGACCAGAGAAAACCACTAACCGACAAAGTACGGGGCCTGTGAGTCTCTCAGCCCTTCTGACCACGTGGCGTTCCCTGGCCCTTGGACCTGGGCTCTTTTTGGTAGCAGAGTCTGAGCGCCAAGGACAGGACAATTCCTGGTGGCTTATAGCATGACCCAGTGTGCTTGCTGGAGGTCTCAGGTGCACCCAAATTGGAGCTGGGAGAGTCTGGAGACAAATGAAACTACCTGGCCAACCCAAGAACTGTTACCACTCCTGATACAAGATCAGACTTTGCACAGACTGATGGAAACCAAAAACAAGTGAAGAGGATTGAAGATGAACCCACATTTCCAAAAGTCCTTGTCTGCTGGAGGTGGCACTACCTGTGACCTCGCTTCACATCTTCATACATGGCTGTTGGAGCAGGTACATTGTAAAAGAAGCATGATTGTTTCTAGAAATGCAAAAAACAGGTGGCAAAATTTTAAAACATGTCGAAATTCCAAAGAATATTGATGATGTTTTAAAAAGCATTCAAGGTACATGGCAGGAAAACTTGTTTTAATGCTTAAAGTAGAAGGGAATTTGAACATGATTTTTAAAAGTACATATATGTGCAAAGTGAAGAGATAATGCATGGCAAGGATATTTTTTAAGCGGTTATTTTTTCTTATCGAGGTACCATTTGTTTTCTACTTTATAACTTCTCAAAATTTGAATGCTTTGCCAGTAGCAGATATAACTTGTAATTTCTTGGAGTAAAAAGGTCTTCTAGGGTTAAACAAAAACGTTTTCAAGCACTCAAATACATAGATAGGCAAGTATGCAAGAGGTTTAAGAAAGTGCTCAAGACTGTGCAAAACTGTACCCAGTGTGCATCCAATTATGTCTAAGGAGAAGCATACCTCTGTGTGTAACATTTATATATATATTATATATATATATATATGCGTGTACTTATGTATCATGTGTATATGCATACATTTTTTAAAAGCAATATATCCACGATTGTCAGTTTTATAGTAAGCATGCTTTTCAACGTGAAATTCTCAGTCAACATATTTATATCCATATTTACATTTATATAAAAGAAGACATCAATGAAAACATTATAGTTGCATGTAAAGGATGTGAATGTGTCCACCTTAAAGTTTTCGTAGGCTGCACATCTGGGTGACTGAATTTAAGAGACAACCAATTTCAACCTTCATTTATTGAAGAATATTTTTCTTTACAGTTTTTGAAGAAAATTTTAAGGTTAAAAATTTGGTGTAAATTTTGAGAAGTCTAAAAAAAGGAAACCCCCTAATGTTCTGGGAAATGAATATTTAGTGTCTGTTCCAGTGTTAGTTTTAGAGCATACATATGGCATCATATTAATGATTAGATAGGGCAGATCTCAAAATAAGATTGAATGGTCACATGATAGGCATTTGATGTCCTATGTATGAATAAAACCAGATTAAGTGAGAATCTTACTAATATTTTAAAATGAGTCAATCAAGTAGTTCTTTGCAAGTATTTATGTTGCATATCCACGTTTTGCAAACGTTTCATGATAATTTCAAATTATCAGGAATTAGAAGTGAAAATTTTGAATCTAAAACATGTCTATGTAAACCCAATTTAAATTTATTGTAGTTTATTGCATAAATACAGAACTCTGTGTGTGTGTGTGTGTGTGTGTGCTGACATGATGGAAGTAAATGTGTAAAAGGTTATCAGTGCTCAATACAGGATTTTATGACAGTACTTTTACTCATTGTTATTTTCTGAATCCTTTGCAAGCACCATGTTTTAGTTACGTATGAGAAAACACTACAAGGCTGATCCCTAACAATTAGTGGCATGTACATACTTAATAATAATAATTTAAAAATCATAGGAAGCCATTGAAAGTCATATAATTATATGCATTGGCATGTGGTTGTGTTCCATTGTTAAATGATGAAACCATGATACAAAAATATGTCTCTTCTGACTGGAATTTATATATATTCCAGTATATGTGTCACTCCAAGTGGAACACTGCCTGGAAATCAGACTGTAGAGTGCTCTGGACCCTACTCGTAGGGTTCCAGCCAGATGGCTCTCTCTCCACAGGCAAGGCCTGGTGCCCTCAGAGAAAATGGAGGAGGATTCCCAGGGAATCTGGCAGTGAGATAAGTTGAGAACCACGTGGCCCGGGTGCCTAGATTTGCTCTTCTCCATGCCCTTATTCCCATCATTTTCTTCACTGTCTTAGCCCTGGCTAAGAGCTGACCAACTGAAGCAAACAGCATGGGGAAACGGAGGTCGAAGCTGAGTGGAAGAGCAGACCTATAAAGCCTTGGTAGAATGGAAATGGAATTCTTGAAAACATGGTTTATGAGGGTAGGTGGTTTAGGCTGCTGATTTTTGAGGGAAACCAGCAGCTAAAGTTCATCTAGCCTAATAGATTTCCCCTAACTGGGCAAATGGCTAGAGAACTTTTTTTTTTTTTTTTTTTTTTTTTTTTTTTTAAAGGGGGGGGGGGGGGGGCCCAGGAAGCTGGGTTAATTGGCTTTTCCAGAGTAATACTGCCCCCAAGAGGAGGTTTGACAAAACCCAGTGGTGTTAGAACCATGAGGCCTAGCATTTGAGGTTTGGCCTTTTAAGTGGTTGGGTGGACTCTGGCCTTCAGGTGGGCTTTCTTCTTTTCAAATCTGAAGCAGCTGATCTAGTTGTCCTTGAGGCTGTTCTTGGTGAAGAGCAGCCAAGGGGGATTTGGAAATACTGTGAAAACGTGCCTCAGTGGTCAGGTACTCTATGAAGGTGTAAGGTGCCCTCTGACCTCATTACTCTGCTTCAATTAAGGAGATAGTTGGGAAATCCTGCATCAGATAACTAAGCTGCCTGTTTGGAGTTAATAGTTTGGCTTGCCCATAGGCTAGATGGGGGAAGCTAGACGTGTGAAGGCTGGGCTCTGTATCTGAAGTTAGAATTGTGGGGACTGGGCGTCTGGGTGGCTCAGTGGGTTAAACCTCTTCCTTTGGCTCAGGTCATGATCTCAGGTTCTGGGATCGAGCCCCCCATCGGGCTCTCTGCTCAGCAGGTGGGGGGGGGCTGCTTCTCTCTCTCTACCTGCCTCTCTGCCTACTTGTGATCTCGCTCTCTCTGTGTCTAATAAATGAATAAAAATCTTGAAAAAAAAAAAAGAATTGTGGGTGACAGGTGCAGTAACCCTAGCCCTGGAATTCCTCAAACTCAAGAATTTTGTGTTTACATATTTCGGTTTACATAAAGAGAATATTTGGCCAGGGCACGGAAGCCTAAAGCAACAGCACCTTTCTGAGTCCCAGGAACTGGAGGATGACACTGTGACCAGTAACAGGAGATTGATTGTACCTATTACCAAGCCTAACTACCACTCAGCTATTGACACTCATTTCAAATCAAAAGCTGTTTCAACGTGAAAAGTTAAAAAAAAATAGAAAAAAATAGAAACACCCAGTAGGAAAAGCAGCAGTAGGAAGTGCTAGCAAGCACTTCCCAGGCAATAAAAGGCATGCAACACAGAAGTATTAGCAGAGATTTTCAAACTCTTAAGTACCACATTCAATTGTAATCCATTGTGGTCTCCCATAATGCCCTTCTTCATCATACCCTAAGCAAGCCACTGAAGATGAAGCCATTATCACCCAGTCTGTGTAATGATTTCTAGAATTGGACAAGCTCCTACCAGGTGAGAAGCATTGTTAATTGGCTCAACTCTTTGGAGATCAGTTGGTGGACATCAGTTAATCTTTAACATGGGCATATCGTTTGTCCAGAGACTTTGAGTCTCAAAAGTGGTCACAGAGCCACAGTCCCACAGGAAAGCAGAGAGCTGGGATCAAGGAGGATCACTGAGGTTTCCTTTGCAAGAGTGGATAGCAGGGAGGAGCAAAGGGTCCATTTTCTGGGTTCAGCTACAATAGGTAGTCTTTGTAAGTCCTTGGAAAGATTGAAATCCATTATCTGAGTCTTTATCAGGAGAGATGTCCATAACTTTGATTCCGGGAAGAAAAAGCAAAGTGTTGGAATTTTGGGCTCCAACCATCCTAGGTGTCTAATACAAATGCAGTGGAAAAATAAAGACTGTCTTTCTTTGCTTATCTACATGTTAATTCAAGTTGAAAATATAAATACATGAGGATTTTAAAAAGCGAATAGGCACAAGGGAAGTACTTGGAAAGCATACAAACAGCTAACAGTGACTAACTGTCTAGAGTGATGTTTCCAATGGCTTGCCTTCAAGTTTTTAATTTTACACTTGTCTAAAATCTCCAAATGCTGAAAGTGGGAAAAGCTGATACTCGAAAACATTTTTTTAAATCAAGAAACCAACATTATACCAATAAGCAGTTAAGAAAAGAGGATATCAAAAGATCTATTTTTCTTTTTAAAATGTGCACAGGTCTAGGTCCATGCAAGATTTAAAGACCTCAGACTTCATTGTTATGCGGACGGAATGGTATTTTCAAATTCTGCTTAACAGAAAATAATACAAATTTTTTTAAAGTTTATTTTTTTAAATTTATTTATTTGTCGGAGAGAGAGGGAGGAGTATGAACAGGTGGAGCAGCAGGCAGAGGGAGAAGCAGGTTCCTCACTGAGCAAGGAGCCCGATGCCGGACTCAATCCCAGGACCCCAGGATCATGCCCTGAGCCAAAGGCAGATGATTAACTGACTGAGCCACCCAGGTGTCCCAGAAAATACAAATTTCTGAAGCATATTTTTGAAAAGATTTATTTATTTGAGAGAGAGAGGGAGTGTGCACATGAGCTTGGGGGAGGAGCAGAGGGAGACGGAGAAGCAGCCCCCCCCCCCACGCCGCTGAGCAGGGAGGCCCAAGGAGGGGCTGGATCCCAGGACCCTGGGACCATGACCTGAGCCCAAGGCAGCTGCTTAACTAACTGAGCCACCCAGGTAGCCCTCTGAAGCATATTTGATGTCATATGGAGAGGCTTATGTGATGTAAGATTTGAGAAAACATTAATAAAAGGAAGCAACTTAAACTGCAAGGATATTCCATATGTATTATGAAGTCCAAATACCAGCAAATCCTGACAGTCTGCACACACGTGCCCACACATAGCCAATTATGTAATAAATATAACATAAGAGTAAAATGCAATAGATCCAATATCAGAGACATATATATTGAGTTTCTGTGAGCTAAAGTATCATTTCTTTGTTTTCTGTTCGCTCAATTTACTGAATCTTTTTGAGATGCATGTTATTCTTTGATCAACAATGAAGGAATACTATGTAATTTAACCATAAAACATCATCGGGTTTTTCATGAATAGTAAATGCTGTTGGCAAGTACCCGCTGTCCAATGTTGAGTCAAAAATTCATGCCACCAAACTCCATATACAGTGTGAACATGATGGATTTGAAGACATAGAAACATTTAGAGCTTGTGTGTATGAGTGCGTGTACGTACAGCATTGTACTGAGGAATGTAGGGTATAATGATTTTAGTCATGTTTAGTGCACCAGCTTTGCCAGTAAATACGCTGATCATGAGATGTAGGCTAAATCTGTTTCGCTCTCATAAACAATTGTATATCACTTAGAATATTTAAACCAATGTATTCATCAAGTTGCTTATTTATAGCGGTTCCCTTGTGAAAGAGGGATCTAGGATAAAGTGTTTCCATTTGTTCTTGACAGACTATATATTCTAAGAGATTTTTTAAGAAGTCGATAATATATCTGTAATTTGAGAACCAATCCAGAATAAATGTGTATGGAAGTTACTGATGTAAACCTGATTTGTTGGCCATTTGAGACCCAATCTGTTTATATCTCTAATTGCTCACAGAAATCAAGAGGATTCAGGACACCCTGTTTAGAAAACCCTTGTCTGCTTGTGAGATTACTTGTGATTTCATTGCACTTTATACATGGCTAATGTTATCTGGCATTTTTGTAAGCAGGAATGCTTAATTCTAAGAAATGCAGAACGATGAGAGGCAACATTAGAAATTGGAAGTATTCCAAGGAGTATTTAATGATATTTGCAAAGAACTCTATAATTGGTGAAGAAAGTATGTTTGAACACTTGAAGTACCAGGGAACTGAGATTTTAGGTTAAAAAATATATGAGCACAGGAAGGATGTGAGAATGTATGCAAAAACAGTTTAGAAGTTGTTTCTTCTAGTTTTGATTGGTGCCGTTGATTTTGGCTTTATAATTTCTCAAAATGTTAACAGGTTGCCAACAGCAGGTGTCACTCTTCTAATTTCTTGGGAGACCTCTTTCTAGAATAAAATGTAAAGAAACTTCAAATTGGGGAAAATATATATTGATATGGACTATGCGATTTATATTAGGTTATGCAGAAGATTTTGTGCAAAACAACACCCCATCTGAGTCAAATTATAATCAAGGAGAAATGTGTGTGTCTGTGTGTGTGTCTACTAAGTAAATGGGGCAGTAAAAAGCATTTATAATTTGCTTTCTAAACTGAAGACTTGAAAATTTTATATAATATTCTCAAAATGCCAGGAGTCAGGAGGGAAATTTTCTTATGCAAACAATAATGTAGTAACATCCAACTTTAATATAAATTTATTGTTGTTTATGAATGTAAACAGAACTCTGTATTTCAAGGACTGGAAAGACATCATCCAAAAAGTTATTATTGGTCGTAGTAAGTTTTATGGCGGTGCTTTTTACTCTTGATCGACACAGGATTATTTTTGAACCCTTGGCAAGGATGTCTTTGTCACTGATGAAAATGGTTTTCTGACTGGTCTCTAAGGGATAAATGGTAACACACACACTCTCAATAAAGTCATAGGAGAACAACTGAAGGCCATTTAGTGACATGGGCAAGTGCTTGTGGTCCAAATGGTAAATGGGAGCATGAGACTAAATTCTTAGTAACCTCTGATTGGAATATATATATCCTGACATGTGGCGCAGTAGATTGCAGATAGTAATGAAAGCCATGTTAGCCACCCCTCTTACCGCACTAGTGAAATGGCTGCCAACCATTCATTCAACACATGCCTCCATCTATAATCAGAAAATGTAGAATTCCTTAAGAGCAGTAGAGAAGAGCCAGGCAAGGAAACATGGATTGATACCTAGAGATGCCCTCCTGGTTGAATTTCCAGCATTTTCTTTTTCTGTTTAGGCCTGGATCCTTGAAAATTGCCCCCAGAACTAGACTACTTGACAACGGAAGAATACTGTGGATGTAATGCTGAGTGAAGGAGAACAAAACTATGACGACTAGGCTTAGTGGAAGTTGAATTCTTGAAAGAAGAGTCCTGGTAAGAGTGGTTAGTTTTAGGCCCCCGTTTTATTTTAGGTGAAAACCAAAGCAAAAGTGCCTCCTTGTGAGCAGGTTTTCTTAAAGTGGGCAAGATACTAGGTAACTGCGTTTCTGAGCGCCTTTGCCACTGAGTAGCATTTTTTCAGAAAAGGACGGGCGGGTGAAGATGACTTGAGGGAAGGCGGCGGCCTATTTGCTGGCAAAGCTGGTGCACTACTGCCATCCTGAGGAAATCGTTTAAAAACGACCTCCGCCATTATGGCCATTTGTGTGAGGACTTTCGGTTTAGAGAGGCGCGTTCAGTGGAGAGGCAAAGCAGGCCGTGACCCCAGATTGGACCTCTCTAGTTTCTCTCAGTTACTCCAGGAGTTCTCACCGAAGGTCTGATAACCATATGACAAAAGCGAGGCCGGGAGTAGGAGTTGATCAGTGGGGAGGCAAGCCCGAACCCGCGGCTACCAGGAAGTCCCGGCACCGGAAGTTGTGGGGGCAGGGCTGTGGTTTCCTCCGAGTGTAAGTGAACGTAGAAAAAGGGCCTGGGATCTCAGTGCGGGCGTTGTTGACGTTTGTCTCCTGTCCCTGCTCTTCAGAGGGTCAGGCAAGCCTGTTCAGTATCCTGGAGCTTTAGAATCTGAGCTCCCTGTGCTAGGAGCACCATAGTGTAAAAACAGTCTAATTTGAGGCAGATGTGCTTGCTGGGAAATCTCAGATAGAAGATTCCAGAACCTACTGCTTGAGCAAGGGGGACAAATGGAGGAGCATTGGAAGCCATCCTACCAAGCCAAGAAGACCCCAGACTTCTGCTAGGGAATCGGAAGCATATGCATAGTGGGCAAAAACAGGAATTCTCTGAAACCAGAGGTAGCAAAGGCAGTTGCTTCATTCTGACTTCTCAAATCTCAGGCAAAGGCCTGCCAACAGAGCTCTGCTCTGATCTCAGTTCTCTTGCTGGGTTTGGAGGAGAGGGAGGACTTACAGCTTTAGTTGTCTCAGGGGATGCTGAGGTCCTTGATAGCCTAGCTTTCTCCTCATACTTGTTCTTCTCTGTCACTGCTTCATAAGTTCCAGATGAAGATGCCTAACAAACTTGACAAGACTCTTTGGGTGTTGAACACTCTCAGACCCATGCTTCTTGCTTCCAAGATAGTGATGGATGCCTAGAATTTCTTGGGATTCTGCCCTAATTGAGGACCTGCCTAGTGCCTTTCTTCCTTCCTTACTCTGTCTGCATTTGACCTTTTAGAATAGTTGAAGGTGCTTTTGTCTTGTGCTTGGGTGGTAGCTTCCTGTGACTGAAAATACTCATTTCTGTTCCTACTCCATTTAAACCAATGGCAAATGGGTAAGGAATTAAAGAGACAGTTTACAAAAGAAGAAATCCAACTATTCATAAGTGAAAAGGCACTCAAATTTACTAGTGTTCAGGAAGCTACAGTGGTCAACAAACATCGTGTTTATGTGTATATCATTAGTTTATAAATATATATGCCAATGCTTGTATATATTTATTTAGCTATACATACATATGCATGTTACACATATATATTATGTGTATGCACATTAGTTATATATATAATTTCTTACTGCGTATAGGTATGTATATGTACATGTATGTGTACGTATGTATATGTGTAAATATGTACATAAACACACACAATTAAATAAATTCTGTTAAATCTTTTTCCCCCAAGGCCTAAAGCAAAGTCTGGAAGTTGGCAGGAACTAGTTCTATATTTTCTGGATGAATATATGATTGCCTGTACATATTGAGAGATCTGGAATGAAAAGCATCAAAGTGCAAATAGTACTTACCATACTACCATATACTGTTTAGGAAGGGGTGATCATGTCCCTTTTTTATTTCTGTTATTTCGGTTACTTTTTTTTCTTTTTTACAAGAAAATGTGCTTTAAAAAAATTAAGGAACATTTATTTCAGTGTACTTAAAAATAAAATCCCAGGTTATTAAATATCATCAGTAATAAGTCATTTTTAAATGCATATCTACTTTATGCCTGTCTATTTCTCTTATAGGTATTTTAATAGTTTTAAAAATTAAGTTTCGCATTTAAAAAATTGTCTTCTGAAGATTGACATTATGAAAAGTTAATGATGTCAAGGGACTGTGAAATTGAAATTCAAGTTTTCCCCACGAATAATAATACACATCTAACCCACCCATACAGATAATATATAAGAAAAGAATAGAACAAAACAAAACCTATCAGTGCCTATATTAAGATGATACGATTACAGGTGCTCTTTAAGTGCTCCCTGGTAATGACTTATTTTCATGGTGCCTATATTACATGTGAAATTTAGACCAAATGTAAAGTGATTTCCAAAATAAAGGGCTAAAAGAATTATTAAGCTTACAAAGGGTATTACATTACAGAAGATATTCATGATATAAGATGCAACCAAGGTAAGATTTCTAGATAATGTGACAAGTTGAACACTGGCATGTAATTTTTTTCTCCTAATTCCCCTCCAAAGTAGATACAGAGATTTTTCTAAAAGGTATAAACTCTGTACAGAAAAGTAAGAGAAGAGACATCAGAAATATTTAGAAGGTGAAAGCAGATGGAAAATGGTAAATGAGTAGTAGACAAGAGAAAAATTAATCCTGATATAGAAGAGAAAGTAGTGAACTAACCTGATTTAAACCAAACCAGATTTTCACCGTGTTCAAATTATATCTCAACAAACCTGACAGTGCCTCTCCCAAAGGAGGAGGAGGAGGAAAAGAGAGAAGATGAAGAAGAGGAGGGCTAAGGAGAGAAGGCAACTGTGACATATAATGAGAAGATTCTCATATAATGAGAAGATCAGAGTACCTCCCTACCTAAAGAAAATACCGGTGATTATTCTCTAAAAAGGCTAAAATAAGGATTCTCTGGACTGAGGACCAGTACACACAGTGGCAACCTGGGTCACCTTACTGGAAACAGGACAAGTAAGTGACAGTGGTGGTGTGCTAGATGCTGATGAGCACATCCTCTTCTCCATTTGGTTTCTAGAACACGACCAACAAAGCTTTTCCCCTCTAGAGGGAAGGATGGTCAAAGCCTTCTCTGGCGAATTAAACTTCTAAGCCAGATCACTTTATAATGAAGTCCAGAAGCACCAAACGACATTTAAATCAGTCTAGGATTAAGTAGAAAACTGAGGACTCTCAGGTACCTAAAAGGAGGCATAACAGAAAAGATACAGACCAAAACATAGCAGAACTATCTTGGAGAAGACCAACTTAAAGGAATAAGAGAACTTCAAAAATTAATTATTATCAGTATGGTCAAACAGGCCTGAGGTAATACTGCAACTGTGATAGAAGAAAAGGATACAATGAAAAAGATAAAGTTACAATGAAAAGGAACACCACAAGTGAAAATGACATAGCAGAAATACAAAACTCAACAAGGAGGTTGGAAAAAGACTTTACTTGTAATATCAAAAACAAGAAAGAAAAAAACCCCAAGAGAATTAGCGTATATCTATAAATGCGTTTGATTATCTCAGTAATAGGAGTTCCCAGAAATTTCACAGGAATGTGGAATATGATATCCCATACTGAAAGGGGCCATCAGGTTGCCAACACTGTGGGTGAAAAGATGAGGACATATTGGGAAATTTCAAAACCCTGGTAACAGGGAAGATCATATAACTAACACACAAATATGAAGAATCAGAATGACTTTGAAATTCTGAATATCAACCCTGGAATCTAGAATGTAGTGTTGTCTTCAAAATTCAGGAAAAAAAAACCCACATTATTTCCAACTTAGAATTTTATACACAGAGAAACTTTTCACTGAAATGTAAGGGTAAAGGTATTCTCAAATATGCAAGGTCTTAAAGATTTACTTCCCATAGAGTTTTTTTTTAAATGCTGCTGTAGCTTGTGCTTAGAAAAAGGAAAAAAGATTTAGAAACAGAGGAAAATACAGGTTTTATGAAACCAGAAATCCAGTAGACAAGATATAAGAAGGGAAACCTCAGAATGTTGATGAAAGGAGTATCAGAATGATGGTTAAGCACCAGATACAGGCAAAAGCAGAACACATTGGAGGTGGTCAGAAAATTTTGCCAAGAAAATCAAATTGATAGAAATATTTAAGATGAGTGAAACCCTTGAGATATTTTAGATAGCTTGTATACTTTCGTAGAATATGAAACAAATTTGTTATTGTCATTATGCATGAGTGAAATAGAATTTTGAATAACCTGTTTTCATGATCATATATATGAAATATATGGATTTTTTTTTAAATTTTTGAAGTAGGCATCACACCCATGATGGGGTTCAAACTCACAAGCATGAGATGAAGAGTTGCATACTCTACCAACTGAGCCAGCCAGGTACCCCATGGATGTTTCTTAAATAACCATGATAAATTAATTAAACAGGCGGAATTATTTGTTTAATGTCTGGAAGACAAAACCCTGAGAATAGGAAAAGATTTTGGCAAGATGTTAATTATACAATATGTGAACAACAACAAAAAAAACAAAAAAATACATATTAAATAGAAACCCATTTTATAAATAAATCTTCAGGTTATATTTGCAGGGAAAAAAGCCATGAAATTTTTAAAATTCTAGTTATTATGCATAAAAAGTAGAATCATGACGATTGATTTCTTATTCAAAACTAAAGTTTTATTATTCAAAACTAAATAGTTTTAAAGTGGCCTCTATCTTCTTTGTATATGTGGGGAAATAAAGCTATTCTCATCATAAAAAAGTAAGAGATTTGAAATTATGTAAGAATATGGATTCATATAAAATAATGAATACATTAAAGATGGCACAAAATTAGTTTCAGTATGATCCAACACATATTTTTAAAAGTTCACACATAGACACACAAATATATCCACCAAATGAATACATTTCTATTGACGGAATTATTAAATTAAAAAATATGCCAATGTGTGTAAACACATTAAGCAAATATGTATGAAAAATATTAAGAAGTATATAAAAGAGAATGTAGTAGTTCCACTTGAAAAGGAGACATTGGAAACAACATGAAAATTCAAAATGTAGACATGACTGCAGTTGAAATCTTAAAGTCTAATGTATGTTCCCAAGATTCACTAGAAACAGAATAATCTTTTATCTATTCTAAGATGGAGAAGCAGAAGTTAAGCTCCTGCTTGGGATGCCTGGATGGCCCAGTCAGTTAGGCATCTGATTCTTGATTCTGGCTCAGGCCATGATCTCAGGATCCTGGGATTGGGCTCTGTGTCAGGCCCGCTGCTCAGTGCGGAGTTTGCCTGAGATTCTTCCCTCTCTCCCTCGCTGCCCCCCCTCCCCAATTTATGTACTGTTACTCTCTCACTCAAGGAATAAATTAATTCTTACTATAGAAGTGATAGAAACATGGGAAAAATCATCAATACACACATTTTTCTTCATTAAAAAATAAATAAAGGTACATTTGGTATCCCACGTAAGACACGTCACAAATCAGTTAAGAGTTATATAGGCCTTCAGAGAAGAATCTTTGGATCTGAGCCAAACAATAGCCTTCCACTAAGCATAGAAGGACTAGTGTGTCCTAAGACTCCCTGGGAAACAAAGAAACCAAATAAAGGCCTGAAGAACAAGTGACAAGAGAAGGCTTCCTCTCAGCATGGAATTACAGCATCTTCTTCCATTTAGTCCTGATTGCCTGAGACTTGTCTCTAGAAAACGACTTGATAATTCGGAAAATGCTAGAGAACTAACGTTGAGTGAAGAGTTGAACTCTTCTGAAAAGGTGAGAAAAGGTAACCCCTGACATAAGAAGATGTCTGATGATGTGAGTGGTTTAGGCTTCAGTTCGATTATAGATTGAAATTGAAAGTTAATCACAGTAGCGTAAGCAAGGATCCTCCAGCCTGGCAATATAGAAGGTAGGTCTGCTTTCCAGTACCTTTGTCTTTTGTAAGCATTTTTTCAGACTGGATGGGAGGGAGAAGGCGGCCTGGGGGAGGGGGAGGGTAGGGCTGGGTGACATTTCTGGAGCACTACTGCCATCATGCGGAAATTGTTTGGTGACTTCCCAAGTCACGGTATTTCTTCCAGGGAAGACCCAGAAGTTGAAGGATGTTGGACCTGGAGGGAGGTTGAGCATCCCCTGGCTCCAAGCATTGCATTCTTGCATTCATTTCTAAGGCCTTCCAGGATATGTGGACAAAGGTGTGATATAATTCTAAGAGCCGGCCAGTGAGACACCAGGACCATACAGACAGCTACCAGGAAGTCCAGGTACAGGAAGCTGTGGGGAGGAGCTTTGGTGTCCACCCAGTGTGGGTGGGATTAGAGGAAGTGACTCACAACTAAGTGCCTGGCTTGTGATCTTTTGTCTCCTTTCCTTGCCCCAGCAAGGGAGGAGTGAGGCACATGAGGCAGACAGTCTGGGTCATAGAACTCCAGCACAATCCATTTGGTAGCAGTATTATAGAGCTCGCGGGGTGCAGGGGGAGGTGTAGGGATAATCTTACTTACAGATCATCAACTGTTAGAAAATTAAAATCCAAAGGAAAGGGAGAAAGAATGGAGCATAAACTTCCCAGGTGAAAAAATGCCATGAAACTGAAGTCTGTTGGCATAGATTCTCAAATCGCCAATACCCAGGTATATTTAGAATTTAAGAAGTTCTCAAATATCTCCTCCTCTCCCCCATCCCTCACCCACCCACCAACATATCCTGAGCAAACTGCTGAAGCCATCAGTATTGTGCAGTTTATATGATCATTTGTAGAAACAGACAAGCTCCTTTTTGTGGGAAGCATTGTCAGTTCATTTAACTTGTTGGAGGGTTATTACTGTGCCCCAGTTAACTTTTCACGTGAGCATACCCTTTGTCCAGAGACTGCCTTTCAAAAGTGATCACATAGACACATTCCCATAGGAGACATGCAAGCGTTCACATGAAATAGAGTAGGAAAAAAGAGTGGAAGAAAGAAGATTAAAAAATGCCCAAGTTTGTTTCTATGGATTGCTCAGCCTTTCTGAAGGTTGTATATTGAGATCATCTCAGATACAGAAGAGTGAGTGGCTCTTAAAAAAGCAAGGGTTCAGGGCTCCTGATACGTTCAACTCCACAGAGGAGGATATCTTGTCAAGTCTATAAGGAATCTTCATCGGTAAAAGGCTAAGAAGCAGCCACAGAATAATATTTGCTGACCTGAAGGGCCTCATCTTCCTTAGGGGAAAACCAACTGTGAAAGGAACTGTTTCTGTCCTTTGTGAGAAATGAGATGAGGTCTCTGTAAGTGGGTAGGCCCTTACACTGAGCCCTAGGAAAAAGCTGAAAAGCCATTACCTCCTGGGTTCAGAAAATACCTGCAGGCCTTCTCCATTCTTGGTTTGCATCCGGTTGTGTACTGACAACTAACACGAATTGGAGGGTAACCAGTTCACTCCTACTGATGTTCTAGAGTTTATTGGTTTGGCGTGGCAGAGGGACAGGCACTCCTGCTCAGGCTGTCCTTGCTTCAGGCAATGGGGGCATTTGACTTCTGTGTGAACCTGAGAACTTCAGGTTGCAGACTGGCTGTTGTTAGATGTCACATAGAATGACATACTTTTCCCCATCCCAACTCTATGTTGATGCAGAGAGGGCCCAGGCCCCAGAGTACAGGGACACGTTGTGCCAGCCCAACTGCCTCATTTTTTGGGGGGCAGGGCCAGGAGACAGATGCTCACAGACAAAGGCTCTGAGTGGTTTCCTTTAGTCCTAACCACAAGAAAGAAACTAAGGAAAGAAACTAAGGCCCCGCTATATACAGTCCTTGCCCCTCACTCAGAAGCTTTTCTACCAACGTTCTAACTTTTTCCAGAGCTTCTGGAAAGCTTCAGCATTCAAGTAAAGGATGCCCAGGTTGGTCATGATCAATTCAGTCGTTTAATGAGCCAGACATGTTAACTGCTAGATCGCAACGGGAACGCACACTAACAGCTTTGGCTTTTGTAAAACCACTTCCTCGTGATGGCAGTGTGGCTCCAAAAGAACCAACCAACCCTGCCCCCAGGTCCTCTTCTCCCGCCCATCCGGTTTGAAAAAAATGCCGCCTAGTGACAAAGGCACCAGCAAACATGGCTGCCTTGAATTAAATCCAATTTGGGGAAACTGCTGACAGTGTTGCACTTTTGCTTTTGGTTTCTATTTGAAATTGAAATCCACCCAGTTCCAGCTGTCCTGTCAGGGTGTTTCTGGAACATAGTACCCTGGAACTCCGGGCCTGTGCCGTCACCAGCTCCAGCTAGTCCATCAGGGTGACCCTGGGGCAGAGTGCCCCACGACCCTCAGCCCACACCTGCCACAGCTTCAGCCAGACAGCTTAATTGTCAGGCATATGCAGTATACATGGACGTTACTACATAAGGCCATTCCTTCAAGACTGGAGAGGTAGTTGGTTCATTTACTTTATAGAAACACAGAAAGTGAAACAAAATGAGACAAAAATATGCTCCAAACAAAAGGACAAGAAAAAACTATAGAAAACTAAACAAAACAGAGTAAGCAATCTACCTGACAAAGAGTTCAAAGTAATGGTCATAAAGATGATAAGAATGTATTAGCTCAGTGAGAACATCAACAAAGAGATAAAAAAAGAACTAATCAGAGTTGAAGAATAAAATAACTGAAATAAAAAATACACTAGAGGAAATTAATACCAGATTAGAGGATGAAGAACAGCAGTCTGGAAGACTGAGTTATGGAAAACACCCAAGCTTTACCAGTAAAGAAAAATTAAAAAGTAGAAGAAATGAGGATAGGCTAGGTTAAGGGGTCTTTGGGACAACACCAAGTATACTAAAATTAGCATTATATGGGGTCCCAGAAGAAGAAGAGAGAAAGTGGTGGAAGACTTATCTGAATAAATAATAGCTGAAAATTACCTTAACTGGGGGAAAGAAACAGATATCCAAGTCATGAAAGCACAAAGAGCCCCAAATAAGAGGAACCCCTGGAGGGCCACACCAAGACACATAACAAATAAAATGTCCAAAGTTAAAGATAGAGAATCTGAAAAGCAGCAAGAGAAATGCAATTAGTTACATTCAAGGGGAACCCACCCCCCATAAGGCTATCAGATTATTTTTCAGCAGAAGTTTTGCAGATTAGAAGGGAGTGGCATGACGTATTCAAAGTGCTGAAAGGAAAAATCTACAACCAAGGCTATCCTATCCTGTGAGGATATCATTCAGGATTCCAGACGAACAAAAGTTAAAGACATTCGTCAACCAGTAAACCGGCTTTACAGGAAATGTTAAAGGGACTTTAAGTATAAAAATAAAAGCCATAATGAGAAGAAAATTTTGGAAGGAAAAAATTTCCCTGGTACAAGCAAATATTTACTAAGGTAGCAAGTACATCAATCTTTTATAAAGTAATATGAGGGACTTAAAAGTACTAAAATCAATATATCTTTAAAAAGATTTATTTATTTCAGAGAGTGTGAGTGGGGTAGAGGTAGAGGGAGAGAGAGTATCTCAGACTCTTTGCTGAGTGGGGAGCATGAAGCAGGACTCTATCCCATGACCATGAGGTCATGACCTGAGCAGAAATCAAGAGTCAGATGCTTAACCAACTGGGCTACCCAAGTGCTCCAAATCAATTATATCTTAATTAGTTAAGGCATTCACACAATAAAAAGATGTAAAATTCATGGGACACCTGGGTGGCTCAGACAGTTAAGCATCTGTCTTTGGCAGAGGTCTTGATCCCAGGGTCTTGGGATCAAGTCCTGCATTGGGCTTCTTGCTCAGCTGGGAACCTGCTTGTCCCTCTGTCTGCTTCTCTCTCTGCCTGCTGCTCCCTGCGTTTGTGCTCTTTCTTTCTCTCTCTCTGCAAAATAAATAAATAAAAATCTTAAAAAAAAAAGGTTTAAAATTCAATATCATATACGTAAAACATGAAGGAGGGAATAAAAAAGTAGTGCTTTTAGAGTGTGTTCAAACTTAAATGAACATCAGTGAAATATAGACCACTATATACATAGTATGTTATATATGAGCTTCATGGTAACCACAAACCAAAACCTATAATGGATACACAAAAAATAGAAAGTAGTCCAAGCATAACACTAAAATTCATCAGTCATGAGGGAAGAGAGCCAAAGAGGAAAGGGACAGAGAAGAACCGCAAAAACAATGAGGAAAACATTTAAAATGTCAATAAGTACATACCTGTCAATTACTTTAAATGCAAATGGCCTACATGCTCCAATCAAAAGACATAGAGTGATGGCATAGATAAAAACAAAAACAAAAACAAAAAACAAGGCCCATCTAATATGCTGCCTATAAGGCACTACAGACCTAAAGACATACAGATTTAAAGTGAAAAGATGGGTGCTCGCTTCGGCAGCACATATACTAAAGTGAAAAGATGGAAGATACTCCATGAAAATGGAAGCAGAAAAAAACTGGGGTAGCAGTACTTATATCATGCAAAAAGACTTTAAAACAAAGACTGTAACAAGAGACAAAGAAGGGCATTACATAATGATACAGGGATCAATTCAGCCAGAGGAGAGCATTATAAATACCTGTGCATCCAACATAGGAGCACCTAAATATATAAAGCAAATTGTAACAGACATAAAGGGAGAAATTGGCAGTGATCCAATAATAGAAGATCATCTAGATGGAAAATCAATAAGGAAAGAGTGGCTTTAGATGACACAATAAACCAAATGGACTTAACAGATAAATACAGAACATTCCATCCCAAAACAGCAGAACACACACTTTTCTTTTTCTTTCTTTTATTTTTTTTTAAGATTTTATTTATTTATTTGACAGCGAGAGATCACAAGTAGTCAAGAGAGGCAGGCGGGGGTTGGGGGGAAGCAGGCTCCCTGCTGAGCAGAGAGCCTGATGCTGGGCTCAATCCCAGGATCCTGAGATCACGACCTGAGCCAAAGGCAGAGGCTTTAACCCACTGAGCCACCCAGGCTCCCCAGAACACATACTTCTCGAGTGCACACAGAACATTCTCCAGGGTAGATCACATGTTAGACCACAAAACATGTCACATTAAATTTAAGAAGATTGATATAATACGAAGCATCTTTTCCAACCACAATGATATGAACCTAGAGATCAATTAAAAAGAAAAAAAAAGCCTGGAAAAAAAAATCTGTGGGGGCTAAACAGCGTGGTACCAAACAACCAAAGGGTCAAAGAAGAAATCAAAAAGGAAATCACAGAATTCCCAGAGACAAATGAAAATGGAAACACAATGGTTAAAAATCATGGGGAGGCAGCAAAGCAGTTCTAAAAGGGAAGTTTATACAATATAGTCCTACCTTGAAAAACAAAAATCTGAAATAAACAATCTAAATTCACACCTAAAGGAACTAGAGAAAGAACACATAAAGCCCAAAATTAGAAGGAAGAAAAAAAATAATAAAGATTAGAATGGAAATAAATGAAATGGAGTCTAAAAAAACTTTAGAAGCAGTTCTTTGAAAGGATAAATGAAATTGAAAAACTTTAGCCAGGCTCCTCAAGTACAAGAGAAGATTTGAATAAATAAAATCAGAAATGAAAGAGAAGATATTAAAACCAACAGCACAGAGCGCCTGGGTGGTTCAGTTGGTTGAGCAACTCCTTCAGCCCAGGTCATGGTCCTTGAGTCCCAGGATTGAGTCCTGCATCAGGCTCCCAGCTCCATGGGGAGTCTGCTTCTCCCTCTTACCTTCTCCCCTCTCATGCTCTCTCTCACTCTCTCTCTCTCTCTCTCAAGTAAATAAAGAAAATATTAAAAAAAAACAACAACAACACAGAAATACAAAGGATTATAAGAGACTACTGTGAAAAATTATATGCCAACAAACTAACTGGACAACCTGAAATGAATGGATGGATTCCTAGAAACATATACTCTTTCAAGATGGAGTCAGAAGGATATAATAAATCTAAACAGACCAATTACTAGTAACAAAATTGAATCAGTAATTTAAAAAAAAAGATTTTATTTATTCATTAGAGAGACAGAGCACAAGCAGAGGGAGAGGGAGAAGCAGACTCCTGCCCCTCCCCAACTGAGCTGGGAGCCTGACATGGGGCTTAATCCCAGGACATGCAGATCATGAACCGAGCCAAAGGCAGATACTCAAATATCTGAGCAACCCAGGTGCCGCTAGAACTAGTAATTTGAAAAATCCCAACAAACAAAAGTCCAGAGCCAGATGGCTTCACAAGTGAATCCTACCAAAACTTTAAAGAAAATTTAATAAAAGTATTCCAAAAAATAGAAGAATGAATTGTTCCAAATTCATTCTATGAGGCCAGCATTACACTGAGAAGAAAATCAGATAAAGACACTACAAAAAAAAAAAAAATTACAGGCAAATCTCCCTGATGAACACAGATGTAAAAATGTTTACAAAATATTTGCCAACTGAATTCAATAATACATGAGAAGGAACATTCACCAGGATCAAGTGGGATTCATTCTAGGGATACAGTGATGCTTCAATACCTGCAAATCAAAAAATGTGATACACCATATTCACAACACGAAGGATAAAAGTTACATAATCATCTCAAGTGAAGAAAAAACATTTAACAAAATTCAACATCTGTTCATGATAAAAACTCAACAAAGTGGATTTAGAAGGAATATACTTCAACATAATAAAGGAGGTATACAACAAGCTCATAGTGAACATCATACTCTATATTGAAAAGGTGAAAGAATTTCTTCTAAGATCAGGAACAAGATGAGGATGTCCACTCTTACTATTTTTATTCAACATGGTTATTGGAAGTTCTAGCTGCAGCAATTAGACAAGAAAAAGAAATAAAAGGTACCCAGTTGGTAAGGAAGAAGTAAAATTGTCATGATTTACAGATGATACACTATACATTAGAAAACCTTTAAAGACTCTACCAAAACAAATTTGAATAAATAAATTGAGAGAAATGCAAATCAAATATAAACCACCTGCACGCAAGGGAGAGACCCAGGAAAACTGAGTAACTCCCGGAAATGGCTACCTTAAATACCACCTTCAGTGAAAGACAAAAGGTGTTGCAGGTAGGGAGTCAGTTACATTTACCAGGAAAAGCACAGTAAACAAGAGTATGGTTGTTAGGCAGATTTAAGTCTTTGTCTTGTCCATTGATAAGAGTTTAGAGATTGAGTCAGATCCTTACCACTATAGCATTAAAGACACCCTTACAAATGGTGATTTTCCATACAAATGTAAATTTTAAAAATGTAAATGTTTTAGAAAAGAGTAGCTTCAGCTTGGTTTTTAGAGTTTCTCTCCTCTGTTTTTTTAATAGATTTTTTTATTTCTCTACTGAGAGAGAGAGAGAGAGAACAAGCAGAGCAAGCATGAGTGGAGGGGAGAAGCAGAGGGAGAGAGAGAAGCAGACTCCCTACTGATCAGGGAGCCAGATTTGGGGCTCAATTCCAGGACCCTGGGATCATGAGCTGAACTGAAGGCCACCCAGGTGCCCCTTCTGTCTGATTAAAAAAAAAATAAAAATCCTTATGCCAAAGATGCATACTTTGGAGTGTCCAATTATCCTCATCTTCAATAGCATATGAAAAAATAGAGAAATAATATCAACACACATTCATCCATATATGCAATTAAGCAATGCAGTATTTTTCTGACTCTTGAAAATTTGTAATGCGGATGTGGCTCCATCCTCTCCATTCCCAATTCTAATTAGTTTGTTCTTTCTGAGCCAAATGAGTTTTTGGATCTACAGGTGGCTGATATGTGTCTTTTCTGGGAATTTCTCCCTTGGCTGGTTAAGTAAAAGAAAATCAGCTTGGAGTGGGGGGGACTTTGCAAAGTTTCAAGGCTTCCATTGAAATGCAACACATTGTGAAAAGGGCTTGACCTAGGAAACAGGTGGACTAATGATTGAAGGTCAAACAAGTCTGACTTACTTCTCCCTATTGTTAGTATATGCCAAAAATCCAAAACAGAACTGAATTTGTTACCTGACTTGTCCCTGCACTTAAGGCTCAGAGACTGCAAGAAAACCAGGAAAAGTTGGGAAGTGTCCTTACAGTGCCTCAGAAGTGGGCTTATAACTTGCCTCCATAGTGTTAATAGTGATAGCTCTGAAGTCAGGCTAATGTAATTTAAAATTTGTCTCTAACTTTTATTAGCTCTGTGACCTTTGACAAGCTATTTAAACTTTCCCTGCTACCGTTCCTTATTTATTAACTGGTAAGAATCATACTACTTATCTAGAGGGATGTTGTAAAGACTCAATATAAGAATCTTTATCAAGAGCCTTGAAATATTCACTGGTACATCATAAGTGCTCAATAATTGTTAGCAGTTGTTGTCGTCACCTAGAAATGTGCTAATCCTGCCCTTGAATTTTCAGAATTTTCTTATTCCTTTTAAGCTTGGCACCTTGAGACTTGCCCTTAACTACTTTATAATTGGGAAAATGCATGAAATATAAAGCTGGTATGAAGAAGAGCAGAACTAGTTCAGTTTGAAATTGAGTTCTTGCAAAAGAAGATCCCTGGTGAGGGTGGATAGTTCAAAGCCTCAGTTTTGATTTCAGTTGGCAACAAAAAGCAAAGAACAACACTGCTAGCATCTTAAAACTGGGCAAAATTTAAGGCAGCTATGTTTCGTAGTGACTTTGTCTCTTACTGGCATTTTTTTCAGACTGATAGGGGGTGGGAGATGAGAGCTCAAAGCCTTTTGAGGGTTGTGGGGTGTGTGTGTGTGTGTGTGTGTTTTCATATCTGGAGCAATACTGCCATGATTGAGAAATAGCTTGAAAACACCGTAAACCGTTACAGCTTCCTTCCTTTTTGGCCAAAAGTTGAAGGTCATGCCTATGCAAAGTTAGAACGGGCTTGGACCTAAGCTAGGTTTCCCTCGTGTTCTTTTTTTTTTTTTTTTTTTTTTTTTTTTTAAGATTTTATGTTATTGGGATGCCTGGGTGGCTTGGTGGTTTAAGCCACTGCCTTTGGCTTGGGTCATGATCCCAGGGTCCTGGGATGGAGTCCCGCATCGGGCTCCTTGCTCCGCAAGGAGCCTGCCTCTCTCTCTGCCTCTGCCTGCCTCTCTACCTGCTTGTGTGCTTTCTCTCTCCCTCTTTCTGACAAATAAATAAATAAAATCTTTTAAAAATTTTTTTATTTTATTTATTTGACACAAAGAGAGAGACACAAGCAGGAGGAGCAGCAGGCAGAGGGAGAGGGAGACGCAAGCTCCCCACTAAGCAGGGAGAGCAGGGAGCCTGATATGGGGCTGCATCCCAGGACCCTGACCCTTGGATCATGACCTGAGCCAAAGGCAGACCTTAACCGACTGAGCCACCCAGCCTCCCCTCCTCCCTTGCATTCTCTATGTATTTACAAGAGAGTTCAACATCAGTGAGATCTTGGTGTACAACTTGGAGAGGGAAATGCTAGAACTGAGTCAGTAGCCGCCAGGAGGTCCTGCACACGGAGTCATGGGTAAAGCCTTGTTTTCCATCCAGTGTGGATACGATCAGAGAAATCCACATCATATGGGTTGGAGAAGGTGGGGAGATATATAGGGGAAGAAAGAATAGTTGAAGAAATAATAGCCAATGTACACATCCAAGAAGCTGAACAAACTGTAAGATAAAAACAAAGATGGTCCATATTATAATCAAACTGGCAAAATCCACTGATGAAGTGAAAAATTTGAAAGTGTCAAGACAGTCTCATCATAAGCAGGGTATCCTCAATAAGATTAACAGCTGGTTTCTCTTCAGAAATCACAGAAGCTAAGACATTTAGAGAACATATTTCAAATTATAAAAGGAAAAAAACCCAACCCTGTCAACCAAGGATTCCATACCTAGCATGAGAAGCTTTCAAAAACCCCAGTGAAACTAACACATTCCTAAAAAAGAAAAATTGATGGAGTTTGTTACTAGAAGATTTCCCATACGAGAAACGCAGAAAGGAGTCCTCCAAGGTGAAGCGAAGACTCTAGAAAGTAACTCAACACTGTATGAAAAACTAAAGAGCAAGGATAAAGGTAGCTACAAAGATACATATAAAAGCTAGAAGTGTTGTATTTTGTTTTCTATATGAATTTTGTTTTCTATATGATTTAGAAGGCAAGTACACAAACAGTAATTAATTGGGCACACAATGTTTGAAGATCTAATTTGTGAAAATAACATAAAAGATGTTGAAGCTGTGTAAATGAGCAGGTTTATGTACTCTAAAAACTATTTGTTATTTAAGCAAACTGATGGTTATACTATTAAGATAGTAATTGTATTCCCCAGGGTGACAATTAAAGAAAACATTTTAAATATACAAAAAAGGGAATGAGAAAGGAATAGAAATGCTACACTGGAAAAAATGAATCACAGAAGAAGGCACTAACTGAGGAGAAACAATTTTTGTAAGACCTAGAGAAAAAAATAGCAAAATGGGGGTATGTCTTTCCTTACCAATAATTACTTTAAATGTAAATAGATTAAAATCTGCAATTCAAAAGCATCTATTGGGAGAATGGCTTTAAGAAAAGACGATCCAACTATATGCTGTCTAAAAGAGACTACTTTTACATCCAGTTTGCACATAGATTAAGAATAAAATGTTAAAAAAATTCTATGCAAATAGTTATCAAAAGAGAGATAACACCTGATACAATACACTTTTTAAAAAGATTTTATTTCTTATTTATTTGAGAGAGAGAGAGAGAGAAAGAGACAGAGCTTGTCTGACCAGGAGGAAGAGCAGAGGGAGAGGGACAAAGAGGCTCCACACTCAGTGGGTCTCCATCCCCCAACCCAGAGATCCTGTCCTGAGCAGAAATGAAGAATCAAAGGCTCAATGAACTGAGCCACCCCTTGCAACTGACATAATACACTTTAAAACAACAATTCTTTCAAGAGAAGGACATTCTATATTAATACACTTTCAGTGTATCATGATGATGTAACAGTTACAAACATCTGCACTTGACCAGCATCCCAAAATTTATGAAGCAAAAACTGAACCAAACCAAATTTGTTTTCTATATGTATTTTGAGTTCTATAAAACTAGATGGAAACTTCAGTACCCACTTGAAATATGGGATAGAAGACCTAGGCTGAAGATAATTATGGAAACAGAGAATGTGAACTTTTCTCAAGTATGCATGGAATATTCTCCAGGATAGATGGGATGTTAGACCAGAATTCAAATCTCACCCAATTTTTTAAAAAAATCCCCCCAAATTTGAAAAAATTAAAATCCTACAAACTATCTTCTCTGACTACAATGGAAACTGTAAATCAATAAAATAAAAAATACTGAAAAAGATGCTGTATAGTTCTTCTGAGAAACAAAAACTATAATATATATAATGATATGATGTGTTAATAATATATTAGTATTATATATAATGATACAATATAGTATATATGTTAGTATATATTTGACAGTTAATTGTATTATTTAAATACATCTATTATGCCATATATGTTATTGTATAAATTTGTTCAAGTCAAAATTGAAATCTGGAAATAAGTAGATGGCCAATGAAGGTAGGTGTCTCAGCCGTTCCATTTGTTTAGAACCCAAAAGCAAAATGCTAAGAGAATGAGCAAACTGAGCAAGATGAAAGGCCGCCATATTTTCTGGTGTCCAGAGCTCCCTGGTGTTTTTTCAAAACTCGAGGGGCGGGAGAAGAACGCTTGGGAGTAGGGCTACCAGGCTTTTCTGGGGCAATACTGCCATCGTGCGGAAATAGTTTGATCAACCCCAAGTCCCGAGTCGTTCCTCCCTGTAAGCCTTCCAGTTGGGGGATGGCAGGCCAGTGGGAGGCTGAGCAGGTTCTGGACCCATGCCTGGCCTCCCGGTACCTTCTTCTCTGTGGCCCAGCAGGAGAAGTGGACAAAGTCAGGGTCTTGGTGTGGCATCCACTAGGTTAGAGGCCCGCATCCAGTCAGCTGCTGCCAGGAAGTCCAAACACAGGAAGTAGGGAGGTGGGGCCTCGGTTGCCTAACAAAGTGGGCCAAGACTTCAGCCAAGTGCAGACCTTGGGGGCAATTGTCTTGAGAATATGGACTTTGGAGGTTTCTATAGGCTGGCTTTCCCCGTGTTGGTGGGTCTGGGCTCACTGTGATGGCAGTGACTTAGCACAGGCCACTGCTGGGCGCCATATGTAGCCAACGTCCTTGATGGAGTTGTGGCACACCAGAAGTCTAGACTAAGTCTTGTCTGGAACAAGAAGGGCCTGTATGGAAGGAATGGGGGTACACTGACATGCCATCATGACCCAGAGCATCTCCTAGGATACTGGAGTGGATGAAAACCACAAACAGGATGGAAGGCCTTGAGGGATTATCAGCCCAGCAGCTAGCCATTCTTGTGGCTCTGCAGGCTCACGGTCAATTCCAGGGCTAATTCCTTTCTCTTGACAGGACTCTGATGCCATTGAGCTCTTGCAAGAACAGACAGGTGGTGTGTTTTGGGTAGTGTCCCCCTGAGAGGATGGCAGTATTTAGGCCTACCTATATACAGCTAGTGTTCTTCTCTGTGCCAGCTTTGTACATATTTCCTGATGGAAAATTCCCCAGTGACCTCACAAGATATCCAACTTTTGGTGTGGAGACCTCCAGATAGGTCATGACTCGTGATTGTAGAGTCGAGAAGGGTGGCTATGGTTTCATGGGTGCCTCTCTGCTTGTGGTGTTCTTCTCACTCTCTGTTACATCAGTATCTAATTCTTAAAGAAAGGGAAAGATGCTGGCCTGGTGCTCTGCTGTGGCATTCCAGTGGTTCAAGATCTGTTTTAGGTATGGTCTCTGCTGGCTCTGATGACCCAGGCAAGCATTCCACTTTGAAAGGTTTGCTTTTATCAATACAGAGAAAAAGAACTAGCTTTTGTGATAGCCTCATCTGTGCCTGGTTCTCTTGTAGGTTAGTCATGGTTGAGTTCTGATGGTGAGTGGACATTGGTGCCATTAGCTACTCTAAGTTCCTTGGAGATCCTTTGGGAAACTTGCCTCATTTGTTGTGTTGGAATGAAATGACCTCTAACCTTCCCCTCCTGTTTCAGCCGTAGAATCTGGACCAGAGGAGCTGGGCTTCCTCCTGTGGAGGAGTAGTTTGACATGAGTGTTTCCTTGGAAGGGTACAGCCGTATATATAGAGATAGTGTCCCATATCTAAAGCTAGAAATGTAGTTGCTCTTGGTCCTGGAATTCTTTAGGCTCAGGACTGTTGAGTTCATTCTTTGCAGACTTTTTTAGTGGCCATGTTCCTGGTGGTGCCTGTAAGCATGAGGCAGTCCCACTTACTGAAGTCCCACGTGGTAGAGCCAAGTTTTATTGATATTTCCTTTGTAAGCATAGCTAGTGTGTATGTGTGTTTGTGTGTGTGTTTGGAGAGTGCTCAATGAGTCTATCATTCTGGTTACTTATGGATCAGTTCAGTTGAGGTATACCAGATATTCCCTTTAGCCTTTACAAAGCCTGAATTCCATTGTCTTTGTCCTGATAGGTAGAGACATTCCATGGTGTGATTTAGGGAGAAAAGCACTGGACTTTGAGATCAAACCATAAAAGTTTGCTGATAAGCAGTAAGAGAAATGGCAAAGTAAAGTGTATTTTACTCCATGTCTAACATATGTGATAACATTGAACGAAACACATAAACCTGTGTTCTAGAGAGCCAAAAGCACTTCTGATTATATACCAATTCAAACAAAATATCTAATGTACTTAGATCTAACAAGTAACTTTGCAAATCAGTCTTTTGAGGGTGTGTTTCAAGTGTTTGCATCATATATATATATGCATCATATACATATATAATAATTTGTATCATATATATAATACCATCTTGAAGTACTGAAAAACAAGGTTTTTATCTGGTAACGTGTGAATTCATTCTCCTCAGAGTATGGTCTGATACAAGCCACAGTGTAATACATAAATCCAATTTTAGTACAGATTTTTTTAATGTGTGTGTGTGTGAACCTAAATCTGGAAACATATGCAAATATGTTATTGGTTGTCTTAACAGGTTTTAAGATAGTTTTTTTTAAGTTCTTGATCATCACATTGGTTATTTTCTGGATCTTTGGATTCACTATTCCTTAGTTTACTAAGGAGAAAATATTATAATCCTACATCTAAGAGATTAAGTGTAATACATACAAACATACACAAAACCACCATAAAGCCACAGGAACTAACTGAATAATGTTTAATGGCCTAGGAAAGACTGTCTTAATGTTAAATGATGAAATCATGAGATAAAACTCTGAAGACCTCTATTTGGGATTTATGCATATGTAATTGTATGTATCATGCTGTGTATTGCATGTAGTAATGACAATTGTCTGGTCTCCTTTTATGGCTTATGCCAAATGGTTGTCTACAATTCAACACAAAAAAATGACAAAATGAAGAAAACTCCCAGGTTGTCTGGGAGGTGATCAGGTCAAAGACCACTGGAATTTGTGAATTGTTGGCTTGAGATTTCCAGCCTTCAGGCAGTTTCTTCTCTTTTTTATGTCTGAATGTATCCAATTTATCCCTTTAAAAAAAAAAAGATTTAAAAAAAGGATTTTGTTATTTATTTTAGAGAGAGAGAAAGAGAGCACACAGGTGTGTGAGCTCAGAAGAGGGGGAGGGGCAGCGGCAGAGGGAGAAGCAGACTCTGCACTGAGGCGGGGCTTGATCCCAGGACCTTGAGATCACCACCTGAGCCAAAGCTTAACTGACTGAGCCACCCACCCCAGCATGCACACAATTTATCCCTTGAAGAAGAAAATTCGGTGCCATGGGAAAACACTGGTCATGTAAACCTGAGAGAAATCAAGCAGACCAGCCTAGACAAGGTTGGGTGGAAATGTAATTTCTGAGAGAAGAAGGTACCTGATGATGGTAGGTGGTTTACAGTCTCCATTTCATTTCAGGTAGAAGATAAAAGTGTGGTAGTGTGAGCAAGTTTCCTCAAACCAGACAACTTGCTAGTCGCCATGTTTCTTGCTTCTTTTGTCTCTTTGTGGCGTTTTTTCAGACTGGAAGGGCGGGGGAAGAGTTCTTTGAGGATAGCGCCTGGTGGCGTATTTGGAGCACTACTGCCATCGTGAGGAAATAGTTTCAAAACATCCTACCTTGTTACAGCTTCCTTCCCTTGAGGCCAGCAAGGAAGGTCTGACCTATGTGGAAGTAGAACAGGCTTGAGTTCCAAGCTGAACTTCTTGCCTACTCCCCTAAGGCCTAACAAGACACTAGGACTTTGGCAGTATCTGGATGTAGAGCCTAGAGACCTGGAGAATGAGGGGGCTGCAGTGAGTTAGTGGCTTCCAGGAGGTCCAGGCATAGGAAGTCATGGGACAGGGCTTAGTTTTCAAGGGCAAGACTACAAGAATCCACCCAAAGACAGATGTAGGTTCTTGTGGGCATTTATCTCCTTGCCCCTTGCAGCAAGAGTTAGCAGGCTTTCACATGGTGTCCCTAAGCTATGGCGCTTAGGTCCCTTGTGGCTAAAGTGTCAGAGTAAGATGGACAAGCTTGTTCCAAGGGAAGTTTAGCAGCCTTTGGTAGGATTGCTGTGGATCTCAGATCATAAAACACTCCGGATCCCCACTGCCTGATTAGAAGTAGAGGCTAAGCCATTCCGTCTAATTTTGGCTAGTTGAAGAAAAAAATAAATTAAAGACCTACCCGAGGTGGAATCTTGGTTTTTTAAGTATCACAAGAGGGGAGGGCATAAAACTACTTACTGGCTTTTCCAAAGAAAATCAAAATCCATCATAGGGGCTCCAGCAGCCCTCTCTAGCAACACCCCAGGCCCCATGACAGTGTTCCACATTAGCATATTAATGATTTTGAATGAGAAGTAACTTAAGAAAAAGCCAATGTCAAAAGAACACTCTGGGGCACCAGGGTAGCTCAGTTGGTTGAGCAGCTGCCTTCTGCTCAGGTCATGATCCTGGAAGCCTTTGGTCTGGTCCCACATTGGGGCTCCCAGCTCGGTGGGGAGTCTGCTTCTCCTTCTGACCCTCCCCCTTCTCATGCTCTCTCTCTCAAATAAATAAATAAAATCTTAAAAAAAAAAAAAAAGGAACACTCTGACTCCCCTTTGTGTCCAGAAATCAAGAAAAAAATCAACTCTGTGAGAGGTATCCTCCCTGTATGAGGTTAAGAGACATCCCTATCACCAAAGATAAAAATTTTAGGGCCAAGAAGGCTGTATAAACAAACTTTGTTACTTTTAACTGATTTACTACTCCAGTCCAAATTCTCTAGAATTCCTCACTAATCAAAGCCCCTGAACATATGTTTTCTTTGTCCTGTCAATTCCTCACAGATTTATTGTTTTTGTCTATAAAATATAAAAACTGCCTGACTGGTCATTTTTTTTAGTTCTCAATTTCATTATTGGGCCTCTGAGCACATAATTAAACTTATTTTTTCCTCCTATTAATCTTTCTCATGTCAATTTAATCCTTATACTGGCTGGATGAATCTTGAAGGGCATAGTAAAAATTTTCTTCCCCAACACCTTGAATCCTGCAACCACTAATCCTATTATACCAATCAGCGTTCTCTATTCTCTGGTTTATAGCTGGTTGGAGACAAAGTTGTCTCATAGGCTTGTCTTGTGATACCTGAGATTAGATGAAGACTCCCATCAAGTTTTTTATCTAGGCCTGAGAAATCAGCTACAAATCTATTGTAGCTAATTCCTCCTAGACTTAAAAGAATTTCTCCTGGTGTTCCTCTCTACTTGACCAACCCATTTAGGTGTATGCATCTGTTCTGCTAGCCAGAGTTACAGTGGGCTCTAGTATTTTGTGTGGTCTGTGATCCATAAGCATACCAGATGTTCCTAAACTTCCCTTGGAACAAGCTTGTCCATCTTACTCTGACACTTTAGCCACAAGGGACCTAAGCGCCATAGCTTAGGGACACCATGTGAAAGCCTGCTAACTCTTGCTGCAAGGGGCAAGAACAGGAGACAAATGCCCACAAGAACCTACATTTGTCTTTGGGTGGATTCTTGTAGTCTTGCCCTTGAAAACTAAGCCCTGTCCCATGACTTCCTATGCCTGGACCTCCTGGAAGCCACTAACTCACTGCAGCCCCCTCATTTTCCAGGTCTCTAGGCTCTACATCCAGATACTGCCAAAGTCCTAGTGTCTTGTTAGGCCTTAGGGGAGTAGGCAAGAGGTTCAGCTTGGAACTCAAGCCTGTTCTACTTCCACATAGGTCAGACCTTCCTTGTTGGCCTCAAGGGAAGGAAGCTGTAACAAGGTAGGATGTTTTGAAACTTTCCTCACAATGGCAGTAGTGCTCCACATACACAAACAATTCCTGCTGCCAGTCCTCCTCTTGTCCTTCCAGTCTAAAAAAACCACCAATAGACAAAGGCATCAGGAAACATGACTGTTTAGCATTTTGTCCAGTTTGAGGAAACTCGCTCACAGTGCTGCATTTTTACTTTTAGTTTTGCTGAAAAACAAAATTCAACTGAGTAAATGTGAAAATCTAATTGAATTTATGCCTGACTCATGAATCAGGTATCATTCCATCCAGCAAGTAGAGAGAGATTCTGAGGAGTTGTAGAAAATGGAAGGTTTTTTATAGGCAGGTGGGTGTGGCAAGGCACTTATTACCAAAAGAAAAGAAAGAATTTTTTTGAGGCTAGGACATCTTTTGCGGGGTGGGTGGGGGGAGAGACTGACAGCCTTTTTATCATGCAGATGACCTCACTTGTACTGATCTGGAATTTCAGATTGAATGTTAAAAGATCACATTCCTGAGACAAATGGAAACTACAATTGAATCTTGGTTTGCTATCTTGGGGGTAAAATGACTTCATTTTGGGCTTCTTTTTAAACTTTTTTTCATTTGAAGTCAAACTAAGACCTTAAGTCAGCCACCCTCATCAGACGTCTTTGTCTTTCAGAAATTAAATTTCTATTTTACCTACCTTATGCATTTCTGCTTTTCTTCATTTGGCATTTTATATCTAGTATTTTCCCTTGGCGTCATGTTTTCTGCCTCAAGGGCTAAGTCTGAGACATCCACTTTTGAGAGAGAGAAGAAAATGTTGGAAGTTACCTTAGAAGAGAGTATCTCTAGACATCCCCCTTACTTCTGAGGCTTACAGAGATTCTGATTTCATTTTGTTATCAAGCTCTGATACTTTCCTTTTATGGGGAATAATCTTTTACTAAGTGCAATAATAGGGCCTCATTAGTGGTCTTCACTATATTCAAAACAATATTTCACATGGAGTGACACATTTCTGTACATTCCTTTCATAATAGATATGTTTTTAAATGATGGTGTATACTTGCTGTGGGTCTCATTTAAGATCGCAACAGAAGTACTTTCCAATTTCATTAAATAGCTTTCTCTTCCTTCTGTACCTTAGGATCTTTTCCTTATTATTTATTGATCTGTGTTGCCAGTTTTTGAGTAGAAGATACATTTTATTTGTAAATGGATCAAGAAAATAAAGGAATGCTCTGCAAAAAAGAAAATCACTAATATAAATGGACCATGTTAAAATTAGCACTGATCGGATTCATGGATATTCACTTCTAATTCCCTTGCGTTACATATACACCAATCTTTAGGTTCTTGTAGAAGACAGAATTGAATTATTTGATTAATAAATATAAACTATTTATTAAACATAACATCATATATTCTCACAATTAAAGAATGAGAATTTTTAATAGTCTCAGAATATTTATATAACTTAATCATTTGTTTGGCACAGAAATCATTTAATAAATTGTAAGGGCGTATGCAGCCAGAGCGGCCCCACCCCGGTTGAACTTATTTAAGTTTTGAAGTTATTTTATTTTGCTGTAAAGCTTAAATTGACCTTGCCCCCCAACCCCAGGGGAACTTATTTAAAAGCAAGTCCGGGAAACCAGTCCCAGGTAACAAAGTCCAAATACAAGGGTGGGTCAGGCCAGGTGGAGGTAATCAATCCGTGGGGGCGCACACTGTCTCCCAGCTACCAAGGAGTATGGGCCCCGCCCTTTGGGCGCATTTTGGGCGCCAGTTCTGAACTAGGTGATAGGCTGGTTCAAATGTCTACTAGGGTAAATTGTAATTCAGTTGGTCGCCTAGCATCACTGTGGAGTTTCCTGTGTGTGTTACAATCTCATTGGCCACCTGTGTGTGGCCAGGCCCAACCACATGGCCTTTGCTCTATAAAAGTCAGTCTGGAAAGCAGGGAGGGGCCCTCCTCTCTGGAGGGGCGGTCCCGACCGGTCTGTTTGATGGTCGGTCTGATTCCTGATGCTTGGCGTGAAATAAAGCTTTGCTTGACCTTCGCTTTGTATCAGTCTTGCTCCTTTAATCACGGACCCATTATTGGGGTAGCCAATTTTGGGGGGACCCAACAATATCAAAGTAGGTATTTTGTAGTCTACACTGTCCTTTGACCAATAACTTTAGAAATAAGCAGTGAAAAGTTACCAAATCTTACCTAATATGAAATTAAGTAACATGGTTTAGATTTCCTTTGACTCAAATTGGAAATAAAAAGGGACCTTACATAACATCCTGGAAGGAATTAAAGAAAAAGGATATCAAGTCAAATTTTACTATTTAGACACTGTACTCAAAGGACAGTTTTTCAGGCACTTGGCTGGCTCAGTCAGTAGAGCCTGCAACTCTTGATCTTGGGGTTGTAAGTTTGAGCACCATGTTTGGTGTGGAACCTACTTAAAAATTTTTTTTTTAAATAAATACAAAGGGAAGTTTCACCTATAGGCCATTATAAGTTTTTTTAATTAAAGAAATAATACAGAAAATAATGAACTTATTTTATTAAATGTTAATAAACAAAGAACCCCCTCCCAAAAATGGAAGGGTTTTCTCAATCATTATAAAAATCAAATAAAAAAGACAGCCAAAAATGCAATAGAAATCATAAATGAATTCTAATTTGATTCTTTGAAGACATCAGTAAAATATAACAACCTATTGTAACTATGATTAAGAAATAAAATGTTAATATTCACAAAACATGATTCAAAGTTAGGCTTCCTTAAATAGGCAATATTAACTTTAAAAAAGGCACTTCTAGCTCTGGCCAAGTGAAGATATTAGAATATTCTCTCTCCAAGGAACAAATACAAAGCTGTATAAAATTGACAAAACAACCATTTCTGTGCTCGGGAAATCAACTAGAAGCATTTGAGAATGATAGTCTTCGGATAAGAAATGTTGGAATCTGTGTTACTCTGGCCTGGACTGTTCTCATCCACCTCTTGCTCAGCTCCATTAATAAGTTTCTACCCAAGTGAAATAAAGACCTTTCTAGATAAAGACTGGGAGAATTCCATGCTAGCAGATCCACATTATAATAAATATCAAAGGAAGTCTTTCAAGCTGAAAGGGAATGACTGTAGATGAGGACTTGAATCCAGGAGGAGAAATGAAGAACACAGGAAATGGTTAATAGCTGGATTAATATAACAGACTCTATATTTTTTTCTTTTCAATAACTGACACAAGACCATATAAAGCAATAATTATTACACTGTATTGTTGGCTATATATGATATATTGATGTATGATTGATATATATGTATCTATATATATATATAGATATATATAGCAAGTAGAAAAGTTCAGGGGTATAGAACTATATAGAAGGAAAGTTTCTCCATTTTACTGGAAGTAAGTTAGTATTAATATGATGGATATTTTTATAGGTTCAAATACATACTGCATTAGAACAAACACTAAGAAACTCACTAAAATATGTAGTCCAAAATTAAAAGAGATATTAAGGGATGCCCAGCTGGCTCAGTTGGTAGAGCATGTGAGTCTTGATCCTGGGGTTGTGAATTCAAAAGACCCATATTGGATGTAGAGATTACTTAAAAAAATCCTAAAGAATATTTAAAAGAGAAATTAAAATGGTGCCTGTAAAAATAGTGAACATAAATGAAGGCAATGAAAGTAGAATAGAGCAACAAAAAAGGGCAGTACACAGAAAACAAATAGCAAAGTGGCAAACTGAAATACAACTATATCAATAAGTACATTAAATTTTAGTGGCTAAAACACCCAAATTAAGAGGTGGGTATTATTAGACTGGATAAAAAAGTAAGGTCCAAGTATGTGGTGTTTACAGGAGACATTAAATTCAAAGACACAAATAGGTTGGAAGTGAAAGGATATAAAAATATGTATCATGTCCATGATAACTATAATAGGGTTGGTGTGTCTATAGTAATATTTGAAGAAATAGATTTAAGATAAGACTTCGAGGGGCACCTGGGTGGCTCAGTCAGTTAAGCATCTTTCTTTGGTTCAGGTCATGATCCCAGGGTCCTGGGATTGAGCCCTTTGTCAGGCTTCCTGTTCGGTGGGGAGTCTGCTTCCCCCTCTCCTTTTGCCCCTCCCCCCCCCACTTGTGTGCTCTCTCTCACAAATAAATCAAACCTTTTTTTTAAAAATCAAGACTTTAAGACAAGGAATATTATGAAATGCAAAGAGGGAAGTTACATAATGAGAAAAAAGTCAATACAGAAGGAAGATATAACAATTATATATGTATACATATCTAACAAAATATGCAAAGCAAAAAGTGGCTGAAGTAAATTGAGGACTAGATAGATCAACAATAATAGTGAGGTATTTTGAAAGAACTAGACAGAAAGTCAAGATAGCATACATGAACAACATCAACTAACTTGACCTAACTTACCACACAAAGCCTGCAGCATATACATTCTTTTCAATTACATATGGAACATTCTTTATGGACGAAAAAATAAGGCTCAGTATTCTTAAAGACTGAAATCAAACAAAGTATATTCTTGATCACAATAGAAATAAATTTGAAATTAAAAAAAAAGAATCATAGGGTATCCATAAATATTTGGGAATTATACAACACATTACTAAATAACTGATAGGTCAAGGAAGAAATCATAAAATTATAAAATATTTGGAAACTAAGGCAAAATTTAGAAAGAAATTTATAGCTTTAAAGACCTATGTCAGGGGTGCCTGGGTGGCTCCGTGGGTTAAAGCCTCTGCCTTCGGCTCAGGTCATGATCCCAGGGTCCTGGGATCGAGCCCCACATCAGCCTCTCTGCTCAGCGGGGAGCCTGCTTCCTCCTCTCTCTCTCTGCCTGCCTCTCTGCCTACTTGTGATCTCTGTCTGTCAAATAAATAAATAAAATCTTTAAAAAAAAATAAAGACCTATGTCAGAAAAGAAGAAAGATTTCTTCTTTTATACAAGTCAGTATACAAGTCAGTAATTGTATTTATCCTTTAAGAACCTAGAAAAAGAACAAAGTAAACCAAAAGCAAGCAAAAGAAAATAAATAGTAAAGATATAGTCAAAATCAATTAAATATAAAAGTAAAGCAAGAGGGGAAATCAACAAAATAAAAATTGGTTCTAAGAGGAAAATATCTACTAAGTTGACAAATCATTAGATAGATAAAAAAGAATAGGCTCAGAGTATCAAAATTAGCAATGAATTGGGAGATCATTACTGATCTTACATAAAAGGATTGTGAAGTAATATGAATAATAATATGCCAGCAAATTAGACAACTTACATGAAATGGACAATTCCTAGGAAGGTAAAAATCAAAAACACATTTAAGAAGAAATAAAAAATATGAATAGACCCATTACACAAGTAAGTAGTTTTAGTGATCCAAAATATTTCCACTAAGCAAAGCCCATATTCTGCTGACTTAACTGCTAAATTCTATTAAGTATTTAAAAGAAGTAATACCAATATTTCACTAATTATTTCAGAAAATAAAGGGTAAGGAAACATTTCTTGATTCATGCTATGAGATCGGTATTCATCTGACACCAATGCCAAAGACCTCAGAAGAAAAGACTATAGACCAATATACTCCTCATGAACATGACACAATGATACTTAAAATATTAGTAAACTGAGTGCAACAATATATAAATAGGATGACATAACCATAAACAAGTGGGACTTATCCTATGAATGTAATAATGGTTTATAATAAAATGATAATGTGCTGTGTAATATTAATAGAATAAAGGATTAAAATTACATGATTTTCTCAGTAGATGCAGAAAACTATTTGATAAAATCTAACACACATTTATAATAAAAAGGCTCAAGAACCTGGGAATAGAAGGAAACTTTGTCAATCTGATAAAAGGTGTATATGAGAAACCCAGAGGTAACATAATACTTAATGTTGAAGAAGTGTATTATGTTCCCTTAAGATTGCTAACAAGGTGCAGATGTTCACTTTTTCCACATCTGTTTCAACATTTTACTGGATGTTCTAGCCAGTGCAAGAAAAGAAAAAAAAAGACATTAAATATATCTAGATTGGAAAGGAAGAATTAAAACGCCTTTGTTCTAGAAAAAAATCAAGGAACAAAAATACTAGATGTAACAATGGAGTTTAATAAATTCACATGATACAATATCAGTATATAAATTTGGTTAATTTTTACATAGTAGCAATTAACAATCTGAAAATTGAATTAAGAATACAATTCTGGGGGCACCTGGATGGCTCAGTCATTAAGCGTCTGCCTTCGGCTTGGGTCATGATCCCAGGGTCCTGGGTTCTAGCCCTGCGTGAGGCTCCCTGCCCAGCGAGAAGCCTCCCTTTCCCTCTCCCACTCCTCCTGCTTGTGTTCCCTTTCTTGCTATGTCTCTCTCTGTCAAATAAATAAAATATTAAAAAAAAGAAGAAAGATAAAAAAGAATACAATTCTGTTCACAGTAACATCAAACAATACAATACTTAGGGTTAAATTTGACGTAAGAGTTGTACACTGAAAACTACAAAACATTTATGAGAGAAATCAGAATATCTGAGTATACGGAGACACATTCCATGTTCGTGGAGTGACATACTTATTGTCAAAGTGACATCATACCAAATGATCTGTAAATTCAAGTCACTCTCTGTTTAAATCCCAATAGATGTTGATAGGGTGGTCCTAAAATTTAGCTGGAGATGCAGATAACCTGGAATAGCCAAACAAATTTAAAAAAGTACAAAGTTGGAAGACTTACACTACCTGTAAAACTTACTAAAGACCACAATAATCAAGACAGTGCCATATTGGCAAAGACATGGACCAATGAAATGGAATTAGGATTCCAGAAATAAATCCTTACATCTACATTCAACTGATTTTGGCAAAGACACCCACTCAGCTCAGTGGGGGAAAAGATGGTCTTTTTAATGATTCATGCTGGGACATTTGGCTACCCACATGAAAAAAACAAATTTAAACCCTTACCTCATATGTCAACTACAGAGAAAAGTTAAATACATAACTTCTAGAAAGAAGCAGTAGGAAATCTTTGTTTTGGAGTTAAATAAAGATTGACAAATTGGACTTGGATTTCATAAAAATTAAGAACTGCTTTTCAAAAGATACTTAATACAATGAAAAGGCAAGCCACAGTCTGAGAGAAAATATTTGCAAAACATATTTGGTAGAGGACTTGTATGTAAAATATATAAGGACCTGTCAAAACTCAGTAAGAAAATAAAAAATTAAAATGAGTATCTTAGTTTGGGCTACTAGATCAAAAATACCATAGATTGGGTGGCTTAAACAAATATTTTTCTTTTAAAAATATTTTATTTATTTATTTGACAGAGAGAAAGCAAGAGAACACTAGCAGGAAGAGTGATAGAGGGAGCATCAGAGAGGGAAAGCACAGAGGGAGAGGGAGAGGGAGAAACAGACTCCCCGCTGAGCAGGGGAGCCTGATTCGAGGCTCATTCCCAGGACCCTGAGACTGTGGCCTAAGCCAAGGGCAGATGCTTAACTGACTGAGCCACTCAGGCACCCCCAAACATTTATTTTAATAGTTCTGGAGACTGGCAAGTCCAAGATCAAGACACTGTAAATCTGGCATCTGGTGAGAGCCCTCTTTTCTGGCTTGTAGAGGGCTACCTTGTCATTATATCTTCACATGGCCGAGAGAGAGATCATCTCCTGTGTTTCTTTCTTTCTTTTTTTTTTAAACATTTTATTTATTTATTTATTTGAGAGAGAGCTAGAAAGCACAAGTTGGGGGGAGGGGCAGAGAGAGTGGGGAAGCAGACTCCTCGCTGAGCAGGGAGCCTGATGCAGGGCCCGATCCCAGGACACTGAGATTTTGAGATGTGCCAAAGGCAGATGTTTAACTAACTGAGCCATCCAGGCACCCTCTTGTGTGTACACTTACAAGGGCACAAATCCATTCATGAGGGTTCCACTCTCATGATATAATTACTTCCCAATGGCTCCACCTCCAGCCATTTCCATCAAGTGGAAATTAGGCTTCAACGTATAAATTTGGGGGAATAAAAATATTCAGTACAGGCACTCCCCTGGCCTGCTGCTCCCCCTGCTTGTGCTCTCTCTCTCTCTCTCTCTAACAAATAAATAAATAACATCTTAAAAAAAAATTCAGTCCATAGTAATGGGCAAATAATATAAACATTTTACCAAAGAATATATATTTATAGCTAATAAATACAAGAAAATATGCTCAAACTTCACTATTTATTAGGAAAATGTAAATTGAAATCAAAATATTATGCCACCACAGATCCATTTGAATGGTTATAATTTTATTTGTTTTATTTAATTTATCTTTAATGATTTATTTATTTATTTATTTGAGAGAGAGAGAGAGAGAACATGTGAGTGAGTGAGGGGCAGAGGGGAGAGAATCTTCAAACAGACTCCTTTCTGAGTGTGGAACCCAACACAGAGCTTCATCTCACAGCCCATGAGATTACAACCTGAGCTGAATTCTTAACCAACTGAGTCACCAGGTTTCCCTGGAATACCTATAATTTTAAATAGATAATTCCAAGTATTGTTGGTGGTGTGGAGAAACTGGAACTCAATACATACCAGTGGGAATGTAAAATTATATTGGCACTTTGGAAAATGGCTTGACTATTTCTTTAGAGAGAAAAATGTAGGGCACAAAACTAGAACAAGTGGGACTACATTATATTAAAGAGCTTCTGAACAGCAAAGGAAAACAATACATTGAACCTACAGAATGGGAAAAAGTATTCATAAACCATATACCTGCTAAGGGGTTAATATCCAAAATATATTTAAAAACTCATACAACTCAATAGCAGAATAAAAAGAAAAAGGAAATAATACAAATAGAAAATTGGCAAAGGACCTGAATAGATATATTTTTTAAAGATTTTATTTATTTATTTGACAGAGACAGAGATCACAAGTAGTCAGAGAGGCAGGAAGAGAGAGAGGAGAAAGCAGGCTCCCCGCTGAGCGGAGAGCCCGACGCAGGGCTTGATCCCAGGACCCTGGGACCATGTCCCGAGCCGAAGGCAGAGGCTTTAACCCACTGAGCCACCCAGGTGCCCCTGAATAGATACTTTTCTAAAGAAAATGGCTAATAGGTATATGAGAACATGCTTAACATTACTAGTCATTATGGAAATGAAAATCAAAACTACAATGAGATATCGCCTTATACCTGTTAGGATGGCTATACCAAAAAAGAAAAGAGATAAAAATGTTGGCAAGGATGTGGAGACAAGGGAACTCTTCTATACTGTTGGTAGGAAAGTAAAATAGTCTAGCCACTATTGAAAATAATATGACAGTTCCTTAAAAAATTAAGAATTGAATGACCATATTATTCAGTGGTCCCCTTCCTGGGTATATCACTCTCGATGGGCTGATTTCAATTTCTTCAGAAGATATTTCTTCTTCAGATACTTCTAAGATATATCTGCACACCCATGTACATTGTAGCATTGCTCAGGATAGACAAGATATGGAAACAATTTAAGGGTCCCTCAAAGGATAAATGGATAAAGATGTGAACTATTATTAAGCCATGAGAAAGAGGGACATCCTGCTTAATTGTGTGAATATGGATGGACCTTGAGGGCATTATGCCAAATGAGATTAGTCAGAGAAAGACAAATACTGTATGATGTAACTTACGTGGCCAAACTGATGAAAACAGTAGACTGGTGGTTACTATAGATTGGTTGGTTGGGGAATTGGGGAGATGTTTTTAAGGGTATAAGCCTGCAATTCATAGAGAAAAAAGTTCTGAAAATTGAATGCACAACATAGTCCTTTGTGCTGGTCTCAGACTATTGATAGTGATGCTATTGGTTAGAAATGCCTGGGGGGCACTCACATGGGACCATGGCAAGCCCCCACAGACATCTTCCCTTTTGGAACCAGTGTTGTAGCTGGACAGACTCTTGTTCTTTGCATGATTGTAAGATGCACTGCAGCAATAACCATCAGGAAACTCTGGGAAAAAAACAGGTTTATTATTCACCACTCCTGAAGAGTATAGTGTGCCTGAGGCTACACAGCGAGGTCTTAATGAGAGAGGAGGAGAGAAAAGAGAGTGTGAGTGAGCACGGGCTTGGGGTTCTGCTTTTATTGAGGCCCAGGGTAGGGATCTAGGGTTTGTCAGTTTCACTATTTGTTGAGTTTTAAACAAGAGCAAGAATTAAAGCTTGGGAAGGGAAAAACAAGTGGCCAAACTGAATTATCTGTCAACCAAAGATTTCTAAAACAAAACTCTAGGAGTAGGGCGGCCTGCCTCTTTCTCTAGTCTGCAGTGTGTTTGAGATAGCTGTCTTTGAAATGGATGCCTCAGTTACAACAAACAAGCAAGCAAGCAAGCAAGCAAGCAAAGAAACCTGTCCCAGGCTTATACTACACTTAGTTACTATAGTCAACAATACCGTATTATAAACTTCAGAGTTGCTAAGAGGCTAGATCTTGTTCTTACCACAAAAAAAGAAATGGTGATGATGTATCATGACAGAGCTGTTAGCTAATGCTTTAGTGGTAGTCCTATTCCAATATATAAATGTATGAAACCAATACATTGTTCACCTTAAGCTTACACAGTTATATATCAATTATATCTCAATTTAAAATAATTTAAAAATGTAAGTTTAGGATATGGCCCTGCTAGTCCCCTTGAAGGTGTCTACCCATGAAAATGAAAATGTATGTCTACCACAAGGATATACATAAATTTTCATAGCAACATTATTTAGAGTAGCCGCAAACTGAACAATCTAATGTCTATCACCAGGTATATAGATAACCAAAAATGTGGTATATGCCTTTAATGGAATATTAGTCAACAATTAAAAAGGATGAACTACCAATAAATATTACACCATGGATGAACCTCAGAAATGTTTCACTAAGTGAAAAAAGCCCAATTCAAAAGAAAGCATGTTGTATGATTCCATTTTATGAAATGTCAAAACAAGGCAAAGTTATAGAGACAGAAAACAGTTATATGTTTGTGAATGGATGGAGTTGGGACTGAGAAAGCAATTGCAAACTTTGCAAATTAATTTCAAATTTAATTGCAAATTTAATTTTGCAAGTTGCAAATAATTGCAAGCATAAGGAAACTTTCAGGTGATTGAAATGATCTAAAACTAGATTGTGGTAGGTGTATAAGTATAAATTTACTAGAATGCATTTGAGTTTTATACTTATATGTGAGTGAATATTATGGTATGTAAATTATCCTCTGATTAAGCTGTTAAAAATTTAAAAAATGAGAAAATAGAATACAAATGCAGGAAAGGTAAAAGTGATGTGATTTCCTCTAGAAATTTTTTGGTCATTGTATTTGAAAAACAAGAGGAAATGGATGATTTTTTTTTCCGGAATTCATTTATTCATTAAATCTTTATTGAGCACCTGTTCCATTCTATGAACACAGTCTCTCCCTTAAGGATTTTCTGTTTTATTGGGAGGGAACAGACAATAAACAGATCACCTTTGTTTATTATTATATATGCAATCTGGCGATGTGTAATAAAAATGCAAGATGGGGGGGCGCCTGGGTGGCTCAGTGGGTTAAAGCCTCTGCTTTCAGCTCAGGTCATGATCCCAGGGTCCTGGGATTGAGCCCTACATCAGGCTCTCTGGTCAGCGGGAGCCTGCTCTCCCCCCTCTCTCTGCCTGCCTCTCTGCCTACTTGTGATCTCTGTCTGTCAAATAAATAAATAAAATCTTAAAAAAAAAAAGCAAGATGGGGCGCCTGGGTGGCTCAGTGGGTTAAAGCCTCTGCCTTCGGCTCAGGTCATGATCCCAGGGTCCTGGGATCGAGCCCCGCATCGGGCTCTCTGCTCAGCGGGGAGCCTGCTTCCCTTCCTCTCTCTCTGCCTGCCTCTCTGCCTACTGTGATCTCTGTCAAATAAATAAATAAATAAATAAAATCTTTAAAAAAAAAAAGCAAGATAGTATATAGATAGAATAATGTGGAGGAAGGGGTTATTTATTCCAAGAGAAGTAGGCCCTGTTCCTGCTATTGGCTCTGGAGCAGTGGATCAGAGGTTTTGCCAAGTGGGGGAGATGAGTTGTAAGAAGAGAGCTTTGAAGCTCTCCCCAAGTTGACTGGCTTTACTTGGAACAGAGTGTAGGGGATGTTACACCCCAAGATAGTGTCAGAAACAATGGAGATGTTGGTGGCAAGCAAGTAAGGAAAGGAGAACTAGGAAGAGCACTCTTCTGGGACAAGAAGAAACCTCAAGTCTTTTTGTAAAAATTACAACTGGAAGGAGGCTTGAAATTAAAGGGATCCCCCCCCAGTAATTTATGCCCCAGGGGGCAATTACTGGAGACTTACTGCTAGGTGTGATACCACCAAGGGCAGACTGCTTAACAAAAAAGTGAAAGACTGACAGCCTAGCTAAGACTGCTCTCATTCTAGGGTGACTATGTGTGTGCCCAAGGCTGAGCCTTTGGGGGAGTGATGTCACGGGCTGTCATCAGGCATTGCTGGAGGAATCAACTTTGCACCAAAGTGAAAAATAAACAACAACAAGTAGCCCAAGTCTATGTTTGGAGGATCAGTATCCAGAGTTGATATAAAATATTAACATGTTCAGTTTTCATCAAACATTGTGAAGACATGGAAACAAACAGGGAAGTGTAATCCATTTGTAGGCAAAAAAAGCAGGGATGAGAAACTGCCTTGGCATGGGCCCAGATGTTGGACCCATTAGGCAAAATCTTCAAAGTAGGTATTATAAGTATGTTAAAAGAACTAAAATCATGTTTAAAGAATTAAAAGAAGGTGTGAAGACAATGTCTTATCATAGAGAATATCAGTAAAGGGAAACGTGTTGAAAAGCACACTCACTGAAATGAAAAATTCACTAGAAAAATTTAACAATAGATTTGAGCTGGCAGAAGAATGAGTGGGGAAATTTAGATCAGTAGAGATTATGCAGTCCGAAGAGAAAGAAGGAAATGAACAGGACCTCAGAGAAATGTGAGACACCATTAAGTACCAGTAAGCGTACCAACATACACATAATAGAAGTACCAGAAGGAGAGCAGAAAAAGGTACAGGAAAAAAAAACCCATGATGAAATAATGACTGAAAACTTTCTAAACTTGATGAAAACATTAACCTACATACCAAGAAGGTCAACAAACTCCTAAATAGGAAGAACATGAAGAGATCCACAGCTAGATACTGTCGAAACAAAATGAACAAACTTTTTAGAATTTCTAAAAAATAGGAAGAGAGTTTTAGTTGAGCCCAGGTGAGGACAGCTGCCTGGTATACACAATCTTGGCAAAGAAGAGAGCACTTCAGAGAAGGAATGTTTAATATAGGGTTATATATGGGTTTTTTTTGTTACATCAAGAGTTACAAATTATCATGACAAAAGACATCCCAGAAAATTACAAACTTTATCTTATGCTTTTAGTATGTGTAAGGTTACAGGCTCTGGAGGTATGGGAATGGAATTTAGGGAGATTTTTATTTTTTTTTAAAGATTTTATTTATTTATTTGACAGAGATCACAAGTAGGCAGAGAGGCAGGCAGAGAGAGAAAGCAGGTCCCTGCTGAGCAGAGAGCCCGATGTGGGGCTCGATCCCAGGACCCTGAGATCATGACCGGAGCTAAAGGCAGAGGCTTTAACTCACTGAGTCACCCAGGCACCCCCGGGAGATTTTTCTTCTTATCTTTAGTTTGAAATTTTGACGTGGGGTTATATGCTAATGAAACATGTACAATGTGCGCTTGGTGGAGTGGGGGGGGGGCGCAGAAATAGACCCATGCTTTGCAATCTGGTGAATTCATTCCAACCTTGGTAAAAGTTAAATTATAGCTTCCCTAGGAGCCCAGGAACAGGGCCCACAAACATTAAAAGAGTTGTAAATTTCCTTTATCAATACACCACAGTCAAAATGTTCAGAGACAAAGAGAAACATCTTGAAAGAAGCAAGAAAAAAATGACTCCTCATATACAAGAGAACCCTGAGTAGCCGCACTATAACAGACTCTAAGCCAGGGATAGGTGATGGTCTAGTGGGACAAAGGAAATAACCCAGAAACAGGGATGGAGAAATCCAGTGCTAGAATCTGAATGCAGCAAGCTTTTATAGTGTAGCAATTTAGCCTAGTAACTATGTTAGCCCTTCCCCTCCTTGTACAACTAGTGTTCCAAGGAGATCAAAGCCTGCCATCTGGACATTCTCTGAGGGAGACACTTTGGGCTGACCATCCCTGAGACCCTGACCTTGAATGCAGAACAATACATTTTCTACATATTCTGCCTGATAGGAATATAGAGGGTGGAGAAGATCTCTACATTCTTGAGATAGTGATTAACAGGGACATTCAGGGTGTGCTTTCACAAACCAGCCTCACAGAATGTACTATACAAACTTCATTAACCCTTAATGGCTAAATTATGACCAGAAAACATAAATGCAACATATAAAATCTTATGGAATGCACCTAAAGCAGTGCTTAGAAGGAAATTTATGGCTCTAAGTGACTATATTAAAAAGAACATACTCTCAAATCAATAACTTAACCTTTAACCTTTTTTTTTTTTTAAAGATTTTGTTTATTTGACAGAGAGATACACAGTGAGAGAAGGAACACAAGCAGGGGGAATGGGAGAGGGAGAAGCAGGCTGCCTGCCAAGCAGGGAGCCCAATGCCAGGCTCAAACCCAGGACCCTGGGATCATGACCTGAGCTGAAGGCAGGCACTTAACGACTGAGCCACCCAGGTGCCCCCTTAACTTTTAACCTTAAGAAACTGTAAAAAGAAGAGCAAACGAAACTACATCAAGTATAAAGAAATAAAGATTAGGGCAGAAATAGAGGATAAATGACAGACCAAAACCAATGACACTAAAAGTGTCTTTTGAAAGATCAACAGGATTGTCAAAACTTTAGCTAGATTGGTCAAGAAAAAAGTAGACAATTCAAATTACTTAATCAAGAATGAATGAGGAACATCAAGATGACCACTGCTGAAACAAAAAGGATTAAAGAGAATACTATGAGCAGCCTGATGCCAACAAATTGTGTAATGTACATGAAACGGACAAACTGTAAGAAAGACATGAAAGACTAGAACTGACTGTAGAAGAAATAGGAAATCTAAATAACTATAACAAGTAAAGAAATGGTATTAGTAATTAAAAAGTTTCCTACAAAGAATAACCCAGGGCAAGAGGTCTTCACTGGTGAATTCTACTGAATGTTTAAAGAAGATTACCAAAATTTCACAAACTCTTTGAAAGAATAATAGAGTGACACTTCCCTACTCATTTTATGAGGACAGTGTTACCTAGACACCAAAGTTAGACAAGAAGTCACAAGAAAAGTAAGCTAATTTCCAATATCTCTTGTGAATATAGATGCAAAAATACTCAACCAAATACTAGTAAACTAAATTCAGCAGCATATTAAAAAGAGTTATGCATCATGACCAAGATGAGGGATATATCCCAGTAAAACAAGTTTGGCTTAACATATGAAAATAAATCAATGTACTATATCATATAAATATAGGATAAAGAATTATAGAATAAACTACAACAAATAGTCGTCTCAAGAGATAAGGAAAAAGCATATGAGAATATCCAATGTTCTTTCATGATAAAATCATTCAACAAACTAGGAATATAAAGAAATGTTCTTAGCCTGATAAAGAGCGTCTATGAAAAACCCACTGGTAACATATTTGATGGTGAAACAGTGAATATTGCCTCCCCTCAGGGAAACAAGAATGTTTATTCTCACCACTTTTATTCAATATTGGACTATGTATTTTAACCAAGTTTATTGGGCAAGGCAAGGAAATATAAGGCATATAGATTAAAAAGCAACAAGGAAACCTGTGTCTACTTGCATATGGTGTGATCATGTATAAAGAGAATCCGAGGGTAAATCCACTAAAATATCTACTGCTCTAATAAACCAATTCCAAAAGATCATTTAAGACATAAACTTAATACATAAAAATCAATCTGAGTTCTATACACCAGCTATGACATTCTCAAAGTGAATGTAAAGCAATTCTATTCACAATAGTGTAAAAGATTAAAATAGTTATAAATTTAATAAAAGAAATGCAACTCTTGTACACTGAAAATTGCAAAACCTTACTGAGAGCTTTTAAAGGTCATTATTAACAGAAAGTCAACCCATGTCCATGGGTTAAAATATTTAATATTGTTAAGATGACAGTATTCCCCAGATAAATCTTGAGGTTCTACATGATCCCTATTAAAATCCCAACTGAAGGATCCCAGGAGCCTGAGATCATGACCTGAGCCGAAGGCAGAGGCTTTAACCCACTGAGCCACCCAGGCGCCCCTATTTTGCCACAATTTAAAAAGTTATTCTTACGTATCAAGACCAGTGAATTTAAATCATGTTCTGGAGATAACCTAATACATCACTAGCCTAACAAGGTGATAAAATTGCTTGACCACTCACTTTGTATTGCTCACTCTAAGTATAAATACTGTGTTTTTGGTATTATGCATTATTTCATAGAAGCAAATTTGAATCACATTCTCAATCAAGATTTAAACAATAATTAGAATTGTGAAGTCATCTGATCTGAAGTCAAAGGGACGATATTAAGTCCTGTCCTTCCAGGGAATAAGCCCCTTCCTGAAAGTGAGTATGACCCTTTATATGCTGCTCCAGCTCTTGCTAACTCATTAAATGCAACAACAACAACAACAAATATAGCCAAGTAGATTAGTGGAAACAAATAGAAATTTCAGATATGGATCCCAGTGTATATGAATTAATATATGACAAAAGGTGTTTTGTGTCTGCTAGCAAAGGGTGGTTTCTTTATAAATGATGCCAGAATAATTGAATATTTATGGAATAAATCTAAGCCAGCCTTTTTTCTTATGCCTTTAGAAAAATAACATACAGATGGATTGATGCCTTAAATAAAACAATACAATATTATAAGAAAACTGGAGATGCTATTTCATAATCTTCATATAGGAAAAGAGCTTCATAAGACAGGTGACCCAGAGGCCCCTAGTTATAAAAGCATTGACACATTCAAATCCACTAAAATTAACAAACTTTATATATCAAAAATCACTAAAGACAAAACCAAAAGATAATCAGTAAACTGAAATATATGGCATACCTGTTACACAAAGACTAGTGTATCTTGTTCAGAGTAAAGCAACGGAACCAATGGAAAAATGCATAATCAACAAGATATTTTCAGAAGAGAAAAGACAGATGTCTGATAAACACACAAAAAGAGGGGATGTCTGGATGGCTCAGTTGGTTAAGTAACCAACTCTTGATTTTGGCTCAGGTCATGAACTTGGGGTCCTGAGATTGGGTTCCATGCTCAGCCAGGAGTCCATGGGAGATTTTCTCTCTTCTTCTCCCTTTTCCCCTCCTCCCACTCAGGTGCTCACTCTCTCTCTCAAATAAATACATTTTAAAAAGAAAACACATGAAAAGGTGCTTCATTATCCGTGAGGGAAATGCAAAGTGGAACAATAACTGAAGGAAACAAAACATCCCCTGCTGGTGAAAATGGAGAGGGAAGGAGCCATGTGCATGCTGTTGGGCTGTATATGGGGGCGGGGGGTAAATTATTGAAAGCTTTTTATGAAATTGTTATGGTAATGTATGGCAACAGTAAAAATACACGTGTTCTTTCATGAGTCATACTCACTTTGGGGAAGCAATCTTTTGGGAATAAAAGCACTAATGCACAATAATATATATACAAAATGTTTATTTCAGCTTTATTTGTGCTGTCAAAAACCTGAAACCAAACTGAAGTTTCGCCTAGAAGGGAAAGGAGTAGTTGAATAAAATAGGATTCAATCGGCTATCAATTATTATGCAACTGTTTAAAAAAACTATGTATATGTAATATATAGAATCAGTTGACTTGGATGAATATCAATCCTATACTAAGAAAAACGATTCAGAGTAAACGATTGCAGTTTTGTAAAAACAAGTTGTTTTTTTGTAAAAGCAACAGAACAAGTTTTATAAAAACAATTGCAAGTTTTGTAAAAACAAGTAACCATCTATTTCTGTTTATATAGCATTATGTTTGCTTTGAAGAAATGGAGAAATGACTTTTTCTTCATGCATCTTTTATAGCATATGTAATTTTGTAATTACATTTTAAAATAAACAATTTTAAATTGTAAATAAATGTTACTTGTGTTTATGTTCATATATATATATTTTTTTGGCAAGACAGAATTACCATTTACTAAACTTTCACTTAACTTTTAGCTACTCATTATAGTTCAGCATTTCTCCTGTGGAGAGTTGTGTTTGTGGGTATGTGTTAAATTACCCGGGATGGGTTTTGTTTTTGTTTTTATTTTTTATTTTTTTTTTTATGTTTTAATGTGTAACTGCCTTTGTCCTTTCCTTCCTCCCACCCTTCCAGGGATGATGGGTGCAAGTGGGCAGGGCATTTGTATTTTTTAAGTTTTATAAGCATTTCTGCAGTCCCTGGTTGACAACTACCAAGTCCATAGCTGCAGATGCCCTGATTGAAGCTAGGAATGGTGGCTGGGTTTTAATAAAATAATGCATTTTCCTAAGTAAGAAAAGTCATGGCTTATTTTTCTTGAAATTGTGTTCTCTGGAGGAAGAGATTGCCTTATAATTTTCACAGTTTGTTTATTAATTTTGTTCTCTGTGAGAGACCTTAAGACATTTTAAAAATCACTTCTAGGAGAAATGCTTTGAAAGCATTAACCAAATTGAATCATAAGAAATACATTTCTGAATCTCATTTTTATTTTTTTTAAATTTTTGAAAAATATTTATTTATTTATTTATTTGAGAGGGGAGGGGCAGAGGGAGAGAGAGAGAGAGAGAGAGAGAATCTCAAGCAGACTCCTCACTGAGCATGGGGCATGCAGTGGGGATCCTTGCACAGGACTCTGTCTGAGGACCTGAGATCCAGACCTGAGTGGAAACCAGGAACCCCTGGCTTAAGGAACTGAGCCGCCCAGGTGCCCCTCTGAATCTCATCTTCAGTGAGGTTACCTTCAGCGGTTCTCAACACACTGGGTCGTTCACACCATATGGAAACAGCCCTCAGACTCCTTTGTGGGATTTAGTTTCATTCATTCTGACTAGTTCTTGTTCCCTGCTCACTTTGGAATCTTTCTGCTTTCTGACCTGAACATCCCATTCCCTTGGTTTATAGCAGCATCCCTTCCTTCAACTGAACTAATGTGGAACCAGATGTTTCATATGGCTTTTGAAGTTCTAATCTTTGTTTTGCTTTTGCTCATTAATTATGGTTCATGCTGAGCTACTTGGTTACATGGGTCCTAGGAGCAACTGTGAACATATCTTGTCCATTCTAGCAGGCTCCTCAAGTCCCTCACCCGGCGCCAAGCTCTGTGAGCAGAGAGAGCAGTGCTGGGGCCCCGGCTGCAGCCTGTCTGCCCGCCAGGGTGAGGACACAGTGGGCGGGCCCTCAGCCCAGAGCCAGCTTCTCTCTGGGACACCACTTCCTGACCCTCCACCTCTGGTTCTGAAATTGTACGCGTCACAAAAGCCACGGCGGACCTGAGGACAGCTACCGGGAAAGGCCCCAGCGTTGCTTTCACAAATGACTCAAGGAGGGGGTGACTTTCACAGAGCCTCCCGCCCTTCCCCTGCACCCCCAAGTGAAGGACCCCCCTGCTCTGCCCTCGCATTCTCCCAACTGGCCAGCGTCGCACAGGCTCAGGCTCATCCTGCGTTGGTTGTCCTATGCCCCAGTGACCTCTAGGTGCCGACAGAGACCTGGCAGGACGCCTGGCCTCTTCTAGGGCTGAGGGCAAGCTTTCCGTGGGTTCAGTTTGTCCTTGCCCAAGGGGGAAAATGAGGGCCCAGGACCAAAGAGTGACCCCAGATCTGTCCCCTCAATCGCTCACAGGGAATAAAGGTTGGAAACTACTCCCTGCTCGCACCTGGGACATTCTCCTTTTGCAGTCCTCTCCCTGCCCTGATCACAGTGTGTAGGGATAGCTCCACCACTCAGATCCACTAGGATAGGTGCTGCCAATGTAGCTGCCTTTGCTGTCCCTGTGTTCCCCAAACCTACAGCATCCCTCCCCCAGGTGGTAGTGGATGGCGAGGCAGGTTCTCTCTGGACTCCAGCATCACCCATCATCTAGGAGCACTGTGGGCAGGACTAAGGACAAGGGCCACATTTTAGTAGATGTGAGACTGAGCTCATCATTTAGCCTCTCTGTGCCTACCTTTCCTCATGGACACAATGAGAATTGTAGTGGTACCTACCTCATGGGGGCTATTCTGGGAATGAAAGGATTCCTTGTTTCTAAAACACTTGCGACAATACTTGGCATGTAGTAAGTACTCAGTATACGTTAGCCATTCCAATTTGTCCTATTGGATCCTTGCAGTAAGGTCTTAGAATTATTTATTTTATTTGGCGTTCTGCATTTGTAGCTCCTAATTTTTGATTATGGTTTGTAATTTTTCTTTAAATTCAATGATTTGCTTACTCTTTTTATCTGTTAGAATGGATTCGCTCCAATAAAGTACAAGTTTGGCACTACAAAATTTTATCTAGGTTCCTTGCTTTTTCAACCGTGTCTAACACTTGTTTGATACTTTTTGATTCTGGTTATCTACACAGCCTTGGCTTTGATGGTGGTGTTGCTGTCCTCTGGGTTGTGACAGCTCTGAGAGTGTATTACTGGAGTCAGTATTTTCTGGGAAGAGAAACAAGAGAAACTAGAATCTTATCCCTTCACCCACAGGTAGAAAAGCCTCCCTTCTGATATAAAGATTGGACCCTGGAAATATAGATTCAGAGATCCTATAGAAAATGCTGACCCAAGCTTTCCCCAGAAGATCCTGTGTCACTCAAGTGCACAGTACTGCTTGATAATGGTCAGTCCTGGGCCCCAGGGTTCCCCAGTGCTGACCTGCCACACAGAATTGTGCACCAAGTTCAGGGTTGCCCAAAATTTCCTTCTTGTGTCTGTCCTGCATTTTCTAATTTGCCTTTTTAAAAATTAAGATATAATTCGTATAATATAAATTTCATTCCTTTAGAGTGCATGATTCAGTGTTTTTAAGTATATTCACAAAACTTTGCAGCAGTCACCACTGTCTAACTCTGGAACTTTTCATCAACCCAAAAAGAAGCACCATGCCCATTAAAAACACATTCCCAATTCCCTACCCCTACCTCCAGCTCCTGACAACCACCCATTTGCTTTCTGTCTCTAGGGATTTGCCTGTTCTTAACTTTTCATATAAATGAAATCATACAATGGTGGCATTTTGTGTCTGACTTCTTAGACATAATGTCCTGTTTTCAAAGTCCATCCATGTAGCCGCAGATATCAATACTTCATTCCTTTTCCGTGGCTGGTAAATGGATAAACAAAATGTGGCAAGCCTCCTTTTTGAGGCATATGAGTAGGGAGAACATAACTGACTTTCTAGGATTGGTGGAACAAGTCCCATGCAACCTATGCCTTCTGTTTCAAGACCAGAACCCCACGTTCTCTCAGTCTTGCCATTTTCAGAGTCCTTTCAGAGTTCAGAGTCCTTTTGTTTGCACACTGCTGTGATATGGCATCTCAATTCCTCACCTCTACACCAGTTGCCTCCCATTGCTACTGGAAAGATCCAGCAGGGACTTACCTGGGCCCTGGCCTAAACTCCTCAAAAGGAGTCACTTTCTCAGCTCAGCTCCAGCCCAGAAATGTGCCTTTGTAAGCAGAGGCTAGGCTACTGAGGCTCCTGCCTATGGGCCAGTGTACCCACAGAGTCCCAGGACAGCCGCCAAGGTGAGAGAATGCTGGCTGTCCTGCCTCCACCTGCCACTCACCACCAAGATTCTTTTCTCCTTTCACCACCTTTAAAAGTGAATTGCTTGTCCTCAGTCATATTTCTGGGGTTGGGCGTCATGTGTAATTATGACCACAAGATGCCAATAGAGAGCTTGGCTGGAAGTCTTGCCTTTGTTTTCTGGGGCTGACAGCGGCTGTTTTATTTGACCGAATTATATTCATTCCACAACACATAGGAAGCACCTACTATGTCATTGCTTTGGGTGAGACTGGATCACAGAGTTCACAGAATGAGTCAAGCTACAGTAGGTGCGATCTGAACTCTAGAAAGAGTTTCCACAGTCCACAATCTCATTCTTCTCTCCAAAGGGATAAACTAGAGAAATGGAACCTCCTACAGTGAACATTATAAAGACCCCTAAGCATGTCTAGGTCACTTTTATTTTCCACAGCCTTGTCCCTCCCTGCAGAGCCGTGTGTCACAATGCTCTCCATATCACATCATACCTAATTAGCTCTCCTGTGTTACTTCTCTGGCCCCAGAGATGCTCATGTGTTATTGTGGAACATGAGTTTATCCGCGGGCTCAAGAGAAATTCTCATGAGGTCCAAATATTGTGTATTGCAATATTTTCAAGGGCAGGGGTCATGCATTTGTCATGTTTTATTCATATATTATGTCAATATTTTAACCTACTACTTGCCAAGCATTCTGTTAAATTATGTATATATAAAAATGAGTTAAAACAGCATCCTCAGGGGCGCCTGGGTGGCTCAATGGGTTAAGCCTCTGCCTTCGGCTTAGGTCATGATCCCAGGGTGCTGGGATCGAGACCCGCATCGGGCTCTCTGCTCAGCAGGGAGCCTGCTTCCTCCCCCTCTCTCTCTGCCTGCCTCTCTGCCTACTTGTGATCTCTGTCAAATAAATAAATAAAATCTAAACAAAACAAAACAAAACAAAACAGCATCCTCACACTCATGGAGCTTATTGTGTTTCTATCTATGCCAGGTACAATGATTAATATATATTAGAAACTTAGTCAATGTTTGCACCGTTGTTTCTTTACACTTTCATTGTAATTATATTCAAGGTGTGATAATGATTTTACCTGGCCCATTCTAGTAAAATGTCTGAGTAGCAAAACACATTAATAGCACTTTCAGTGAGCTTCAAAGATTTGACTGAAGGACATATATTTAATAGATTTAAATGTTAGCGAATCTTACTAAGAGGATCACCACGGGCGATTTCAAAAGATTATGATTTAGGGTTACTAAGGGAGGTGAAGGATCCTTAGCATCAAAGGTAAAGACTTTTGCAATGCTTGATACTACTGTCTTTAACATACTGAAGATCTAATATTTCGGCTAGTACAGATTGTAACTTTTCTTTAAATTAGGTGGCTTGTTTAATCTTATTTTCTGTTAGAATGGATCTACTCTGATAAAGTATAACTTTGGTCTATAACATTCTGCCCAAGTCTGGTCATCTTCCTAAGGAGTTTCACAGATGTAGGTGTTTTTTAACCTAGCCCCTGAAAGAATGAGAAAATTCCATTTTTCCCCCTATATTTCCATGTATGTCACCCAGAAATTACCAGGTGAGCCAATATATACACTGAGGTAAAGCATTGGGTTTTGTATAAAAACATTTGAGTTCAAGTCTTGTCTATTCCATTTATTAAATGTGTAACCATTCTAAGAAGAAATATGTTACAGAAATACTGGAAGTACCAAATGAGGTGATTCATGGGGAAAGTGTAAAATGGGAAACTTAGGTCTAAGATTTGTTGTTCTCAAGAATCATACCAGATTAATTAATAAATTCAGTAAATATTTATTGGGGACCTACTTTGCACTAGGTTCTGTGCTCTGTGCTAGGCACACAGTAAAGATTTCAACACCTTAAACTCTAGCAACTAACAGTCTATTTGGGAGGCTCTCCAATGAACAAAGAAGGTAGTCATGCATTGTCAGTGATGTGTTAGAAGAACACAGGATATAGAGTCTGCCTGGTCAGGCAGACTTGTGTAATGGCAAGGCAGGAGAATGTGATTATTGAGAGCATGCTCATTTAAATACTGGGCTACCTATGCAACCCAAGTTCTCTGTGTCTAAGTTTCCTTACCTGTGAAAGAGGAGATAATAATGGGTACTCAGTTTATGGGATTGTTGTGAGAACCAAGTGAGTGCATCACATGCAAAGCACCCAGGCCAGTACCTGCTATGGAGTAAGGACTATATAAATGTTAGCTGTGTTTTTTTCTTATTCTGTCTCTCTGGCCACAGTGTCAGGTAGAGCTTCATAGAAGCTACGACCCATGTACTTCATCTTGAGTGATGAGCAGTTTCTTATCAGGTGGACATTGGGAATAAGGGGGATGCTGTAAACAGAGAATGGTGAACTTAGGAGGCTCATGAGAAGATGTATGGAAGGAGACATACAGCATCCTGCAAGGAGATTGTAGTTCTTGAGGGGAACCTCACAAGAAGGAAAACCACAAGTGGAGTTGTAGAGATGGCAGGAGCTGCAGCATGGAGGTCATTGTTCATCACGTTTCAGTGTTCAGACTTTGCTGGGTTGGTGATGGGGAGGAGCTGTGGAGGTTCAACAAGAGGGAAATGTCCAGGAAGAACCTTCAGGTTTGTGACATGTAGAACTGGGATTATGGTGGGTACCTATGACCAAGAGATACAAGAGGTGTGTCCTAGCCTGAGTTCACTACAAAACAGAGACTGAAGTAAAGCTGTTGTGCTAAGGGTATCTTGAAGACTGCAATTAAGAGCAGCTAGAATGAACAGAGAAAGGGAATGAGGCAAGGGATGAGAGAAAGCAAATACAAAGCAGCACATTACAGAGATTTCTACAGCTTCTTGAGCAAACACAGCTGGTTGCTTGTTCTCATTGGATGTGTCTGGGTAAGCACTATGAGACCACCTTGGTTCAGCTGATTTACTCCTTTGAACTTCCGAGTTGTGTCACCTCACTCCTTCCAGTAATCATCTGAAAGTTGGAACCCCCAGCCCATGTTATGGCACTACATCTGAGGCCAGAAGTGGGGAAGCCAGAGTTTCCATGAGTGTGATAGGATCAGAACTCTGATGAAGCTGTTGTCATTTATTTTTCCTTTTTAATTTTTAAATTTTACACTAGTAAAATTTTTTAAGTAGTTTCAGGTGTACATGGCGATTTGACAAGTTTATATGTTATGCTATCACTGCAAGTGTAGCACCCATCTGTCACCATAGAACGCTATTACAATATCATTGACTATACTCCTTATGCTCTACCTTTTATCCCTGTGACTTATTCATTCCATTACTGAAAGCCTGTATCTCCCCCTCCCCTTCACCCATGCTGTCTATCCCCCTCCCACTTCCTTCTGACAGGCATCAATTTGTTCAATTTATAGGTCTGGATTCCGCTTTTTGCTTGCTTGTTTATTCATTTTTTTTTCAGATTCTACCTATGAGTGAAATCATAAGGTATTTGTCTTTCTCAGTCTGACTTATTGCACTTAGCATAATACCCTCTAGGTCCATCCATGTTGTTGCAAATGGCATGAGCTCATCTTTTTTTATGGCTGTGTAATTGTCATTTTCATTGAAACAGTTATAAAGAAGGATCAGCTGGAGCTTGGATCTCAGCCCAGGGGATTCCATGAGAGCTGATGTTGTTAGTGGACAAGGTGACAGTGGTGACAGCTAGGGAACTCCTTTGAGCAAGTGGCCAAAGACCTGGGAGGCCAAGGACTCCTCTTGTGTAAACTGAAAAGGGCATAAATTCAAGATGCTATGATCTATCCCTTCATACTATAATTTGGAGCCTCCATTTTTGTGAGAACAATGTATTCTCATTTCTTTTCTGGATGAAGAAGCAGTCCTTCATGTTGGTGGCCAGTTATATTCTCCTGAAAAGGAGGGTTATTCTCCTAATGACAGTTAGTATGCCTGCTACTGTATCTGGTCTCAGAAACATAATTTATATTAATCATCTCCCTCTACAACCACTATGTTTATACTTTCCTCACAATAAACTGGCACCTTGGCTAATTTAGGTTGCTTGCTTGATGGGGTGACCCAGACCTTCATCCTAGAGGGGTATGAAAATGTCTTCCTTTCCTGTTGTTCCACTGGCATTAGGATCCCAAAGTTGCAAGATGGGAGTTGCAGCTTCTGGGTCGTTGAAACATTTACTGTGTCATCAAGTGGAAGTGCCTCCCAATCTTGGAACCAGTATCTCAAACCTGGCGTAGCTTCGGTTTGCAAGCATGGGGAGACAAAAATTCCACAAGTGGGTCACTGGAGTGATAGTCAGAGGAGCCGCTCCTACTACTGCCCTTTAGTTCCTGGAACTAAGTTTTTAAGCTATTCAAGAAAATAATATATAGGCTATGATTTAGTGATTATACTACATCTCAAGATGTTGTAACTGAGCTGGTGCCTTAGCTTATCCTTTGTCAGGTCTATCTACCATTGTCTTAGGCTTCCTGATTCTGGGTGATGAGGTACATGGTGACTCTAGGGATTCTCATGTCCATGAGGCCATTGTTGTATCTCCTTTGCTGCAAGTGGTCCCTTTGATACTGGGTATTATCATGTATAGTTCAATGTCAGTGGATCAGGAATTTTCTCAGCCTTTGCAAGGTGCGGATGCTGGAAGTTCTACAGAGAAGGCAAACACATATCTGCCTTACGTATCTATTCAGATAGAGATGAATTGCTGCTTTCCCCAAATTGAAAGGGATCTGATGTAATTGATCTTCAACTAGCTGTATGGCTGATCTACCTGAGTAATGGGGCCATACTGGAGACTAATACTGTCCATTTCTACTACTGAAAGTTCGGCATATTCAGCAGTTGTTGGGTTCATGTGTAGTTGGCATATTCCTTTCTTCCATGGGCTCATTGTACAGATACTGGGGAAGCTGAGGAGGGACATAGACTTAGATCCACTGAATGAGTTTCTTGTCCACATGTTTGTTAAGAGAGTTCTCTGTGGTGTATATTATTTGGTGGGTATTAACTTGAGACAAATATCTGTATGTTTTGTGTCCATTTCCATAGATCCACCCGTATACCTCTTCCTTATACTCAATCTTCCAGTTTGGGCCACTTGAATGAAGTTGTAATATGACAGCAGCTGTCCATTTCTGGCTAGTGCTAACATACTATGCTGACCTATCTGTAAATCAGGCAACAAAGTTAGGTGGAACAAATCAGGCAACAAAGTTAGGTGACATGGGCATCTTGACCACCTACTCATGTGGTTGATTTATACCTTCCAGACCTGCTTGATCCTGATCCCAAATTCATTGCTTCAGTGTACAGGGGGTTAAGTGGATAGCTGTTATAACTACCCAAACTTATGACATGATGGACTTGTTAACACCATGATGTTATTATGGGCATCTCTCTTTGTAAAGTCTCTTGGTATCCTGTGGTCAGGTTCCCAGTGTTGACTGGACGTAGTAACATAGCAGATGTTTTGCAAACAGAGAATATTTCTCTGCTACAGAGGGCTTGTTATTTCTCTAGAATTCTAGGTGTCTATTTTAGGACTGTCCTATTGGGGACAAATAAATACAGCTCCTCTCTCAGTGGTAAGAGTTACAAGGTGCCACAACTTGTTCTTTAGAAAGATACTAGTGTCTTACAAGACACACCCTGCCTTTGTTAAAACTTCACCAATATGGCAGGCCTTGAGACCTCGTGTGATTTATTTATCACTTTTTGGCATACAGGCAAACCCCTAAAATTTCAACAATATGGTAGGTCCAAAAATCTTATAGAACTTATTTCCCATCTCTTAGTATGTTAGTGTCTTATCCAGGCATCTAGGGTATCTGTCATTTCCAGCTCAATATGTCCAATTAAAATGAAGTGGACCAGAATGATTTTCTGAAGAGTTTCAAGATATTCAAGGTCCCTGTGGACAATATTATGTCAAAGAGCCAGAGAGTTAACATAGCACTCAGGCAAGAGGATGTATGTACTCTGCTATTTTTGACATGCAAAAGTAAATTGCTTTCAATCCTCCCTACTGATGTGTGTCACAAAGAAAGTATTCAGCCAAATCAACAGCTTTATACTAAGTGCCTGCAATGATGTTATCTGCTCTTGTAAAGAAAGTACATTAAAAAAGAAAAGTACATCCAGCATAACAACTGCAATCAATGCTCCTATTTTTTAAGTTTATATTAGTCCACTGTCACCAGGCATGAATCACCTGATTTTACAAAGGCCAAACTGAAGAACTGAGAAAAATGTAAGTGGATCTGTCTAGTCCATTTTTTAAATCTTTGACGGTGACACTAGTTTTTGTAGTGCCTTTAATGTAATGTTTCTTTTTATTTAGATTTCTGGAAGGGGAAGTTTTGGGGACTTTGACTTGGCTTTTCCTATTAAAATGGCCCTTTATCCACAGGTCAGAGAAGCAATGGGAGAGATCTTGCAGAATCTAGGAATGTGCATCCCAATTATATAGTCAGGGACCAGAGAAAGAGAAACAGTGTGGGTGTTGACCCTCTATGTGATGGGTATTACTTTCTGGACCAGGGTTTGCATTAGGTTGAATCACATGAAATTTTCCTAGCTTGAAGAATTTGAAGGACTTCTAAGTCCTACAAATTTGTAACTAAATATCCATGACCTCAGGCCATCAAACCAATGCCCAGAGAAGGTATGTGAATTATACATAGTACTTGAAGAGTATATACATTTCTAACCACTTGTCCACAAAGAATGTCTTCTTTGAAAGCCATCAGGAGTTTCATACTTGCATTTTGCATCTATCAGCCAACACCACTTTGACATCAAACACTGGTCTATATTAGAAGGGACTACATGGTCTACAGGATGATCTTGAGTTGGACTGAGGATCTTTCTGTAGTTTCTATCTACAAGCACTGCTAAGCAGTGTGAACCATTAAGAGATTCAAGCTGGTTCTTCTGTCACATCCACTGCACCTGACCTTGTTGCAAATTCTAGGGCCTGTCCTAGGTTCATTGCAAGTTAGACAAGTTACAAAACCTATCACATTTCACTTCCAGCTCCTCATTTCTTTACATGTAGTCCCCAACTTCTTACAACCACCTTTTGTAGAGCTCACTCATTTCTCACACATTTATATTCGATCTGAATAATCAGAGACCATAAACTGGAGTATGTATTGGACAGTATCTGTTTCTTGCCACGTTTAAGACCCACTGGCAAAAGGACTGAAACTGATATGAATAGTGATGTTGATTCCCATGAGCATTCTTCTAAGGTATGACTGTGCCATATGGCAACTTTCCATGTTCCTGTGAATCTCAATCCAACCCTACCAGAAATGTAACTGTTTTTTAAAATAAGTAGTTCAACTTATTTCTACTTTGACAGAGGGGTAGAAATGCAATTTTCATCACTTTGGGTTTTCCCCCATTTTTTCCAAGATTACATCTAGGTTTGAAGGAGGGGGTTCAATGCATTGGGTAGGAAACTAGTCTCAGTAATTTTCTAGTCCTTGGATGTTTGTCACTCAGGTTTTTGCTGAGTAAATCTCATTGCTGTTTTAAAGATCCCTTCATATCTGACAACTCTTCATACTACTTTCCCCTGTATATGCATTTAATTGTGATAGTAAGAATATAATAATTGATACGGAGGTTAAAAACTCATGAGTAATAGTGATACTATTTGTAAATATATTCTTTTGTATTATCTTGAAAATAATGAATTTGAAATTGGTGTCTTAAACTGGAAGAATATGAGCCTCAACAGTAAATTATTGTAAATAAAATCTTCAAAATGTCAAAGTATTTCAAAAAGTTTTAAATTGTGGCAAAAACACATAACTTGCAATTTACTATCTTTCCCATTTTAAAGGGTATAGTTCAGTATAAGTATATTTCCATTGTTATGCAACAGATTTCCAGAACTCTTTTCATCTTGTAAAACCGAAGCTCCATACTCATTAAATAACAACTCTCTATTCCCTCTTCCCCCCAGGCTCTGGTAATCATTCTCATACTTTCTATTTCTATGAATTTAACTACTCTAGATACCTCGTATGAGTGGAATCAAACAATATTTGTCTGTTTGCGACTGGGTTATTTAACAGCATAATGTTTTCAAGGCTCATCCATGCTGTAGCATGTGAAATGATCGTCTTCCTGTTTAAAGCTGAATAATATTCCATTGTTTGTATATGCTGCATTTTATTTTTGCATCTATTTGTTGCTGAATATTTAAGTTGTTCTCACCTCTTGGCTATTATAAATAATGCTTTTATGAGCATGGAGGCACACATTTCTTCAAGACCTTTCTTTCAGTTCTTTTGGTCATGTACCCAGAAGTGGGATTGCCAGATTATACGGTAATTCTGTTTTTAATTTTTCAAAGAAACACCATCCAGTTTTCCATAGCAGCTACACCATTGTACATTCCTACCAATGGGGCATAAGGGTCCCAGTTTCTCCACACTTTTGCCATCATTTGTTATTATTATTATTATTTTTGATAGTAACCACCCTAATAGGTATGAGGTATTCATGCTACTTTTGTTTCTCCTTTCCAGTGAGTGGGAATAAACCTCAATTGCAGAGTCTGTTATGGGAAACTTAGAGTTATGGTTAAGCCTTCAGCTACATACTTACATTATTTGTATCCTAGTAAACTATGCAGTATTGGCCCCATGGTTCACATACCTCCGTATTTCCCCAATCTCAAAGACACACCAGGGAGAGAGCAGCCCATGCACTAGCATTGCCATCTTGATCTGGGGTTCACATTTATGCCCATGAGTAGGATGAGCAAGATTTGACTAGAGTACAAAATGGGGATTTCACATTCAGTGAAACTTTTTACAGTGTTCTCTAAACTTTTTTATAGTGTTCTCAAAAGCAATGTACACATTTATAATATTTACTACACTACTACTGTGAAAATGTCTCTTAATGTCTTCTGCCCATTTCTTGATTGGACTATTTGTTCTTTGGGTGTTGAGTTTGATAAGGTCCTTGTAGATTTTGGACACACATCCTTTATCTGATATGTCATTTGCAAATATCTTCTCCCATTCTATCAGTTGTCTTTTGGTTTTGTCGACTGTTTCCTTTGCTGTGCAAAAGCTTTTTATTCTGGTGAAGTCCCAAAAGTTCATTTTTACCTTTGTTTCCCTTGCCTTTGGGGACATGTCTAGCAAGAATTTGCTGCTGCCAAGGTTGAAGAGGTTGCTGCCTGTGTTCTCCTCAAGGATTTTAATGGATTCTTGTCTCACATTTAGGTCTTTCATCCATTTTGAGTCTATTTTTCTGTATGTTGTAAGGAAACGGTCCATTTCATTCTTCTGCATGTGGCTGTCCAATTTACCCAACACTTTATTTTGAAAAGACTGCCTTTTCTCCATTGGATATTCTTTCCTGCTTTGTTGAAGATTAGTTGACCATAGAGTTGAGGGTCCATTTCTGGATTCTCTTCATACTGTCTTAGGATTACAGCTTTGCAATAGAGTTTGAAGTCCAGAATTGTGATGCCACCAGTTTTGGTTTTGTTTTTCACCATTCCTTTGGATATTTGGGGTCTTCTCTTATTCCAAAGAAATTTTAGGATTGTTTGTTCCAGCTCTGGGGAAAAAAGTTGATGGTATTTTGATAGGGATTGCATTGAATGTGTAAATTGCTTTGGGTAGCATAGACAGTTTAACAGTATTTGTTCTTCTAATCCATGAGCATGAGACATTTTTCCATTTCTTTGTGTCTTTCTCAGATTCTTTCATAAGTGTTCTATAGTTTTAAGGGTACAGGTCCTTTGCCTCTTTGGTTAGGTTTATTCCTAGATATCTTATGGTTTTGGGTGCAATTGTAAATAGGATCAACTCCTTAATTTTCCTTTCTTCTGTCTCATTGTTATTGTATAGAAATGCAACTGACTTTTGTGTATTGATTTTAATCCTGCCACTTTGCTAAATTTCTGTATGAGTTCAAGCAATTCTGGGGTGGAGTGTTTTTAGATTTCCACATAGAGTATTATGTCATCTGCAAGGAGTGTGAGTTTGAGTTCTTCTTTGTTGATTCAGATGACTTTTATTTCTGTTTGTGTCTTATTGCTGAGGCTAGGACTTCTAGTACTATGCTGAATAGCAGTGGTGATAGTGGACATACCTGCTGTGTTCCTGACCTTAGGGGGGAAGCTCTCAGTTTTCCCCATTGAAAATGATATTCTTTGTGGGCTTTTCATACATGGCATTTATGATATTGAAGTATGTTCCCTCTATTTCTACACTGTGAAGAATTTTATCAAGAAAGAATGCTATAGGGGCACCTGGGTGGCTCAATGGGTTAAGCCTCTGCCTTCGGCTCAGGTCATGATCCCAGGGTTCTGGGATCAAGCCCTGCATCGGGCTCTCTGCTCAGCAGGGAGCCTGCTTCCCCCTCTCTCTCCATCTGCCTCTGCCTACTTGTGATCTCTCTCTCTCTGTCAAATAAATAAATAAAATCTTTTAAAAAAAAGAAAGAATGCTATAGTTTGTCAAATCCTTTTAGTACATCTATTGAGATGATTATATGGCTCTTGTCTTTTCTTTTTTTTATGTAGTGTATCACATTGATTATGTTGAACCAAATTTGCAGCCCAGGAATAAATCCCACTTAGTCGTGGTGAATAATCCTTTTAATGTGCTGTTGGACCCTACTGGTTAGTATTTTGGTGAGAATTTTTGCATCCATGTTTATCAGGGATATTAGTCTGTAATTCTCCTTTTTGTTGAGGTCTTTGTTTTGGGGAACAAGGTAATGTTGGCCTCATAGAATGAGTTTGGAAGTTTTCCTTCCATTTCTATTTTTTGAATCAGCTTCAGAAAAATCAGTATTAATTCTTCTGTAAATGTTTGGTAGAATTTCCCTGGGAAGCCATCTGGCCTGGACTCCTGTTTGTTGGGAGATTTTTGATTACTGCTTCAATTTCTTTGCTGTTTATGGTCAATTTCTTTGCTGTTTATGGTCGGTTCAGGTTTTCTATTTCTTCTGTTTCAGTTTCAGTAGTTTATAACTCTCTAGGAATGCATCCCTTTCTTTAAGAGTGCCTAATTTCTTGGCATATCATTACTGATAATACTGTCTTATAATTGTATATATTTCTTCTGTCTTGGTTGTGATCTCTCCTATTTCATTCATGATTTTATTTATTTGGGTCTTTTTTTCTTTTTGATAAGTCTGGCCAAGGGTTTATCAAACTTATTAATTCCTTCAAAGAACCAGTTCCAAGTTTTGTTGATCTGTTTTACTGTTCTTTTGGTTTCTATTTCTTTGATGTCTGCTCTAATCTTTATTATTTCTCTTCTCCTGCTGGGCTTAGGCTTTATTTGCTGTTCTTTCTCCAGCTCCTTTAGGTGTAAGGTTAGGTTGTGTATTTGAGACCTTTCTTCTTTCTTGAGAAAGGCTTATAGTGCTATATGCATCCTTCTTAGGACTGCCTTTGCTGTATCCCAAAGGTTTTGAACAGTTCTGTTTTCATTTTCATTTGTTTCCTGAATTTTGAAAATTCTTCTTTAATTTCCTGGTTGACCCATTTATTCTTTAGTAGGATACTCTTTAGACTCCATGTATTTGAGTTCTTTCCAAACTTCCTCTTGTGATTGAGTTCTAGTTTCAAACCACGGTGGTCTGAAAATCTGCAGGGAATGATCCCAATCTTTTGGTACTGGTTGAGACCTGATTTGTGACCCAGTATGTGATCTATTCTGGAGAATGTTCCATGTGCACTAAAGAAGACTGTGTATTCTGTTGCTGTAGGATGGATTGTTCTGAATATCTATGAAGTCCATCTGGTCCAGTGTGTCATTCGAAGCCCTTGTTTCCTTGTTCATCTTCTGCTTAGGTGATCTGTCCATTGCAATGAGGGGAGTGTGTTAAATTCCCCTACTATTATTGTATTATTGTCAATGTGTTTCTTTGATTTTGCTATTAATTGGTTTATATAACTGGCTGCCTCCATGTGAGGGGCATAAATATTTACAATTGTTACATTTTGTTGGATGGACCTTTTAATTATGATATAGTGTTCTTCCTCATCTCTTATTACAGTGTTTGGTTTAAAAACTAATTTGTCTGAAATAAGGATTGCCACCCAGCTTTCTTTTGGTGTCCATTAGCATGATAAATGGTTTTCTACCCCCTCACTTTAAATCTGGGGGTGTTTTGGGGTCTAAAATGAGCTTCTTGCTGACAGCATATCAATAGGTCTTGCCTTTTTATCCAATCTGATACCCTGTGTCTTTTGAGTGGGGCATTTAGCGTGTCTACATTCAGAGCAACTAGTGGAAGATATGAATTAATGCCATTGTATTACCTGTAAAGTGACTGTTACTGTATATTGTCTCTGTCCCTTTCTGGTCTATGTTACTTTTGGGCTCTCTCATTGCTTAGAATATCCCATTTATATTTCTTGTAGGGCTGGTTTGGTGATCAGAAATTCTTTTAGTTTCCATTTGTCCTGGAAGCTTTTTATCACTCCTTCTATTTTGAATGACATCTTCGCTGGATAAAGTATTCTTGACAGCATATTTTTCTCATTTAGCACCCTGAATATATCATGCCAGTCCTTTCTGGCCTGCTAGGTCTCTGTGGATGGGTCTTCTGCCATATAATGTTTTTACCTTTGTAGGTTACAGACCTCCTGCCTCGAACTGCTTTCAAGATTTTCTCTTTGTCTCTGAGTTTTGTAATTTTCACTATCATATGTTGGGGTATTGACCTATTTTTATTTATTTTCAGGGAGCTTGTCTGTGCCTCCTGGATTTTGATGCATCTCCTTCCCCAGATTAAGGAATTTCTCTGCTATAATTTGCTCCAATATACCTTCTGCCCCTCTCTCTCCTTCCTCTTCTTCTGGTATGCCAATTATTCTCTTATTGTTCTGATTTATGGTATCACTCATCTCTGGATACTCCCCATGTGATCCAGTAGTTGTTTATCTCTTTTTCTCAACTTCTTTATTCTCCATCATTTTGTCTTCTATATCACTAATTCTCTCTTCTGCCTCATTTATCCTAGCAGTTAGAGTCTCCATTTTGATTGCATCTCACTAATAGCCTTTTTGATTTCAACTTGGTTAGATTTTAGTTCTTTTATTTCTCCAGAAAGGGATTCTCTAATGTCCTCTATGCTTTTTTTTATGCCCAGCTAGTATCTTTATAATCCTTATTCTGAACTCTGGTTCTGACTTCTTACTATGTCCATACTGATTACATCCTTGGCAGTCAGTACTACCTCTTGTTCTCTTTTTTGAGGTGAGTTTTTCCATCTTGTCATTCTGTCCAGAGAAGAACAGATGAACTAGAGAACAAAATACTAAAATTGCAACAATGAAATATACACCAGAAGAGACCTAAAACCAGGGGAAATAAAAAAGAAAAAGTAAAGAGAATATAATTGGACAGATGAGCAGAATACCGGATTCTGTGTGTATTTTGGTCTGCTTTTTTTTTAAGAAAACTAGGTCCAAAAATTGTAAAGAAAGGAAAGCCTTTATTGTACAAAAATAAAATTAAATACAGTGAAAGAATAGAGCGTAACTACAAAAATGGGAATTAAAAGACAAGAAAAAAAAACAAAAAGAAAACAAAAGAGAAAGCAACAAAAAGGAAGGGATATAAACAGACAGGTGAACAGACTGAGTAATACACTATCTCCTGAGTGTATTTTGGTCAGTTTATTAGAAGAAACTACTTCTCAAAGTTGTAAAGAAAGATAAACTTATATATAGAAAAATAAATTTAAATACAGTGAAAGGATAGAATGTAATTGTAAAGATAAAAAAAGACTTTAATAAGATTTTTTAAATGATGGAAAAAACAATAGAAAAGAGAATATGATAGGACAGGTGACTAGAACAGAGCCATACACTGAATTCTGGGTGTATTTTGATCTGTTAGAAGAAACTACATCCCAAAATTGTAAAGAAAGAAAAACATATATATACAAAAGTAAGATTAAATACAATGAAGGGATAGAATGTAATGTAAAAATGAAAGTTAATAAAGAATGTAAAAAAGGACTTGATAAAATAAGAAATTGGTTGAAAAAGGAAAGATAAAAAATTAAGTTTGAAAAAAATGAAAATTAAAAAATTGAAGTTGAAAGACTAAAGATTCATGGGAAAGAAACCATGAATTCTGTGTGTTGTATTCCCCTAGGGTTGGAGTTCTGCAGTTCTCATTGATTGGTAAACTTGGTATTGGCTGGATGTTCTTGCTGATCTTCTAGGGGAGGGACCTGTTGCACTGATTCTCAACTGTCTGTGCCCCAGGCTGAATTGCACCACCCTTGCCAGGGGGCCAGGCTAAGTAATCTTCTCTTTTTTGCTTTATGTGGCTTTTGTTCCCTGAAGGCTTTCTGTATAGCTTTAGAGGATGAGAATAAAAATGCCAGCCTCTCAATCTTTGGCCCCAGAGCCAAAAGCTCATAGCCCTACTCCTTTGTGAGCCCTCAGAGAAAAGTAGTCAATCACTTCTGTCTCCCTGGTCTCTGGCTGCACTCTGTGCTCACTTGGCCTGTGACCAAGCATTTCTATCTCAGGCACATGACCCCGTTTGTAGTCTCCAATCCCAGCAGATTCCTGTGGAGTGCTCCTGTGCAACACCTCCCAGGGGAGGAGAGGGGAGTCTCTCCAGTTTTGCCCCTTTCTGGGCCCTTGCTCAGAGAGCAGTCACACAACTGTGCTGTGGTTCGAGGTTTATGGCAACCGCGAGCTGAGAGGCCACTCCTCGGCTCCATCTTTGGAGCTGGCTACCCTGCTCTGATGCTTGGGAGATCTGCTGCATTCAGACAGCCCCAGTCTTTCTGTGACCCTAAGAATCCTGAGACCACACTGTTCCAGCAAGTGTTCCACCCCCACTTAGCCACCTGTGTGACACACCTCACAGGTGCAGACTCCTAAAAGTTCTGATTTTGTGCTTCACTGCTCTATCACTTGCCATTAGTCAGCTGATAGAAGCTCCCTCCCCCACGCCATGGTCTATCTTCCCATATATCACCTTGGATTCACTTCTCTGCACCTCCTACCTTGCAGAAAGTCATTACTTTCCTATTCATAGAGTTGCAGCTATTCTTTTCTTAGATCTCTTTGTTCACAGGTGTTCAGAATGATTTGATAGCTATCCAGCTGAATTCCCGGGACCAGAAAAAATTAAGGTCTCCTACTCCTCTGCCATCTTGAACCATGTACTACTTTGCCCAGTTTTCAAATCTAATTATTTCTTTGCTATTGAGTTGTATGAGCTGAGTGCTGCTTGTTCTATGCCCTGCCCCCTTTCTCAGTCTATCTTATCTCTAGTGGTTGAGCCCCACAGATTCCCCCAGTGACCCCCATGAGGAAAGACTTGACTGGGCCTCCTTGGAAGTGTCATGCAAACTCGGGGAGCTAGATGTCCATCTTGGGCTCTCTTTTTCTGCTGGAGAAACTGTAGGCCAATGGGGGCACTGTCAGTGTACCACTGTGTTGGCCGGTGGGAAGGGTGATGTGGTCAAAGTGAAACTTCTTTTCCTATCGTTCCAATGTGGTCTTATGTGGTCTTTCTCAGTCTCTGTGGCCCATGGAGGTGCTTTAACCTCACCCTTGGGGTTTGAGATTTTCACAGTGGAGTCTTTTCTATGGATAGCTGCTAGTCAGTCTTCTTGTAAGGGAGACTGAAATCATGAACAACCTATGTTATCATCTGGATGATGTCACCTCAACCGTGACTCTAAAGCCCTGGGTAACTCAGTCCCAAGGATGTTTACATAGAAGAGAGGCAAGCACAATATAACAGTGCAACATTTTGCAGATTCTTTTGGCACCAAATTGTCTTAATTATGATCAGATTATTATAGGGCCCATGAGTCAGCATTTCATGCTTGGATGATGCAAATTAAAAAAAAGACCATCAATTCTCAAAACTTGTTCCTCTTTGAGAGCTAGCTAGTTGAATAGCAAGGAAGTTTGTGATAATACTGTCAGTTGGTAGTAGTATGGCAAATTGAGAAACCTCAGGGTGACCTTTGATGGTTGGCTGGGGAAAAGCAGGCCCATCTAGGACTTAGCCTATATCACTGTTACTTGCTTTCACCTGCATCATTCACCGTGGAAAATATATATGCCACAGGGACTTGACCTCAGGCTGCTCAAAATTCATACTTTTTCTGGTTTCCATGGAGATGGTTGCAATGAGGCCAGCTTGGGTCATGTACAAGGCTGTGTCTGGGGAGTATATTAGAATTGTGTCTGTGACCAATTCCACTCCTTTTCCAGGACAGAGCATACATTACTCTTATTTGGTGCTAGAATAGTTGGGGGGCATAGAAAAGGCCAAAGGGCATGCCTTTGGTTTTTGAAATGGCCAAGACTTCTCTGAATTGTAGGAGAACACTTTTCAGAATACAGACATAAGGCAGGAATATTGAGAACTGGAAAGGAAGGTAGATTTTGTTATAAACTGGAAAAGCTTAGCGGGAGAGGAGCCACAGACTCTGAGGAGCAGTGTGAGTAATAAAATACCCAGAGGCATAGTGATCAAGGGGTTACTGTGTCTGGATTGCCTCAGAAACACCTGCTGTCCACTGGAGAAAGGGACATTCAAGGCACTACATCTTATATTCAAGATGAGAACAGGAGCTTTCAAGGGACATAAAGTATACCTGGAGGTGGCAATTAAGAAATTGGGTATGGGAGGAAAGGAGGGAGCACCATGTACTGGGGTCAAAGACCCAACTCAGAATGGGGTTTTGAATGATAGAAAATGGGGATGGTGAAAACTCCGTGTTCTATAACACACTGATACTCCTCCAGGTCTATTACAGTTCATATATTCTATTTTCTAGTATATCTCCAGTAAAACCTTTAAACAGGAAAGATCCTGTTTCTGCAGTATTCTCTTTCCATGCTTAAAGGGAGAAATAGAAGATGAGAGAGAGAGAGAGAGAGAGAGAGAGAGAGATGACTAAAACCCCCAAGATCTTAAGCCAAAGAAGGGAATGTAGCCAGAAGCAGTTGATCAACAAAAAGACCTCATCAGACTACCCTGGCATCTGGTTAATAGAAGAACCATGAGACCAAGCTACTACAAAAGATAAAGAAGAGCCTATCAGAAACTAATTTTTATGAACACAAACCAAAAATTTATCACTTTCATGAATGGCTTATGGTACTTTGGTGTGCTAAAAAGTAACTTCTTGTAGATCTGTGTGAAAGTAGACACTAATGTGAAGCTGAATAACATCATATTTGCTAAATCATTTAATTTCAACAACAGTTCCAAGAAATGGGTACTGTATTTATATTATCACCTTAGATAGTAAGAAAACATCATCAGCTGGGTTGAGTCCCAGATAGGTGAAGTGATTTACCACATGTGATATAATTAATAAGTGACAGAGCTGAGTTTCTCTGGACATTTTTCTCTGAATTCCTGGTTAAATGCTCCATCCTTTTGACCACAGCCTCCTCATATGGTTTCCTGTAGAAATTCCAATTCACAATTTTTTATTTTTAAATTATTTTTATTATGTTATGTTAGTCACCATATAGTACATCATTAGTAAAAGACACATTAAATGAAAAGATATTTCAACTGGCATAAGTGGGCAGGTTGGCCACTTAAGACAGGCTACTATAATAAACCATTATCTTGTTTTTTTTTCATGTTTAAGACCTTGCCTTACCCCTCAGACTCAATGATGGGTACTGCTTTTCTGTCTCTGACTTCCAGCATTCCTCATTGATCATAGTTTAAACTCTTCTTCACTGCTTTGCTTTAGGCTGCTCTGGGTAAACACCTCATTGAATCCAGACAAGTCTCAGTGCTCTACAACCTAAACACAGCCATGAGCTCTGCTGGGTTCACTCCAAATCCATAGTAGTACTTGTGGATGTAGGGCCTTTGTAGACATGTATCTTAGGTGACAGGTAAGCTTGAGTTATTCCTGACTATGCTACTGAGGTTTCTTAGAGTAATGAGATAGACACCCTCTCCATAGTTCCTAATTAATCAGGGATATCTGAGGTCTAATGTGGAAGCAGTTGAAACTAGCTCATAAACAAGAAATTAAAATAAGATATGATGCTAGAAGAATAGCCATGAAAGAAAATTGGGGGAAAGAGTGTTTGAGGAGGAATGGAGCAAATTGTTATATATTTTTTAAAGTTTTTATTTGAATTTCAGTAAATTAACATACAATGTAATATTAGTTTAGGTGTACAATGTAGTGATTTAACCCTTCCATACATTACCCAGCTCTCCTCACAAGTGACCTCCTTAATGTTCATCACCTATTTAGCTCCTCCTCCACCTACCTCCTCTTTGGTAACCATCAATTTGTTCTCTGTAGTTAAGAGTATGCTTCTTGGTTTACCTTTCTCTCTCTTTCCCTTTGCTCATTTGTTTTGTTTCTTAAATTCCACATATCAGTGAAATCATATGGTATATGTCTTTCTCTGACTGACTTATTTCACTTACATAATACTCTCTAACTCTACCCATGTCATTGTAAATGGTAAGATTTCATTCTTTCTATGGCTGAGTAATATCCATTGTATATATACCACTTCATCTTTATCCATTTATCTGTTAATAGACTCTTGGGCTGTTTCCATAATTTGGCTATTGTAGGTAAAGCTGCTATAAATATTGGGGTGCATATATCCCTTTGAATTGGTGTTTTTGTATTCTTTGAGTAAGTACCCAGTTGTGTGATTGCTGGACAATTCTATTTTTAAGTTTTTGAGGAACCTCCATACTGTTTTCCGCAGTGGCTGCACAAGTTTACATTCCTACCAACAGTGCAAGATGGTTCTCCTTTCTTCACATACTTGCCAACACCTGTTGTTCTTGTGTTTTTGAATTTAGCTATTCTGACAGGTATGAGGTGGTATCTCATTGTAGTTTTGATTTGCATTTCCCTGAGGATAAGTGATGTTGAACATCTTTTCATGTGTCTGTTTGCTACCTGTCTGGTTTCTTTGGGAAAATGTCTAGTCATGTCTTTTACCCATTTTTTAATTGGGTTATTTGTCCTTTTGGGGTGTTAAGTTTTTTAAGTTCTTTATGTATTTTGGATACTAACCCATTATCAGATATGTCATTTGCAAATATCTTCTCTCCTTTTGTAGGTTGCCTTTCAGTTTTGTTGATTGATTCCTTTACTCTGCAGAAGCTTTCAACTTTGATGTAGTCCTAATAGTTTATTTTTGTTTTTGTTTCCCTTGCCTCAGGAGACAGATCTAGAAAAAGGTTGCTATGGCCAATGTCAAAGAGGTTACTGCCTACGTTCTCTCCTAGGATTTTTATGGTTTCAGGTCTCACATTTAGCTCTTTAATCAATTTTGAATTTATTTTTGTGTATTCTATAAGAAAGTGGTCTAGTTTCATTATTTTGCATGTTGCTTTCCAGTTTTCCCAGCACCATTTGTTGAAAAGACTGTCTTTTTCTCACTGGATATTCTTTCCGTGTAGGTGTTACATTAATACATGAATACTGTAGTGGATTCTGTGTGTGCCATCCATATACCCTATTTCCCATCTCAGAACCAAGGTGCTTATTACTCTAGCTGCCAGTAGTCTTGCATGTTGACAGCTCAAATTGGAATTCCTCCCCACAAATTGCTTTCAAACAAATGGAGCAACTGGTTCTAATAGTATGACTTCCTCTCCAGGGGTAGTCTGCATCCACTGACTGGTTGAGGTAGGAGTTTATAGGCCCAACCCCCTTGCCTTGATGTATGCCAACTTTTCAAGTCCATCCCTGCTGAGATTTTCTCTCTTCTCAACCTATTTCCCTCACTCCTTTGCAAGTGTTGTTAACCACACTCCCCAATAAAGGTCCTATGTGCAAATCACTTTTTCAGAATCTGCACTCTGGGGAACCCATCTTGTGGGAGTTAGTTCCAGATGTGGTCCTGGGAAGCAGCACTAAAGTAGGATTTTCAGTCAGACACTTGCTGGCTCTCAGACAAATAAGAACCTATCACTGATGGTAGGTGGAGCACTGATAGCCTCTGTCATGCAGTTGTTAAAACTTTTAGCGGTGGTGCACTAGGATGGGATATTAATGCAAGGCACCTACTAGTAGGTAAAATGCCTTCAATATTTGAGAGATTTGGAAAAAATAAATGTGAAGACTAACATTAAATGGCTATTATTGGAGTTATTGATGTTTGGAGAAAGATGCTCAAAAGCTGAGAATAATTAAGCACTAAATAAAGGCTGTGGCGTCTGGGTGGTGCAGTCTATTAAACTTCTGACTCTTGCTTTTGGTTTAGGTTGGGGTCTTGGGGTTGTGACATGGAGCCCAGTGTGGGACTCTATGCTTAGGGTGGAGTCTGCTGAGATTCTGTCTCTCTCTGTCCTCCCCCCAAATAATAATAATAGAAAAAATCTCTAAAGGTTAAGTGTGCAAGCCAGAGATCCTCCTTAGCAGCCTCCTCTCATTAGATCCTCATCCCTTAGATGTCATTTCTTTCAGCCTGAAGAGAGACAAAAACTGAAGATTAACCCCAGTACTGAATTAAAAAGTAACAGAGCAGAAAATGTTGAATTCTCAGCCCTGGCAAGTTTGCTCTGCCATGCTCAGGGCCCTGACTCAGAAAAAACGCAAAGGAGGATATTGGGGCCAATATACACAAACACTTTGAATCTAAAGACTCCTCTGCACATTCTGAGTCTGCAAAAGTGACCCAATCCTCCATGTTAAGGATTGATGTTTGTGGATAATCACAGAAGGGCAAACCGTGCCCACTCCCACTGCTCCTAGAATCTACACTCACCTCCTCTTTTTACCACCAGACCAGTAACTAGCATTAAATTCAGTACATAACCCAGCCAGGGAATTGGTAGTCTTGCTAGGATAAAGAAGGAATTATACCACAAAGCAGTTAGAGTGCCCAGTCTATATTTATTGATAGTAGCTAAGAGTATGTATGGGGTTGGATTCTAATGGTGATGGATAAGGTGTAGATGGAACATAAATTTGGAGAAGGGATGTTTTTAAAATATGGGAGTACTCCAATGATACAGTATTTAAAATCTTGGTAAAGATACCAAAGACCAGTGCTAAAGTGCCGATAGGTAGCTGTTAGTAACTTGAATAAAGCTGTGTAAAGTAAAAAGGCCTGAACTGCTGTGGCAGATGGTGAAAAAAGGAATCAAAGCTTAAAGAAATGAACGTGCTAGAGTACATTCTATGTTTAGAGTATAAATGTTATGTAGGCTGGAAAACTTATCACATAATTATGTTCTTTAGGAGAGCCCTAAGAACACTCCATTAATCAAAGCAAAAGGAGTTGCACCAACAGTTACTATGAAAAACAGTACGGATGTTCTTTAAAAAATTAAAAAAAGAATCACCATATGATCCAGTAATTCCACTACTGGGTATTTATCCAAAGAAAACAAAAACACTAATTTGAAAAGATATAAGCATCCCTATGTTTGCTGCAGCATTATTTACAATAGCCAGACTATGGAAGCAACCCAAGTGTCCATCCATAGGTAAATGGATGAAGAAGAAGTGATAACACACACGCGCGCGCACACACACACACACACACACACACACACACGAATATTGCTCAGCCATAGAATGAATAACATCTTGACATTTGCAACAACATGGATGGATCTAGAGGGTATAGGTTAACTGAAATAAGTCAGTCAGAGAAAGAAAAATACTATATGATTTCACTCATACATGGAATTTAAGAAACAAAACAAATGAGCAAATAGAAAAGGAGAGAGAGAAATCAAGAAACAGATTCTTAGCTATAGAGAGCACACTGATGCTTACCAGAGGGGAGGTGATTGGGGGGATGGGTGAAATAGGTGATGGGCATTAAGGAGTGAGCTTGTCATGATGAGTACCAGGCAATGTATGGAATTACTGAATCATTGTATTGTACACCTGAAACTAATATAACACTGTATGTTAATTATACCATAGTTTTAAAAATTAATTAATTAAAAATAAAGAAAAGAATGTGGGGGTGCCTGGGTCAGTTAAGCTTCTTTCTTGGCTCATGTCATAGTCCCAGGATCTTGCGATGGAGCCCCTCATCAGGCTCCCTGCTCAGCGGAGAGCCCGCTTCTCCCTCTCCCTCTGCTAGTGTTCTATGTCTCTCCTATGCTCTCTCTCTCTCTCAAATAAATAAATAAATAAAATATTTTTTTAAAAAAAGAAAGTGTGTTTTGTAATCATTGTATGTGGTGTCTTATAAATATCAAAGCTACTTCATTGACAAGGTTGATAAAGTTTTCTATATCTTAATGCATTCATGCGTTCTTTTTCTGTCAATACTGAGATGAGTGTTTACATCTCCAAATACATTTGGGCATTTGCTTTTATCTCCTTTCAGCTTTGCTAGTTTTCACTAAATATATTTTGAAGCTCTGTTTTCTGGGTGTAGCATTCCTAGATCTCCTTGATTACTCTTTTATCATTATGAAATTCCCTCTTTATCTAGGGTATTGATTCTTGTCTTGAACTCTATTTTGTCTGATATTAATACAGGTGCTTCAGCTTTTTTGAAAAGATACGGGTATGAAATTTTTTCCATCCTTTACTTTTTTTTAATTATTGAGGTATGATTGACATACATTATATTAGCCTTAGGTGTGCAACATAATGATTAGATATTTGTATATACAGCAAAATTGTAATCACAGTAAGTCTAGTCAAATATATTACCATATGTATACGCAAAATTCTTGTCATTATGATAAGTACTTTTAAGATTTTCTCTTTTAGCAAATATGCAGTACAGTATTAACTATAGTAACCATGCTATATATTACATCCTTGAATAACCTGTGTCTTTATATCTACAATGTGTTTCTTATAGATTGCATATAGCTGTCTTTTTAAATCCAATCTTAAAATATCTACCTTTATTTTTTTTAAATTTAATTTAATTTGTGTGTGTGTGTGTGTGTGTGTGTGTTCCAAAATTCATTGTATGCACCTCACCCAGTGCTCCATGCAATATGTGCCCTCCTTAATACCCACCACCAGGCTATTCCAACCCCCCCAAAAACCCTCAGTTTGTTTCTCAGAGTCCATAGTCTCTCATGGTTTGTCTTCCCCTCTGATTTCCTCCAACTCACTTCTCCTCCCCATCTCCCAATGTCCTCTGTGTTATTTGTTATGCTCCACAAATAAGTGAAACCATATGATAATTGACTCTCTCTGCTTGATTCACTCAGCATAATCTCCTCCAGTCCCGTCCATGTCTTGCTGTTTCCTTTCTAATTGTTTTGCATGTTCTTTGTTCATTCTCCTTTCCTTAATTTTTCTTGATTCTTTTTACTGTTCCATTTTATCTCCAATTGACTTATTACCTATAATTCTTTTTTACACATATTTATTTTATTTTTTAAAACTTTTTAGTGGTATCTCTGGGATTTAAGTATGCATCTTTAACTTATCATAACCTACTTTCAAATACTATAATACAATGCCACTTCATGTATAAATAAAAAACTTAAAAGAGTATAACATCAACTCTTCCTTCACATCTTCTGTGTTATTTTACATTTTATAGTTACACATGTTATAAATTCAACAATAAATTGTCTTTAGTTTTGATGTAAACAGCCAATGAAATAAAAAAAATTCACTTAAAAAAAGTTACTCATATAGAGATGACTCCTAATTTCTGATGGTATGACTTAGGATTTTTTTACTTCACCATAATGTGAAAGTGTTATGCATTAAGTAGAATCTGTACTTCAAATTTTGAATTTTGATCTTTGCTTGGGCTAGTGATATGTTGTACAATACTGTCTTGTAATGCTAGGCAGAAGCAGCTAGCCACAGCTCCAAGTCAGCCATGTGATCACAAAGGTAAACAACAAATACACAACCATTCTGCACCCATACAACCATTCTGTTTTTCACTTTCAGTACAGTATTTAATAAATTACATGAGCTATAAAGTAGGCTTTATGTTAGATGATTTTTGCCCAACTGTAGGCTAATGTAAATGTTCTGAGCACATTTCAGGTAGGCTAGAATAAGCTATGATATTCTGTAGGTTAGGGGTATTAAATGCAGTTTTGACTTACAATATTTTCAACTTATGATAGATTTATCAAGATATAACCCTATCAAAAGTTGGGGAAAATCTGTACACTATTTCTGATGCTGTTCATTCCCCTTTGTATATATCTAAGATTTTAATCTGCTTTCACTTCCTTTAGACTAAAGACCTTCCTTTTAATCATTCTTATAGCTCAGGTCTTATGGTATCAAACTGATTCAGCTTTTATTCACCTGAAAATTTATTTCTTTTTGCCTTCACTTAAAAAAAATCAGTTGTATTACTCACCACCAGGCTCACCCGTCCCCCCACCACTTTCCCCTCTAAAACCCTCAGTTTGTTTCTCGGAGTCCACAGTCTCTCATGGTTCATCTCCCCCTCTGATTCCCCCCTTTCACTTTTGATGTCCTTCTCCTAATGTCCTCCATGTTATTCCTTATGTTCCACAAGTAAGTGAAACCATATGATAATTGACTTTCTCTGCTTGACTTATTTCACTCAGCATAATCTCTTCCAATCCCGTCCATGTTGCTACAAAAGTTGGGTATTCATCCTTTCTGATGGAGGCATAATACTCCATAGTATATATGGTCCACATCTTCCTTATCCATTTGTCCGTTGAAGGGCATCTTGGTTCTTTCCACAGATTGGCAACTGTGGCCATCTGTACCCTAATGTTCATAGCAGCAATAGCTATGAATGTCTATTTTTATGCCAGTACCATGCTGTCTTGTTGATCATAGCTTTGTAGTAAAGCTTGAAATAAGGTGATGTGATGTCCCCAGGTTTGCTTTTATTTTTCAACATTTCCTTAGAAATTCGGGGTCTCTTCTGATTCTATACAAATTTTAGGATTGTTTTTTCCAGCTCTTTGAAAAATGCCTGTGGAATTTGGTTGGAATGGCATTGAAAATATAGATTGCTATAGGCAGTATAGACATTTTTTTTCATTTTTTAAATTTATTTTCAGCATAACAGTATTCATTGTTTTTGTACCACACCCAGTGCTCCATGCAATCCGTGCCCTCTCTAATACCCACCACCTGGTTCCCCCAACCTCCCACCCCCCCACCTCTTCAAACCCTTCAGATTGTTTTTCAGAGTCCATAGTCTCTCTTGGTTCACCTCCCCTTCCAATTTCCCCCACTCTAACTCCCCTTGTCCTCCATGTTATTCCTTATGTTCCACAAGTAAGTGAAACCATATGATAATTGACTTTCTCTGCTTGACTTATTTCAGTCAACATAATCTCCTCCAGTCCCATCTATGTTGATGCAAAAGTTAGGTATTCATCCTTTCTGATGGCTGAGCAATATTCTATTGTATATATGGACCACATTTTCTTTTTCATCCATTGAAGGGTATCTCAGCTCTTTCCACAGTTTGACTACTGTGGACATTGCTACTATGAGCACTGGTGTACATATGGCCCTTCATTCCACTACATCTGTATCTTTGGGGTAAATACCTAGTAGTGCAATCGCAAGGTGATAGGGTAGCTCTATTTTTTATTTTTTTGAAGAATCTCCACACTGTTTTGCAAAGTGGATGCACCAACTTGCATTCCACCAACAGTGTAAGAGGGTTCCCCTTTCTCCACATCCTATCCAACATTTGTTGTTTCTTGCCTTGTTACTTTTTGCCATTCTAACTAGTGTAAGGTGGTATCTCAGTGTGGTCTTGATTTGAATTTCCCTCATGGCTAATGATGATGAACATTTTTCATGTGTCTGCTACCCATTCATATATCTTCATTGGAAAAGGTGTCTGTCTGTTCATTCATGTCTTCTGCCCATTTTTTGACTTGGTTATCTGTTTTTTGTTTGTTTTGTTTTGTTTTTGGTGTTGTGGAGCACTGGGTGTTATACGTAAACAATGAATCTTGGAACATATACATCAAATACCAATGATGTATTGTATGGTGACTAACATAGCAGAATAAAAAAAATATGGGAAACAAAAAAATCAATTGTATTGACATATAATTTACATATCATAAAATACATTCATTTAAGGAGTTCAGAGAGTTTCGATGAATGTATATGCCTATGTTACCAACACTGCAATCAATATATAGTAAATTTCCATAACCCCAAAATTGCCTTTGTGCCCATTGCAATCAATAATACCTCCCAACCCCAGGAATGCATATCCATTGATTTACTTTCTGTCACCATAGATTGTCCTTATTTTTTCTAGAATTTTACATAAGTGAAGTCATTCAATATGTGAATTTTTCTTTTCACTAGCTTCTTCTACTCAGCATGTTTTTGGATCTACACACATTGTCAAGTATATCAATAGTTGTGGTGGATAGAATTCAAAGATGGACCTCAAGATTCCTGACTCCTAATGTATATACAGCTTTTTCTAAGTTATGCATTTAAGCCCTCATCTAGGTGGTATTTTCAAGGGATTTTGAAGATGTAATTAAAGTCCCAAGTCAGTTAACTTTAAGACAGGAATATTATACTAGATGAGTTTGTATTTTACTTAAATTCCACTTTGATTCCAATTGCCCATTGTTAATATATTAAAATACCATTGATTTTTGTATATTTAACTTGTATTTTCTGTCCTCACTAAATTCACTTGTTAATTCCAATAATTTTTTTTTTTAGATCCTGTAGGATTTTCTATATCCACAATTATGGTGTTTGCAAATAAAGACAGTTACTTCTACTTTTCCAATCACAATGACTTATACTTCTTTTTCTTATCTTATTACACTGTTTAGACTGTCCTGTTGAGTGCTGAAAGGAAACAGTGAGACTGAACATCTTTAGCTTTCCTGATTAGATGGACAGCATAAAGACTTTTATCATTAAATATGATGTTAGCAGTATGTATTTTATAGGTATTCTTTATAAAGTTGAAGATGCCTCCTTATAGTCCTAATACACGGAGAGTTTTTATCAGGAATAAGTGTTGAATTTTGTTAAATGACTTTTTTTTTTAATCTTTAGAGATGACATTTTTTTCTCTGCCAATGTGGTTGTCATAGTTTGAGGAGCTGTGACAAAAGTGTTACAGACTCCATGGCTTATAAACAACAGAAATTTATTTCTTATAGTTCTGGAGGCTGGGAAGTTCAAGATCAATGTGCTGGCAGATTCTGTGTCTGGTGGGGACCCACTTTCAGTTTCATAGATGACTGTCTTTTTGCTGTATTCTCACATGGCAGAAGGGGCAAGAGAGCTATCTGGGGTCTATTTTATAAGGTCACTAATTTCATTCCTGAGAGCTCCACCCTCATGACTTAATCACCTCTCAGAGGCCTCACTTCCTAATACCATCACAATGAGGATTAGTTTTCAACAAATTAATTTTTGGGAAGCATAGACAGTCAGTCTACAGCAGTGATGAATTTTACAGATTGATTTTTTTGTTGAGATATAATTCACACACCACAAATTAACCATTTTAAAGTGTACAATTCAGGGGTGCTTGGGTGGCTCAGTGGGTTAAGGCCTCTGCCTTCAGCTCAGGTCATGATTCCAGGGTCCTGGGATCAAGCCCCGCGTCGGGCTCTCTGCTCAGCAGGGAGCCTGCTTCCCTTCCTCTCTCTCTGCCCACTTGTGATCTCTGTCCGTCAAATGAATAAATAAAATATTAAAAAAATAAAGTGTACAATTCAGTGCATTTAGTATATTCACAATGTTGTGCAACTACTGCAACTAATAATTAAACATTTCATCATCCTCAAAAGAAATTCCATTCCCATTAGCAGTCTCTCCCCTTCCCCCCATCCCCCACTCCCTGGAAAGCACTAGTTTACTTCCTGTCTCCCTGGATTTGCCTATTCAGAACATATAATATAAAAGGAATCATATAATATGTGGTATTTTAAGTATGTGATTTCAATTTACATTTTTTGGTATTTCTTTGCGTATTTTATTTTATTTTATTTTTTTAACATCTTAATTTTATTTTTTTCAGTGTTCCAAGATCTTTAAATTATTTTTTGACATATAAAAAGATGCACACAATTAATATATATTCCTTCGAGAGTTTAGAGGTAGGGGCACCTGGGTGGCTCAGTGGGTAAAGGCCTCTGACTTCAGCTCAGGTCATGATCTCAGGGTCTTGGGATTGAGCCTCGAGTCGGGCTCTCTGCTTGGCGGGGAGACTGCTTCCCTTCCTCTCTCTCTGCCTGCCTCTCCTTCTACCTCTGATCTTTTTCTGTCAAATAAATAAATAAATAAATCTTTAAAAAAAGAGTTTAGAGGTAATTTTACTATGAAACAATCACAACAATCTATCTAGCTCAACCTTAACCATTTATCTGTTGATGGACAATTACATTGTTTCCATATCTTGGCTGTTGTCAGCAATGCTGCAATGAACATGGTAGTGCAAAATGCTCTTTGAGATACAGATTTAACTGTCTTTGTACAAATACTCAGAAGAGGGATTGCAGGATTGTATGGTAGTTCTATTTTTAATTTTTTGAGGAATCTCTATACTGGTTTTTTTTTCAACTGATAATTTTTACTATTATACTATACAAAGCTACTCCAGTCTATTTTATGGGATTTTTTTTTTAATTTTTAATTTATTTTCAGCGTAAGAGTATTCATTGTTTTTGCACTACACCCAGTGCTCCATGCAATCTGTGCCCTCTCCAATACCCACCACCTGGTTCCCCCAACCTCCCACCCTCCACCCCTTCAAAACCCTCAGATTGTTTTTCAGAGTCCATAGTCTCTAATGGTTCACCTCTCCTTCCAATTTCCCTCAACTCCCTTCTCTCCATCTCCCCTTGTCCTCCATGCTATTTGTTATGCTCCACAAATAAGTGAAACCATATGATAATTGACTCTCTCTGTTTGACTTATTTCACTCAGCATAATCTCCTCCAGTCCCGTCCATGTTGCTACAAAAGTTGGGTATTCATCCTTTCTGATGGAGGCATAATACTCCATAGTGTATATGGACCACATCTTCCTTATCCATTCGTCCGTTGAAGGGCATCTTGGTTCTTTCCACAGTTTGGCGACCGTGGCCATTGCTGCTATAAACATTGGGGTACAGATGGCCCTTCTTTTCACTACATCTGTATCTTTGGGGTAAATACCCAGTAGTGCAATTGCAGGGTCATAGGGAAGCTCTATTTTTAATTTCTTGAGGAATCTCCACACTGTTCTCCAAAGTGGCTGCACCAACTTGCATTCCCACCAATAGTTGAAGCAGAAGGAAAATTTCCAGACTCTTTCTATGAAGCCAGCATTACCTTGATCCCCAAATCAGGCAAAGACCCTGCCAAAAAGGAGAATTTCAGACCAATATCACTGATGAATATGGATGCTAAGATTCTCAACAAGATCCTAGCAAACAGGATCCAACAGCACATTAAAAAGATTATCCACCATGACCAGGTGGGATTCATTCCTGGGCTACAAGGGTGGTTCAACATTCGCAAATCAATCAATGTGATAGAACAAATCAATAAGAGAAGAGAGAAGAACCACATGGTCCTCTCAATTGATGCAGAAAAAGCATTTGACAAAATCCAGCATCCGTTCCTGATTAAAACGCTTCAAAGTATAGGGATAGAGGGAACATTCCTGAACTTCATAAAATCTATCTATGAAAGACCCACAGCAAATATCATCCTCAATGGGAAAAAGCTTGCAGCCTTCCCATTGAGATCAGGAACACAAGGATGCCCACTCTCACCACTCTTGTTCAACATAGTATTAGAAGTCCTAGCAACAGCAATCAGACAACAAAGAGAAATAAAAGGTATCTAAATTGGCAATGAAGAAGTCAAACTCTCTCTCTTTGCAGATAACATGATTCTTTATATGGAAAACCCAAAAGACTCCACCCCCAAACTACTAGAACTCATAGAGCAATTCAGTAACATGGCAGGATACAAAGTCAACGTACAGAAATCAGTGGCTTTCTTATACACTAACAATGAAAATACAGAAAGGGAAATTAGAGAATTGATTCCATTTACTATAGCACCAAGAACCATAAGATACCTGGGAATAAACCTAACCAAAGTGGTAAAGGATCTGTACTCGAGGAATTACAGGACACTCATGAAAGAAATTGAAGAAGACACAAAAAGATGGAAGACCATTCCATGCTCTTGGATCAGAAGAATAAACATTGTTAAAATGTCTATACTGCCCAGAGCAATCTATACTTTTAATGCCATTCCTATAAAAATTCCACCGGTATTTTTCAAAGAGCTGGAGCAAATAATCCTAAAATTTGTATGGAATCAGAAGAGACCCCGAATCACTAAGGAAATGTTGAAAAACAAAAATAAAACTGGGGGCATCACGTTACCTGATTTCAAGCTTTACTGCAAAGCTGTGATCACCAAGACAGCATGGTACTGGCATAAAAACAGACACATAGACCAGTGGAACAGAGTAGAGAGCCCAGATATGGACCCTCAACTCTATGGTCAATTAATCTTCGACAAAACAGGAAAAAATATACAGTAGAAAAAAGTCTCTTCAATAAATGGTGCTGGGAAAACTGGACAGCTATATGCAGAAGAATGAAACTCGACCATTCTCTTACACCGTACACAAAGATCAACTCAAAATGGATAAAAGATCTCAACGTGAGACAGGAATCCATCAGAATCCTAGAGGAGAACATAGGCAGTAACCTTTTCGATATCAGCCACAGCAACTTCTTTCAAGATATGTCTCCAAAGGCAAAGGAAACAAAAGTGAAGATGAAGTTTTGGGACTTCATCAAGATCAAAAGCTTCTGCACAGCAAAGGAAACAGTCAACAAAACAAAGAGGCAACCCACGGAATGGGAGAAGATATTTGCAAATGACGGTAGAGACAAAGGGCTGATATCCAGGATCTATAAAGCACTCCTCAAACTCAACACACACAAAACAGATAATCATATCAAAAAATGGGCAGAAGATAGGAACAGACGCTTCTCCAGTGAAGACATACAAATGGCTATCAGACACATGAAAAAATGTTCATCATCACTAGCCATCAGGGAGATTCAAATTAAAACCACATTGAGATACCACCTTACACCAGTTAGAATGGCCAAAATGAGCAAGACAGGAAACAACATGTGTTGGAGGGGATGTGGAGAAAGGGGAACCCTCTATACTCTTTTTGATACTGCTACTGTTTTGTAGCAGTTTACATTTCCACCAACAGTATACAAGGTTTTCCTTTTCTCCATGTCCTTGCCAATACTTGTTATCTTGTGACTTTTTGGTAAGGGCCACCCCAACAGGTATGAGGTGATATCTCATTATGGTTTTGATTTACATGTCCCTGATGATGAATGATGTTGAGCATCTTTTCATAAAGCTCTTGGCCATTTGTCATTTTGAGAAAAATTGTCTTTTCAGGTCTTTTCCTCATTTTTTTTGATGGGGGAGATTATTCCTCATATATTTTTCTTGCATATGGTTAGTTAACCATTACAAATATTACATTAGTATTTAATAACATATGTATTCTGGTTACAAGCGTGAAAAAATATAAGCAAAACAGTCTGCTAGGCAGTCAGCTCAGTATATCATTATAGTACAGACTTTATTATGGATTATTTTGAGTGAAAATGGATACTTCCGAAATTCTCAGTTAACATTGGCTCTCTTACTAGAGTACAATTAATTTATTTTCCCTCCAGCTTCATTGAGATATAACTGACATAGAACATTGCGTATGTTTAAGGTGTACAATGTGATGATTTGATACGTGTATGTGTTGCAAAATTGTTACCACAGTAAGGTTAGTTAACACATCCTTCACCTCACTTCGTATAGTCACCTTTTCCCATATATGGTAAAAACTTTTAATATTTACTCTCTTAGTGACTTTCAAGTGTACAATACAGTATTGTTAACTATTGTCACTATGCTGTATATTACACCCCCAGAATTTACTCATCTTATAACTGGAAGTTTGTACCCTTCAACCAGATCACCCATTTTCTCCACCCCCATGCCCTAGCAATCCCCCATCTACTCTCTGATTCTATGAGTTTGATCTTTTAGATTCCATATATAAGATCATAACCTTATCTGTCTTTCTACATCTGACTTATTTTGCTTAGAATAATGGCCTCAAGTCCATCCATGTTGCCACAAATGTCAGGATTTCATTTTTTTAATGGTCGAATATTTTACACACACATACACACACATGCATATGTGTGCAAACACATTTTCTTTATCTATTCATCTGTCAGTGGACACATAGGTTGTTTCCATGTCTTGGGTATTGTAAATAATGCTGCAGTGAACATGGAGGTGCAGATACCTCCTTGAGATAGTGATTTCATTTCCTTTGGTTATATATTCAGAAGTGGAGTTGGATCATATGGTAATTCTATTGTTAATTTCTTGAGGGACCTCCGTAATGTTTTCCATAGTGGCTATACCAGTTTACATTCCCACCAACAGTGTCCAAAGTTTCCTTTTTCTCCATATGTTCATCAACATTTGTTATTTCTTTTTGATTTTATCTATTCGGAGAGTTATAAGATGGTGTCTCATTGTGGCTTTGACTTGCATTTTTAAAAATTGGGTTATTTGTGGGCTTTTTATTGTTATTGAGTTTTAAGAGTTACTTATATATTCTAGTATTAATGCTAATCAAATATATAGTTTGCAAATACTTTCTCCCATTCTGTAGGTTGCCTTTCATTTTGTTAATTGTTTTCTTTGCCACGCAGAAACTTTAAGTTGGTGTAGTCCCATTTTATTTACTTTTGCTTTTGTTGTCTGTGCTTTTGGTTTCAGCTAGAACATTGAGGGAGCGCCTGGGTGGCTCAGTAGCTTGAGCTTCAGATCAGGTCATGATCTCAGGGTCCTTAGATTGAGTCCCACATGGGGAGTCTACTTCTCCCTCTCCCTCTGCTCCTCCTCATTGCTTGTGCTCTTTCTCTCAAACAAATAAATAAACAAATAATCTTTTTAAAAAAGAAAATTGAGTAAATTTCTTTAGAGTGATAACAAGTGTTTATCACAAGTTCAGAAGAATGAGTTAACTTTTGTATAATGTGTGAGTATTTGGCTGAGGTTCACTTTTTTCCTTTTGGATTTCCAACTGCTCCAATACTATTTATTTTTTAAAATGCTATTTTTCTTCCAATGAATTGTTTTTACACCTTTGCCAAAATTATTTGGGCATATTTGTGTATATCTATTTCTGGGTTCTCTATTTTGCTTCATTGATCTATGTGTCTATCACTCTGCTAATATCATCACACAATCCTCATTACTGTAGTTATAGAATAAATCTTGAAATTGGATAGATTGATTGCTCCCACTTTGTACTTTTTTGAAGCTGTTCTTAAGTTATTCTATTTCCTTTGACTTCTCATACAAATTTTGTAATAATTCCTACCAAAAATCTAAGCAAGAATTTTTGTAGGCATATTGCTTATATCTCTCTACATAGTAGATATACTCTACAAAAGATTTGTGGTTTTGGTAAGAATTATGTTATATACAGATATCAATTTGGGGAAGACTGACACCTTTATTCTTTTGAATCTTTCAATTTATAAACGTGCTATATTTTCCCATGTATTTTTAATTTATTTTTATTTTTTAAAAGAGTGGATGTTTCTCTTTTTTTTTAAAAGATTTTATTTATTTATTTCACAGACAGAGATCACAAGTAGGCAGAGAAGCAGACAGAGAGAGAGGAGGAAGCAGGCTCCCTGATGAGCAGAGAGCCCAATGTGGGGCTCGATTCCAGGACCCTGGGATCATGACCCGAGCTGAAGGCAGAGGCTTTAAGTCACTGAGCCACCCAGACACCCTTCTCATGTATTTTTAAAATTTTAAATTGTTTTTTTTTCCTTTCTTGTGTAGTTTCTAGCATACAATTTCTTTACATGTTGTTAGGTTTACATCTAAGTCTTTCACTTTTTTATATAATGGTAAATGATACTATATTTTTAAATTTAAATTTTGATATCTACTTGTTCACTAGGTATTTGATAGCAAGTCAGTCATGAGAGGAACAGTGTTTTGTCCTTACTGGAATAGATATTCTGGCTAGAGTTTGCCTTCTCTGTATGCCATGATTCTGCCAAATCTACCATTCATGCACCCACAGAATTCCTCATGTACCATAATGCTATTCCACACATCATTGCTTCTGATCAAGGAATTCACTTTCCAGCAAAAGAAATGTGGCAATGGCTCCTGCTCATGGATTTCACTAGCCTTAATATGTTCTTCACCATCTTGAAACAGCTGACTTGATAGAATGATCAAATGGCCCTTTGAAGCCTCAATGCAGTACCAACTAGGTGGCAATACCTTGCAGGACTGGGGCAAGGTTCTCCAGTAAACTGAATATGCTCTGAATCAATGTCCAATATATAGTGCTATTTCACTGATAGTTATGATTCACGGGTCCAGAATCAAAAGGTGGAAATAAGAGTTGCACCACTCATTTTACCCTTAGTAACCCACTAGCAAAAATTTTTCTTCCTATTCCTGTGTGCCAAGCCAGGAGGGAAAGCTACGGCATTTATCAACCTAAGCTGCTGTCTGTGTTCACCCTAGCCTACTAGACTGTGATGGACCCATCCAAATTCCAGGACGGGCAGGCCAGAAGTCAGTCCTCTGGGGAGACCTCTCAGGAAAGTTGGGGGTGCTGGATGTGCAAACCATCTTTTCCCTTCCCCCAGAAAAGCCAGGGACCTGAGGGTCTCTTTTTGATAATATGGCATTGCACCAGGAATAAAGACTTGGACAAGGTGTCTTGAATCCCCCCTGCCCCCAGCTTCAAAGAGTCTGGTTTCACAGTCAGAGTACAGGAAGTAAATCAATTTATCAATGAATTGTTGCTAAATTGGTATGTTTGTCAGGGGAAGGATGGTGCAGAACTTCCTACTCTGCAATCTTGCTGATGTCACTCGCAAGGCTTTTTTAAAGCTTTGTTAGGATGGATCAAATAAGCCTTACTCCAGCTTTATTTTAACCTTACTACTAGGGTAGTATAGGCTGAAAAATGCTCCCTTTTCCAAAGAGATATTCACTTCTAAGTCCCCAGAATCCATCAATATTACTTTTTGTGGTAAAAGGGTGAATATTACTGTATATGTAAAACATGTGATTGAGTTTGGGATCTTGAAAGAAGGAGCTTATCTTGACTTATCTGGAAAGTTTCCAAATGAAATCACATTCAGCTTTTTAAGAGACAGACAGAAGGACATGGGGGGCTCGGGGGGGTAGGAAAAGAATAAATGAAACAAGATGGGATCAGGAGGGAGGCAAACCATAAGAGACTCTTAATCTCACAATACAAACTGAGGGTTGCCAGGGGGAGGGGGGTAGCGAGAGGGTGGTTGGGTTAAGGACATTGGGGAGAGTATGCACTATGGTGAACCTGGTGATTCACAGACCTGTACCTTTGGGGCTAATAAATACATATATATTAATTTAAAAAAAAAGAGAGAGAGAGACAGAAGGAGTTTAAACACACACACACACACACACACACACACACACACACACAGATGATGTGAAGATGCAGACTGAGATTGGAGTGATGCAGCCACAAGCTAAGGAAAGCCAAGCCATCCATTAGTAACCAGAAGCTAGAAAAGGCAAGGGACGTATTCTATAGAACCTGTGGGGGGAATGCAGCCCTGATGGCACATTGACTTTGTGCTACTGGCCTCCAGAACTGTGAAAGAATAGATTTCTATTGTTTTAAGCCATCAAGTTTGTGGTAATTTGTTACAATAGCCATAGGAAACTAATTCTTCTGAAATCTGAGTGCTCCAGGTTTCAGTGAAATTTATCCATTTTAGCTGGATGGAAGTCAAATGTGTCCCATCTCTGTGTGTAAGCACTAGAAATTATTCAACTGAAATCTCTCTATTAACTGTTATTTGCCCAATCTTTTGGCATTTCATCCTATGCACGCACATCTTGGCATTCAACAGCATAGTCCCAGGGGATCCTTGGCAGATTTCTGGTTTTCTTGGCAGAAATCTTGGCAGATTTCTGGCAGATTTCTGATTTCTCTGCTCCCATACTCTGCTTTGAAAATTCCAGCTGCCTTAACTTCTTTTTTTAAATATTTTTTAAAATTTTAATAAACATATAATGTATTTTTAGCCCCAGGGGTACAGGTCTGTGAATCGCCAGGTTTACACACTTCACAGCACTCACCATAGCACATACCCTCCCCAATGTCCATAACCCCACCACCCTCTCCCTACCCACCTACCTCTGGCAACCCTCAGTTTGTTTTGTGAGTTTAAGAGTCTCTTATGGTTTGTCTCCCTCCCAATCCCATCTTGTTTCATTTATTCTTTTCCTACCCCCCAAACCCCCCACATTTGCCTCTTCATTTCCTCATATCAGGAAGATCATATGATAGTTGTCCTTCTCCAATTGACTATTTTGCTAAGCATGATACCCTCTAGTTCCATCCATGTCGTCACAAATGGCAAGATTTCATTTCTTTTGATGGTTGCATAGTATTCTGTTGTGTATATATATATACCACATCTTCTTTATCCACTCATCTGTTGATGGATATCTAGGTTCTTTCCATAGTTTGGCTATTGTGGACATTGCTGCTATAAACATTTGGGTGCACGTGCCCCTTCAGATCACTACATTTGTATCTTTAGGATAAATACCCAGTAGTGCAATTGCTGGGTCATAGGGTACCTTGATTTTCAACTTTTTGAGGAACCTCCATGCTGTTTTCCAGAGTGGTTGCACCAGCTTCCATTCCCACCGACAGTGTAGTAAGGTTTCCCTTTCTCCACATTCTCACCAGCATGTCTTTTCCTGACTTATAAATTTTATCCATTCTGACTGGTGTGAGGTGGTATCTCATTGTGGTTTTGATTTTTATTTCCCTGATGCTGAGTGATGTGGAGCACTTTATCATGTGTCTGTTGGCCATCTGGATGTCTTCTTTGCAGAAATGTCTGTTCATGTCCTCTGCCCATTTCTTGATTGGATTATTTGTTCTTTGGGTGTTGAGTTTGTTAAACTCTTTATAGATTTTGGATACTAGCCCTTTATCTGATATGTTGTTTGCAAATATCTTCTCCCATTCTGTCAGTTGTCTTTTGGTTTTGTTAACAGTTTCCTTTGCTGTACAAAAGCTTTTGATCTTGATAAGTCCCAATAGTTCATTTTTGCCCTTGCTTCCCTTGCCTTTGGCGATGTTCCTATGAAGAAGTTGCTGTGGCTGAGGTCGAAGAGGTTGCTGCCTGTGTTCTCCTCAAGGATTTTGATGGATTCCTTTCTCACATTGAGGTCCTTCATCCAGTTTGAGTCTATTTTCATGTATGGTGTAAGGAAATGGTCCAGTGTCATTTTTCTGCATGTGGCTGTCCAATTTTCCCAACACCATTTGTTGAAGAGGCTGTCTTTTTTCCACTGGACATTCTTTTCTGTTTTGTTGAAGATTAGTTGACCATAGAGTTGAGGTTCTATTTCTGGGCTCTCTAATCTGTTCCATTGATCTCTGTGTCTCTTTTTGTGCCAGTACCATGCTGTCTTGATGATGACAGCTTTGTAATAGAGCTTGAAGTCCAGAATTGTGATGCCACCAACTTTGGCTTTCTTTTTCAACATTCCTCTGGCTATCCGAGGTCTTTTCTTATTCCATATAAATTTTAGGATTATTTGTTCCATTTCTTTGAAAAAAATGGATGGGATTTTGATAGGGATTGCATTAAATGTGTAGATTGCTTTAGGTCACATAGACATTTTCACAATATTTGTTCTTCCAATCCATGAGCATGGAACATTTTTCCATTTCTTTGTCTTCCTCAATTTCTTTCATGAGTACTTTATAAGATTTCTGAGTATAGATTCTTTGCCTCTTTGGATAGGTTTATTCCTAGGTATCTTATGGTTTTGGGTGCAATTGTAAATAGGATCGACTCCTTAATATCTCTTTCTTCTATCTTGTTGGTGTAAAGAAATGCAACTGATTTCTGTGCATTGATTTTGTATACTGATACTTTACTGAATTCCTGTACAAGTTCTAGCAGATTTGGAGTGGAGTCTTTTGGGTTTTCCACATATAATATCATATCATCTGCAAAGAGTGATAGTTTGACTTCTTCTTTGCTGATTTGGATGCCTTTAATTTCTTTTTGTTGTCTAATTGCTGAGGCTAGGACTTCTAGTACAATGTTGAATAGCAGTGGTGATAATGGACATCCCTGCCGTGTTCCCGAACTTAGCGGAAAAGCTCTCAGTTTTTCTCCTTTGAGAATGGTATTTGTGGTGGGTTTCTCATAGATGGCTTTGATAATATTGAGGTATGTGCCCTTTATCCCTACACTTTGAAGAGTTTTGATCAGGAAGGGATGCTGTACTTTGTCAAATGCTTTTTCAGCATCTATTGAGAGAATCATATGGTTCGTGTTCTTTCTTTTATTAATGTATTATATCACATTGATTGATTTGCAAATGTTGAACTCCTTGCAGCCCTGGAATAAATTCCACTTGGTCATGGTGAATTTAGCCCATTTACATTCAGGGTAACTATTGAGAGATATGAATTAAGTGCCATTGTATTACCTGTAAGGTGACTGTTACTGTATATTGTCTCTGTTCCTTTCTGATCTACTACTTTTAGGCTCTCTCTTTGCTTAGAGGACCCCTTTCAATATTTCCTGTAGGGCCGGTGTGGTGCTTATGAATTCTTTCATTTTTGTTTGTCCTGGAAGCTTTTTATCTCTCCTTCTATTTTCAATGATAGCCTAGCTGGATATAGTATTCTTGGCTACATGTTTTTCTCGGTTAGTGCTCTGAATATTTCATGCCAGTTCTTTCTGGACTGCCAGGTCTCTGTGGATAAGTCCACTGCCAATCTAATATTTTTACCATTGTATGTTACAGACTTCTTGTCCCGGGCTGCTTTCAGGATTTTCTCTTTGTTGCTAAGACTTGTAAATTTTACTATTAGATGATGGGGTGTGGACCTATTCTTATTGATTTTGAGGGGGGTTCTCTGCACCTCTTGAATTTTGATACTTGTTCCCTTTGCCATATTAGGGAAATTCTCTACAATAATTCTCTCCAATGTACCTTCTACTCCCCTCTCTCTTTCTTCTTCTTCTGGAATCCCAATTATTCTAATGTTGTTTCATCTTATGGTATCACTTATCTCTCCAATTCTCCCCTCATGGTCCAGTAGTTGTTTATCTCTCTTTTGCTCAGCTTCTTTATTCTCTTTCATTTGGTCTTCTATATCACTAATTCTCTCTTCTGCCTCATTTATCCTAGCTGTAGGAGACTCCATTTTTTATTGCAGCTCATTAATAGCTTTTTTGATTTCAACTTGATTAGATTTTAGTTCTTTTATTTCTCTGGAAAGGGCTTTTATTTCCCCAGACAGGGTATCTCTAATATCTTCCATGCCTTTTTCGAGCCCGGCTAACCTTGAGGATCATCATTCTGAACTCTAGATCTGACATATTACCAATGTCCGTATTGATTAGGTCCCTAGCCTTTGGTACTGCCTCTTGTTCTTTTTTTTGTTGTCAGTTTTTCCGCCTTGTCATTTTGTCCAGATAAGAATATATATTATAAGGAGCCAATAAAATACTAAAAGCGTGGCAAAGACCCCAGGAAAATGTGCTTTAACCAAATCAGAAGAGACCCCAAATCGTGGGGAGGAAGACAGGGGGTAAAAAGAAGTTCAGAAAACAAATTAAAAAAAGAAAAAAATGAAAAAATATAAAAAAGAAAATATATATATTAGACTGGTGACTAGAACAGGGTCACCCACTTAACTTGGGGAGTATTTTGGTCTCTTAGAAGAAACTATCTCCCAAAATTTAAAAAAATGAAAAACATATATAAGGGTAAACATGATGCAGGGATGGAATATGACTATAAAGATGAAAATTTAAAAAAAAATTTTTTTTCTAAAAAAGGAGTTGATAAGATAAGTTGGTTGGGAGAATAAAGAAAAAGAAAGTGGAGAGAATTTGCTCAGGCTGGAGACTAGAACAAAGCCCTGTGCTAGATTTAAGGTGTATTTTGATCTATTAGAAGAAGTTGTACCCCAGATTTTTTTAGAAGAAAAAACCCTATGTGTATACAAAAAATAAAGTTAGATAGAGTGAAGGATAAAATATGACTATAATAATGAAGGTTCAAAAAAGATTTTTTTTTAAATGAAAGGTATTGTTAAGATAAACTTGTTAAAAAACGTTAAAAGAGGAAAGGGTAAAAGTTAAAAATATTTGGCAGAAGAAAAAAATAAAATAAAAAAAATTAATTAACTTTCCAAGACTAAAGAATTATGTGGAGAACTCCTCTGGAATTCCGCTGTTCTCCTTGGTAAGTGAATTTGGTCTGGGATGGATTTCTTGTTGATCTTCTGGGGGAGGGACCTGTTGTAGTGATTCTCAAGTCTTTGCCCAGGTGGAATTGCACCGCCCTTACCAGGGGCCGGGCTAAGTAATCTGCTTGGGTTCACTTTCGGGAGCTTTTGTTCCCTGAACACTTTCCGTAGAGTTCCAGAGGACGGGAATGAAAATGGCGGCCTCCCAATCTCTGGCCTGGAGGAGCCAAGAGCTCGGGACCCCACTCCTCAGTGCACCCTCAGAGAAAAGCGCTCAATCACTCCCGTCTCCCTGGCCTCCGGCCACGCTCCAAGCTCACCCAGCCTGTGACCGGTTCAAGGTAACCCCAAGTTGAGAGCTCCCTCCTCGTCTCTGTAGCCAGCTTCCCTGCTCTAATACCTGTGAGCCCTGAGACATTCAGACACCCCCGATCCTTCTGTTACCCTGTGGGACCTGAGGCCATGCTGTCCCCTCGTGGGCTTCACCCCGGTTTAGCCTCTGGAGCGATGTCCCTCAGTGGAGCAGACTTTTAAAAGTCTTGATTTTGTGCTCCATTGCTCTGCCACTTGCCAGGAGCCGGCCCCTCCCCCCAGGGTCTATCTTCCTGTCACTTTGGATTCACTTCTCTGCCGGTCCTACCTTTCAGAAAGTGGTCGATTTTCTGTTTCTAGAATTGCTGCTCTTCTTCTCTTCAATCTCCTGTTTGATTTGTAAGTGTTCAGAATGGTTTGCTAAGCTATCTAGCTGATCTCCTGCTACCTGATGTCGTCTCAGCCTGCTACTTCTCTGCCATCTTGACTCCTCTCCAGCTACCTTAACTACTATAAAATACAGTCTCTGTCTTTCCAACTTATTCATACTGTTTCATTCTACTTGGTTTCCCTCTGCATTTGTCACACTTCAGAAATTTCCTGCAGACAAAAGATAATGGTGTGATTATAGGGCTCATCTTAAAGTCAGTTGGGGGACTTAATATTATATAGCTTGAAAGCTAGCATAAAAATTATAGCAGAGATATGGAAAGTCATCTTTAAGAGTGAGTATAGGCAGAAAACCTACTGAAGGCATTAATAAGGAAAATAATGTGTCAATCCAGAGTTGGTTTGATCCTGTCGAAGGTGCCCCAAAGAAGATGATTTAAAAAAGAAAATGTTGGCAGGGGCAATTCTAAACTTGTTCAGGAAAGAATGTGTCCAAGAGTTACATATCTTAACTTCTGGTAGTTGTAACTAACATGAAAAACCAAGAGCTTCAGGAACCAAAGATAGCTAATGCAATAGGAGGTTATTTGAACTAGAATTCAGATGCTTGCTTTGTCTTTTTTTCCCCCTAGAGCTCTTTGATGCAGTTACAGACATGGTAGGTAGGTAGCACTGAAATATTTTGACATTATCACATTACTTCATTACCTTTTTCTTTGGTAGAGGCAGGTCAGAAATTTGACTTGTGGGAAAACAGTGCCTTCTGGAAGATTTTTCTGAACGTATGTTTCTTTTTTCTTTCCTTTTTTTTTTTTTTGCAATGTGATATTTCGTTTTTATTTTTTCCTCTGATATCAGTCTGATTGTTCAAACTCCATTACTTTAAATCACCACTGGCATCTTCTGCCCCCGTAGAGATCCAGAAGTGTATAATTCTACATCTCAGGCTGATTTATTTCTTTCTTTCTTTCTTTCTTTCTTTCTTTCTTTCTTTCTTTCTTCCTTTCTTTCTTCCTTTCTTTCCTTTAATCTCAGGCTGATTTCATGAGTGTTCAGAGTGTTCTTTCCGGTAGATAATCAGCTCACTTTAGGGGACTGATTAGGACAGTGTCTCCTACTTCTCTGCCATCTTGCCCCCCTTGGTTTTTATTTTTTTAAGTAATCTATACCTCCAAAGTGGGGCTTAAGCTCCAGATCTTATTTATTTATTTATTAATTATTATTTTTATTAACATATAATGTATTATTAGTTTCAGTGGCACAGGTCTATGATTCATCAGTCTTACACAATTCATAGCACTCAACATAGCACATACCTTCCCCAGTACCTGTCACCCAGCGATCTCATTCCTCCCATTCACCTCCTCTCCAGCAACCCTCAGTTCATTTCCTGAGATTAAGTCTCTTAAGGTTTGTCTCCATCTCTGGTTTCATCTTGTTTCATTTCCCCCCTTCCCCTATGATCTCCTGTCTTGTTTCTCAAATTCCTCATATCAGTGAGATTATATGATAATTGTCTTTACCTGATTGACTTATTTTGCTTAGCATAATACCCTCTAGTTCAATCCACATTGTTGCAAATGGCAAGATTTCATTTTTTTGATGGCTACATAATATTCCATTGTGTGTGTGTGTATATATATATATATATATATATATATATATATATATATATATATACTACATCTTCTTTATCCATTCATCTGTTGATGGATATCTAGACTTTCCATTCTTTGGCTATTGCAGACATTGCTGCTATAAACATTGGGGTGCAGGTGCCCCTTCAGGTCACTATATTTGTATCTTTAGGGTAAATACCCAGTAGTGCAATTGCTGGATCACAGGGTTGTTCTATTTTCAACTTTTTAAGGAACCTCCATACTGTTTTCCAGAGTTACTGCACCAGCTTGCATTCCCACCAACAGTTTAGGAGGGTTCCTCTGAAAATATGTTTCTGTGGCTGCTTCTGTGCAAAATGGTTTTCTTAATTGTTTTTGGTAGTTTCCCTGCCAAAAGTCTAGCCCTTTCTCTGTGATGTACTCTGGTTCTCTTTGCTAGTTTCTTGGGTCTGTTTGGGGGTGGGTAGTGGCCCTAGGTTCCCAGAGAACAGACATTTTAGAGAATGGTGGAAAGTAAAATGTATGCAAATGAAGAGGGCAGTTGGCATCCAAAGAGCACGGCAGTTGACTATCACCTCAAAAAGTCTCAAGAAACCATCCTTCAGCACGGATGATAGGTGCTTGCCTATATGCAGTTATATAGAATTTCTCATATGAATATCCTCCCCCAATATGTATCAGTCCTTGGCTTCAAGCCCTTGTGAAGATCTTGCAGTTCTCATAGTACTGATCAGTTAGTGGGTATTAGTTGTTTTGGGGGTAGAAAACACAATTGCTTTGTAGGAGATGTCTCGTGTAAAAGAATGTGTTATGTTGCAGCCAAACTCTTCTGAGTTGTCAGTAGATAGGACATCAGAAGTTATTCCTCAAAAATTTGTTGTGGCCATTTAGTCATTAATAGTGGATACCATTATGAAGGGCTTTCGATAGTACTCTTCAAACTTGATCTTATAGTTGGAAACTTCAAAGATCCTGGAAGCTAAGTAGATCAATAGTTTGAATTGCTATAGATGCAAAAGGATTGAGAACCAGAATAGGGATAAAGTGTGCCATCTTTAGTGAGGAAATTCCATAATCATCAGATTGAAGTTATGGCAGTGGAAATGGAGCAAGTTAAATTCTAATGTTATGGACTCTTAGAGACACATATAGAGGTTGTGGATGGTATATTTTAACCTTGATTACCAAAGGTAATTCTTGTTTTAGCCACAGGTCTCCCTGATGCTATTATATTGGAGAATGTTATAGTAGATATAAATCCCCCTAGAAGTCTATGTAAACTTTAATCAATATCTTGAGCAATTATTGGGCATAAATGTCTTTGCCTAGTCATGGTGTTTGAGGACAGGATCTTTCTTTTCTTTCTCTTTCTTTCTTTCTTTCTTTCTTTCTTTCTTTCTTTCTCTTTTTCTCCGTCTCCTTCTTTCTCCTCCTCCTCCTCCTCTTCTTCTTCTTTTCTTGTCCTTCTCCTTCCTCTCCTTCTCCTCTTCCTCCTCCTCTTCTTCTTCTTTTCTTGTCCTTCTCCTTCTCCTCTCCTTCCTCTCCTCCTCCTCCTCCTCCTTCTTCTTCTTTGTGTGTGTGTCTCCCCACTCCAGCTTTATTGAGGTATGATGGACAAATAAAAATTATATATATTTAGGTTGTACAATGAGATTTATTTTAAAGGTATACAATGTGATGATTTAATATACATATACATTGTGAAATAATCACTACAAGTTAATTTACACATCATTGCCTCACATTGTAGCTTTTTGTTTTAAAAGCTCTAACATGTGCAAGGTATTCTACTAAGCCATCAATATTGTATGATGTTACTTACTTCTTCATATTACTTTACCCATCTACATCCTTTATGTGTCTCATTTACTCTTCACACTAATCTATGAATTAGGCACCAGTCTTTTTTTGTGTGTAATTTATTTTATTTTATTTTTTTCAGTGTTCCAAGATTCATTGTTTATGCACCACACCCAGTGCTCCATGCAATACGTGCCCTCTTTAATACCCACCACCAGGCTCACCCAACCCCCCACCCTCTTCCCCTCCCAAACCCTCAGTTTGTTTCTCAGAGTCCACAGTCTCTCATGGTTTGTCTCCCCCTCCGACTTCCACCAACTTACTTCTCTCCATCTCCCCATGTCCTCCTTGTTATTCCTTATGCTGCACAAGTAAATGAAACCATATGATAACTGACTCTCTCTGCTTGACTTATTTCACCCAGTATAATCTCCTCCAGTCCCGTCCATGTTGATACAAAAGTTGGGTATTCATCCTTTCTGATGGAAGCATAATACTCCACTGTATATATGGACCTCTTTATCCATTCATCTATTGAAGGGCATCTTGGCTCTTTCCACAGTTTGGCGGCTGCAGCCATTACTGCTATGAACATTGGGGTATACATGGCCTTTCTTTCCACTACCTCTGTATCTTTGGAATAAATACCCAGTAGTGCAATTGCAGGATCATAGGGTAGCTCTATTTTTAATTTCTTAAGGAATTTCCACACTGTTTTCTGAAGTGGCTGCACCAACTTGCATTCCCACCAACAGTGTAAGAGGGTTCCCCTTTCTCCACATCTTCTCCAACACTTGTTGTTTATTGTCTTGTTGATTTTGGCCATTCTGACTTGTATAAGGTGGTATCTCAATGTGTTTTTGATTTGAATCTCCCTGATGACTAATGACGAACATTTTTTCATGTGTCTGTTAGCCATTTGTATGTCTTCTGCCCATTTTTTTGACGTGATTATGTGTTTTGTGTGTGTTGAATTTGAGGAGTTCTTTATAGATATTAGATATCAGCCCTTTTTCTGTAGTGTCATTTGCATATAACTTCTCCCATTCTGTGGGTTGTCTCTTTGTTTTGTTGACTATTTCCTTTGCTGTGAATTAGGCACCATTCTTAATGCTGATTTTGCAGGTAGGGAAACTGAGGTACAGAGTGCAATAAAATTGCCAGGTACTGTGTTGAAGACTCTATACCAGTGGCTATCAACTATCAGTGATTTTGTGTCCCTGTTTCCCCCAGGGAACATGTGACAATGTCTGGAGTCATTTTTTGGTTGTCACATAATGTTGAGAGTGCTGCTTCTGGCATATAGTGGGTAGAGACCAGGGATGCAGCTAAATATCCTACAATGTACAGGACAGCACCCTCAGACCTGCCCCTGACAAAGAATTACCCAGCTTGAATGTCACTAGTGCCTCAGCTGTAAAACCCTGTTTTTTACAGGTGATATACTTTACTTTAAATTTTTTTGGTACCACTCATAAAAGGCTCTTTATTCTTTTCTTCCAAGATTTTACTTAAATTCAAGTTAGTTAACATATAGTGTAGTATTGGTTTCCGGAGTAGAATTTAGTGATTCATCACTTACATATAAAACCCAGTGCTCATCATAAGTGCCCTCCTTAATCCCTATCACCCAATTAGCCTGTCACTCACCTACCTCCCTCCATCAACCCTCAGTTTGTTCTCTATCATTAAGAGGCAAGCCACAAGAGACTCTTAACTATAGAGGACAGGTTTTCTAAATAGAGGGAAGACTATTAGTCTGTTCTTTCCATTTTTGTGTTTGGGTATAGCTGACTTTTAGTCCAGCACCAGCATGGATTTCCTCTGCCAGATCATTTTGTTTAATTATAGCTGGAGATAAATGCCCCTTAAAGTTATCAGTTTAGTTAATTTACCAGGACATGCTTGTTAGGGTAGATGATCTGGCCTCAAAACCCGACGATCTGGGCTGTCTGCTAAAAATCAAAGGATTCCAGGAATGTGACCTTCCTAGCATTGTACTGGTGCCTGATACTTAGTAAGCACTCTAATAATTGTACAGCTGGCACAAGCTGAGCTTCTGGGTCTGCCTATTACAGGGGCCTGATGTGCTTCTGCCACAAGTTGTTATCTATATATAATTGGAAGGACTTGGTCTCAGGAAACAATTAAAGTGCTTGATGTAACCATGAGCCCTAGATCCCAGATTAATCATAATCCCATATAGTTTTGCCTTAAATTCTGAAAATGCCTTCTGGTAAGTGGCATATTTGTCTGGAATCCCAGGTAAGGAAGTAACAGTTGGTGTAGGGCCATAGTGAGCATAGCCAGAACTTAAGATGGAAGTCCAGTATAAGATGAAGAACATAGATTTCTTTAAGATATAGTTAGGTACTTGGATCTTACTCTGAAAAGGCAATAGACCAGGACATGGATATGAGCAGTAACACACTGATAATACTGTTTTTTCATGTTATCTCATGAGCATGTCAATTCAATTATCTCTGCCCCTCCCAACATGGGACATCTAAGACAGTGTCCATTTAAACTAGGATGACCTTGGTATCTGGTTACCAGAATAAAGGCCAGAGCATACCACCCAGAATTCTGTTATAAAATGCTCTTCTCACTGCCTTTCACAGGTAAGAGTAAAAAATGAATCTCCCACTCTCACCTGAGACCCTAGTTAGTATACCAACAATTTTCCAGTAGTGGAGGTGGTTACTTGTGAACAAAGTGATTAGCTTTGCTTTAGTATGCATTTAGAGTCTAGTGTGTCCGGGAGGCCTCTGGCATGGGTTCCTTTGTTTCTCTAGTTTTGCAGACACATCTGTGTTCATGCCCTAAGACTTGTTCTTTCTGAAAAAATAATAGGATTCTGACCAATCCATCTTGTAGTTTCCCCTAAGACTTTCTGAGAACCCAGACCTGCAGGGCTTATTCTTTCCACTTAACAAATGGCATTATAGGTTATCTTCTACCTGTTGGGACTACTGAAAAAAAATATTGCAAGCTCAACTCTCTTCATTCCTTGCCAGAATCTGAAGTACCTACAGTCTCTCCTAATCTGGGGTTCCATGTGGTTTGTGAATTTCCCCAAAAGCGAGAATGACAGGGCAATGGTGCTGTTTAAGAGCAAGGGTCCCTAATTCTGTTCTCTCTTTGCCCCTGAATGCATCACACTGAACACCGGAGGGCACCTTTGTGCCATTAGAAGTTCAGAGTTCCAGGTATCAGTAGAACCTGCAATAACTCTGTGGAATGAAGAGAATTTTCCCCGGTTTCCTGAAGGATTTATCAGATGGTGCCATTGAGGCCTCGCTGGGTTTGGCGACATGAGGAAGAAGATTACTGCTTAGGAATTCAGGTAATGGTGGCCTAACTTTTTAAGCAGAGCTCCTTGGGCCACAGACATGAGAGGAGACATTAAAAGAGCCAACTAACAGGGACATATATACTTTCAACTACCATCTGAATACAGATTTCAAAATATGTATTTCCATATTTTTCTTCTGAGCTTCAGGTATATATGCAACCAGCTCCCAGATATATAGTCACCTGCATGTCCATCACACATCTTCAACTCAAAATTTCCGAAATGAGACTAGTGTTTTCCTTACTCTCCTCACCACCCACTTTCCTCACACTTAAACGCTATGCCAAAACCTTACCTACCATACTCCTTCTTTGCCTCACAGATTTGTTCATTTCCCAGTATTCCCCATCTTAGTAAATAGTACCATCTTCAAGTCATCAAACTGGTGGTATCATCTTTGACAGATTCTTCTTTCCATCTTCTTTCTCATCCAGTTACTGCATTCATTTAATTCTATTTCCTAAGTATCTCTTGAATTCACACAGTTTTCCAAATTCCTCATCACTGGCTACCATCTTCTCTGGAGTACTGCAATGGTCTTAAAGACGTTCTCCTCATATGCAATGTTGACTTCTTCCATTTATTCGCCATCCAGCAACCAGAGTTTATCTCAAATGTAAATCTAACCATGTTACTTCTCTGCTTGAAATCATTTAATGGACATTCTTAGCCTTCAGGATAATGTTTAAATTATTGCTTTAGCTTAAAATTCACTCATATTTCTTTGGGAGCACCTGTTCTGTGCTGTGTACTATATTAGAGACATTGAGGAGGAATTCATGAACAAAACATACAATCTCTGCTTTCACAGGCTTGATTATTATGCTCATAACATGTGTGGAGTTTACAGTATAGTGCCACTGAAGGCCCCATGTGATCTGGCTCCTGTTCCTTGCTCTAGCCTCGTGCCATTCTCTCTTCTGTCCTATCTTGCCATCTCCTCATTGCTCCTTCAAACTCTGTATCCAGCCAAGCAGAGCTGCTTGCAGTTTGTACATGATTTTCATTTTTCATGCCTTCACTCCTTTTGATAGGCTATTTTCTTCCTTTGTGGAACACTTGCCACAACTTCTCCATCAAATAAAATCTTATTCATTCCTCAAATCTCATTTCAGATGTCCTATCTTACAGGAAGCCCTCCTTGGTTACCCCTATCCTCTATGTCCCTGTTAGATGTCACTGTAATCCTATGGAATCTTGTGTTTACCTCTGTTGTAGCATTTTCCATACTGCGTTGTAATTGTTTACTTCTTTATCATTCCCCTTTTTGTGAGAACCTATTTCACACAGACTTTACCCAAGAGTATAAGTAGAGAGTTACTTCAAGTTTCTCATGTTTGGCATTTCTCACTTTCTTTGTTGGCAGCTAGTGCTTGGCCTTATCAAACTTGAAGTTTTTAACCCAGTTGCAACTTGTGGCCCTTTGTTCAGTGTCTTATTTTAAGTTACTTCCCCCAGCTCTGCTTTTCAGAAGTGCAAGGAATAAACCAATAACAGGCTATGGAGAAGATTCATCTCCCTGCTTTTCAACATTCCAGGCTGGGGACAATTTTCTCAACAACTAGCAATTGAACAATGGTGATGTAGGACTTAAAATGGTACTCCTTCATCTCTGACTATCTAAACAAGTTCCCGGAGACCCAGTTATTCTTCAGTTTGGAATTTGAGTAGACATACAATGACTTCTTAAAAGACTAAAGATGAAAGCAGATTTTCCCATTTCAATTACAGTGTGATAAACCTTTGGTTTATGCAGGCTTCCAGTCATATTTTAGTATTTCTTGAATGATGCTCTGTTTGACCTCCTAGAATCGGGACAAAAGTTATGTTTGATTGACCTGCCCATTCAAACTTCCATGTATAGCCTCACACCTCCTTCTACTCTAGTTGGTTACATCTAGTTCACCATTGGAACAACTAAATTTATGCCTACCACCAGAAGTAAACCTTTCAAGTGTCCCAATAGTTGAATTTCTGGGGTCTAGCTTCTGAAGATTTTACTTGTGGAAGAGCTCCTTATGTGATGGGATTGGGGAGGCTTCTTCCACTTGGTAACTTTTTCAGGTAGTTGTATGTGAAGCATGAGGGAAAATATGGACGTAACATATTAATATATGACATATAAGATGATATGAGGTTTATTTGTACCTACAGTATGGCAACCATAAAACACATGATTTGAGAAGCAATTTATGTGTGGTGTGGTTTTATTTGTCAGGAAAATGCAATCTTATTTGAGGGACGGCCTCTGCCATTGGTGTAAGTCTGGTGCCAGTCAGCTCAGTGGTGGGACAAGAGGCAGGGAAGGTCCTCCACACAATGTGATCTAAAGCACATAGGATACTTAAAGCACAGTGGTTTATTTAGCAATATTTGGGGAGTCACCTCTCTGCAATGTGGGTTTCTGTGACTTCAGTGCAAAGGCAGGATCAGGCTGTGACACTATGAAACTAGCCCTGGGGGATGCAGCCAAACCTGGGAAAAGCACTACATGAACACAGATAATAGCAAAGGTACTATTAGCAACAAAACAATGGAAACAGAACTACCTACCACTTTTTGAGCATTTACTATATACTAGGAGGTGTTCAAACCACCTACCACCTATACATGTTTTCAGTATTTCACTTAAACCCAACAATGCCTCTGGAAAATAGATATGATCCTCTTTTTATGCAGGAAAAATGAAAACTCAGTGAAGTTAACTATGCCAAACCATGCAGATAGTAAGCAGCGGACACGGATTTAGAACCCAGGACTCTCTTATTCCAAAGCCCATGCTCTTTCTGTTAGACTGTACAAGTTTCAAGAATACTCTATGAATTTTACATGCATTTAGTTCTAATATTTTTCCTCTTGGCTTTTACCAGAGGAGGGATCACTTATCAGCTGCAGAAGAGAGTAATAAGGATCTGTAGGAAGAAGTACAACAATTAAATGAACGAAAATCTCATTTAGTCACCAAACATTCTCAATTATCCTCAACCAAACATCTCTGTAGGTCTCTCCAATCCATTTCCTCTTCTCTGTGCCCACCTCTGTGTAAGTCCTCCTATCTGTACTATTGAAATAACTTTGTAAGTAGCCTCTGCCTCCAATATCTCCCCCTATCTACTCTCCACAGATATCCTTTAGTGGTATTTTCAAATCAGTCATTCTTATCCTCAAAACAATTCATTGAATACCCATTGCCAAAGGAATTGAGGACATAAATAGTTAGGTTCCTCATAAACTTTTCGAGCCTCATTTACTATACTTTCAGTCTTAACAAACTCCTAAAGTTTTTCAAGGACAATGTACTCTATTGAGACATTGGAATCTATCTCTATCTTAATTTCACCTGAATTGATGCATCTCTTTTTCTATACTTAGACTATATTCAGGCCATTGTTTCCTACATGAAGGCTAAGTATTGTTAAGATGAGATATCACAACTATATGGATTTGTGTTTCTAAATACTTATGGCTTTTAGGCTGCCTTTGACCCTCCATGCTCTGTGATAATTTGATGTTTTTCTAGAGTACTCTCTTCTCCATTTCCCACAATAGCTTGTTGGAACCTCCATGAGCCTCCTTCCATCTTCTACTTCATCACTTCCACCTTTACTTTTAGTAACTGACCTCCCTACTATTCCAGAGAATATAAGTCTTTCCCTTCTTCCTACAAACATGTACACATTTGACCCATCACTACTTTCCCTCCTGCCTCAGTGGAAAAGTATGCTCATTACACCTTAGAAAAATCTTTCTACCTGTGCTCTGGGTTTCATTTCCTTCCATTTGCTCTAGACTCAAATCATTTGCTCTGTCTTGTTTTGTTTTTAATTCCTTGACTTCCTTTTCTACTGACTCTTATCCTATAAATACATTCAAGTTTTTTCCTGCTATGCTATCCCTTCTCTGAAATTCACTTTCTATAACAGTTCAACCTTTTGAAAAATGTAGCAGTCACTAGCTATAATCTTCACTAATCAGGAAAGGTCTACCAAAATAAGTTAGAGAAGCAGGAACTAATTTGTGTGGATCATGTGTTTATTGAGGGACAGAATAAAAATGGATGTTATGTAAGGAAAGAGAAAGAAGTAAAGGAAAATAATGAAAGTGGAAGGGCAGCAAAAAACAGCTGGAGTAAACTAGTAGTTACTGAAAGAAAAAGACAATGTGGGTTTGCTACATAAAACATCTTCAGAGCAGAAAATGAGAGACACAGGCTTAAGAAAATAAATACTACACATTCCCTGAAGATGGAGTCCTAGACACAGAACTAGGAGGAACAGAGATATGGGTAATAGAAATTCAGATTGACAAAACCACAATGAGATACTACCTCACACTGGTCAGAATGGCTAAAATTTACAATTCAGGAAATGACAGATGCTGGCAAGGATGCGGAGAAAGGGGAACCTTCCTACACTGTTGGTGGGAATGCAAGCTGGTGCAACCACTCTGGAAAACAGCATGGAGGTTCCTCAAAAAGTTGAAAATAGAGCTACCCTATGACCCAGCAATTGCACTACTGGGTTTTTACCCTAAAGATACAAATGTAGTGATCTGAAGGGGCATGTGCACCTGAATGTTTATAGCAGCAATGTCCACAATAGTCAAACTATGGATAATACAATAGAATACTATGCAGCCATCAAAAGAAATGAAATCTTGCCATTTGCGATGACGTGGATGGAACTAGAGGGTATTATGCTTAGTGAAATAAGTCAACCAGAGAAAGACATTATCATATGATCTCCCTGATATAAGGAAGTGGAGAGGCAATGTGGGGGGTTTGGGGAGTAGGAAAAGAATAAATGAAACAAGATGGGATCGGGAGGAAGACAAACCATAAGAGACTCTTAATCTCACAGAACAAACAGGGTTGCCGGGGGAGTGGGGTAGGGAGAGGGTGGTGGCGTTATGGGCATTGGGGAAGGTATGTGCTGTGGTGAGTGCTGTGAAGTGTGTAAACCTGGCGATTCACAGACCTGTACCCCTGGGGCGAATAATACATTATATGTTAATAAAAAAAAGAAATTCAGATTGATTAGAGAGGAATGTCTATTTGTTTATTTTTCTCCCTTAACTTTAACTTTTTCCTGTATCTGAACCTATCCTTTTTTTCTGCCTCTGAGAAAGAAGTTCCTACATGCCTTCCTGTCAGAGCTAATGACTGCATGTACATGGTTAGCTGATTTCACATCTTGATTTTTCAGGTTCTTGCTTCAGTAATTATCCTCACTTCACATGCTACAATTTTTACCCTATATTTTTATTCCCTCCCTCTTTCCCTTCCCTTCAAGTACTTCCCTTCCCTCTTTGCCTCTCACTCTTCTTGCCTTTATTTCTCTCTCTCTAAATACACACATACACATGTATACACACATACGTGTATATATCTATATATGTACATGTGCGTGTGCATGTGTGTGTGTATCCTACTTTGTACCAAATTCCTTTCCTTATGCCTACAATCACACAAAGGATTCTCCAGGTCTAAGAGCATTCATCCCTTAATCCTGATAAATTCGTGAGTTGTCTCATTTCTTACCTTCCCTTTATCACCAAACTTCACTGAAGAGTAGTCTACAATTGCTGCGTCTACTTTCTCACACCTGCTGTCTAGCTTCTGTACCTTCCAGTCTACTGAAACATCTTATTTGAAGATTACTGATGACTTCCTAATTGTCAAACTTAATGCTTCTTAGAACTCATCCTCCTCTGTATCTTGAAAACATTCAGCATTGTTAAATACCCCGTTCCTTTAAATTCTTTATTTCTTTGGCTTCAGTAATATTTCAGTCTCTGAATTCTTCTAACTCAGGACACCTTTTCTCCTTAACTTGCTTCTTTCTCTCCCTACCCCATAAGGGTGGGTATTCCTCTGGGATACTCCTTCTCATTTTTTCTCTGACTTTGGGCTTGGTGATTTCACTCACCTCTACAATTTTAACTATCCTTTCTATGTAGTGGACTTCCAGTTTTTATCTGTATGTCCAACCTCTCAGCCTTGCATCTCTGTGTATTTGATGAACAGCTGGATTCAGATGACTTTCAAGCACGTTACATCCAATTATATGCAAAGCTGAGCCCTTTGACCAAAGCCAGCATGTCTCCTTCTGTCTTTCCTTTGTTAAGTTTTGCTCTCTTCCTAGTCACCCAAATAAAACATTTGGATATATCTTTGATTCTTTCGTTCATTCTTTCAGTAAGGATTTGAGAATCAATTATGTTACCACGACCAGTTAAAAAACTTTCAATGGTTTACTCTTTACTATACAATAGAACTGAAATTCTTAGGTTAACAATACGCTCTAAAACATGCCCCCACCTTATATTTCTTAATTTACAATACTTGCTTTCAGCCAATAGGAACTAGCCATTCTGAAAATGCATCCTATGATGAGCATTTACACTTTGGTGCATTTTTTTCTTGCCATTTGGAATATGATCATTTCCTATACCACATTTTGCTTATTAAAATCTTATTTATGATTTTATCTGCCCCTGTGTTAGCCTTTAAAATCTTACTAAAAATCTTATATCTATTTATAAAATCTTATTTATTTATGTATTTCAAAACTACCTCAAATTCATCTATCATATAAGTAATCCATGTTTTCCTTACCCACAAATAATTTAATTGATTTCTCTATTTCCACAACATACTGTTGCTTGCTTATAGTACTTGTCCATTATTCATATGGCATGGCTTTGGGTTTTCCTGTTACTGAAAAGGAGAGACTACAACAGAGGATTTTTGGTAAAATATCATCATATAAATGTTTGAAAGACAGGAGATCTGAATTGGAAGACATGACGGAGGATATCAATTAGGGAGAAGAACAGTTTGGATTTGTAAATTAAGGATGCAGTGTCCTTCTTCATTCTTCATAAAGTAGAGTGGTTTTGGAGTAGAGGGACATTTCAGTTTCATCTCAGAAAAGGGAATAAGGCCAGAGATAATTGGAAATTAACCAGTGAAGCCGAATACTTAGAAAATTGTGTGCAAAAGTGTAGACTTGAAAGATTATTTGGAAGTGTATGCTAGTACTTGGCATTATGCTTACATAAAAGGGAAGTCATCCAGTAGGGTTGACAGGATTTATATGCAAGAGAGAGTAGAGGTCTGACGTATAAAATGAAAGATAGCACTTTTTCTGATCATGTAATGGTAATAGCTGAAATTAATTTCTTAAAAGCTTGGAAATTTGGCAGAGGTAAATGGGAGATGAGCAAATTCCTTTAAGTAAGAAAAAGCATTGAAAATGATGAGGAATGGTCAAGGAGAGAGAAGCCCAGCTTTCATTTCAAGCTGTCAGAGAGGATTGGTACAGATGAAAAAATAATTTGTAGAAAGCTCTCAAGGAAAGAAATGAAGCCAAATGCTTTGAAAAGAAAAATAGATATTTTCAATTTTAGAACAAACTAATGGAGAGCAGAGAAAAGAAATAAAGAAATTAGAACAGAAATAGGGAAATCAAAGAGAAGATGACAAATGCTGCAATAGATGAAGAGTCTGGGTGATATCGGGAAGAAGCAAAAGCAAGCAAGGCTACTGACATATTCTCATGTGCAAGAAGGGAAGACGGTTGTCATGTGTTTGAGAAATTATAGACAGATAAGTTACGGTGACTTGAGGTCAATTATGAGAGTCCTTTATGGAGCTGTAATCCAGGAATGGATATAGGCTAACACAGGGGCACACAAAAGCAAGCAGAGTGACTCAGCAACAGACTTCACAGCTCAAAAGTGAGTGACTGTCATGAACAAGATGTTGAGAAAATCTGAATCTGCTTCTGGTATGGATGAGGCACAGTGGAAAATTTACATGCTCTTGGGTCAGAGATGGTTTTAGTCCCAGTTCTACCACTTACCAGCTTTGCGAACTTGGGAAAATCTCTCAGCTTCCAGATCTTTGAATTTCTCATCTGTAAAGTGATTTCACATTGTTGTGAAGCTCAAATGAGAGAATATTTGTGAAAATATCTTGAGCAAATTTTAGATATTATTATTCTAGGACTTTTTTTTGCATGAAGCAAGCAAACATTTATTTGTGGGTTTCCTTTCTGCTCCAGCTTTATTGAGATATAATGGACATGTAACCTTGTGTTCATTTAAGGTTTATGAGATACTGATTTTTTTTATCAGTATATTACAGAATGATTATATCTGTGGGTTTCTATCTACAGTAGATAGAATATGAAGGAAATCACCAATATGATTTTAAAAAAAGGAAAGCGAATGATATATGAGCAAAGAAAAACTTAGAAACTGGAAGTCTCTGACATTATGTATATATGTATTATATATAAGCAGTTTTATATGTTATTTATGTATAAGCAGTTTTATATATTTATTATATATAATTAATATTTATATATATATTTATTATATATATTTTATATATTTATTATATATATATAGTTGCAAGTTGCCAATGGCACTTTATTTTTCTTTTCAACACCCTGTTCTACAGCTTCCACCTTGGCCTTTTTTGCCCAGGTGCCAAAGAGCCGGGCATTGGCACATGCCATTCGAAGACTGGCGAATGCCTTGAAGTTCCTCTTCTCTTCTGTAATGACTCTGGCTTCCTCCTTACAGATATTCCATATGTGCATGACTGGTCCTGTCAGCTGGGTAGTCAATTTGAATTCTTTAGCAGAGCTATCTCCCTTCTTGGGGTCTAGGGCTTCCTGGGGAAGAGAATGAGCTTGGAGCCTTTCTCCTTCAGCCACTTCACATTGGTCTGTGGCAATTCTGTGGGGTTTTTCTGTTTTTTTCCCTGTGGGGTTTTTCTTGGATTGACTGAGATTCCAATGATCCATGCCACCTTCTTGTGGAGACCAGCCACCCATAAATTCCATGCTGAAGGCCCTGCCAGCTTGCAGTTTGGTGTGATACCTCACCATAGGGCACTTCAGGATGGGCTAGATGGGACTGGATGCGAGTGCTCCAGGCCATGTGGTGTGCCTTGGCTTGCAGGCCTTGAGCCTGTGGATCTTCTCTGCTGGCTGGTTGAACCATGTGGCCATGACACTGCCAGGCCTTGTGGAAGTGGGGCTTCAACATCATGGCATTTGGGCTGGGTGTCATGGCTATTGCCTACAGACCTCCTCCAAGCGAGAAAGGCCAGCAGGAAAACAACAATATATGTATTTTTAAAGTTTTTATTTTAATCACCTGGTGCTCATTAGGACAAGTGCACTCGTTAATTCCCATTACCTATTTCACCCATTCCCTCTCACCTCCCCTTTGGCAACCATCAGTTTGTTCTCTATAGCTAAGTCTGTTTCTTGATTTCTCTCTTTCTCATTTCCCCTTTGCTTCTTTGTTTGGTTTCTTAAATTCCACATATGAGTGAAATCCTATGATATTTGTCTTTCTCTGACTGACTTATTTCATTTAGCATAATACACACTCTTGCTCCATCCACATTGTTGCACAGAGCAAGATTTCATTCTTTTTTATGGCTGAACACACGCACACACACACATACATATATTTGTGTGTGTGTGTGTATATATATATATATATATACACATATACATCTTCTTTGTCTATTCATCTATGGACACTTGGGCTGCTTCCGTAATTTGGCTATTGCAAATAATGCTACTATAAACATATCCCCTTGAATTAATATTTTTATATTCCTTGGGTAAATACGTAGTAGTGCAGTTCAGCAGATTGTTTGCTGTAGCTCTGTGAAAAATGCTGTTAGTATTTTGATAGAATTGCATTAAATGTGTAGATTGCTTTGGGTAGACATTTTAATAATATTTGTTCTTCCAGTCCACCACATGGAATGTCTTGCCATTTCTTTGTGTCATCTTCAATTTCTTTCATCTATGTTTTATAGTTTTTAGAGTACAAGTCTTTTACCTCTTTGGTTAGGTTTATTCCTGGGTATCTTATTATTTTTGGTGCAATTGTAAATGGGACTATTGTCTTAATTTCTCTTTCTGCTGCTTCATTATTGGTATATAGAAATGCAACAGATTTCTGTAGAATGATTTTGTATCCTGTGACTTTGCTGAATTTGTTTATCAGTTCTAGCAGTTTTTTGCTGGAGTCTTTCAGGTTTTCTTACTGACTTTTGTGTGTGTGTGTTATGTTAGTCACCACACAGTACATCCAGGTTTTCTATATGTAGTATTATGTCATCAGCAAATAGTGAAAGTTTTACTTCTTCCTTACTGATTTGGATGCCTTTTATTTCTTTTCTTTTCTACCTTCTGAGAGAGCATGTGTGAGTGGGATGGAGGAGGGACAGAGGGAGAGAGAGAGAAAATCTCAAGCAGGCTCCACACCCAGCACAGAACCCAATATGGGGCTTGATCCTATAGTCCTGAGACCATGACCAGAGCCAAAATCAAGAGTTGGTGCTCAAACAACTGAGTCATGCAGCAACCCCTACTTTTTATTTCTTTTTGTTGTCTGCTGTGGCTAGGACTTCCAATACTATATTGAATAACTATAACTATAACTAAACTATATACATAAATATATATAAATATGTAAAATATATATAAATATATAAATATATATATAAATATATAAAATATATATAAATATAAAATCTGCTGTGGCTAGGACTTCCAATACTATATTGAATTATATAACTATAACTGTAACTATAACTATATACATAAATATATATAAATATGTAAAAATATATATAAATATATAAAATATATATATAAATATATGTAAATATATATATTTACATATAATGTATTATTTGTTTCGGGGGTACAGGTCTGTGAATCATCAGTCTTATAAAATTCAAAGCACTCACCATAGCACATACCCACCCCAATGTCCATAACCCAGCCACCCCATTCCTCCCACCCCTCTCCCCTCCAGCAACCCTCAGTTTGTTTCCTGAGATTAAGAGTCTCTTAAGGTTTGTCTTCCTCCCTGGTCTCATCTTGTTTCATTTTTCCCTCCCTTCCCCCCACGAACCCCCTCCTTGCCTCTTAAATTCCTCATATCAGAGAGATCATATGACAATTGTTTTTCTCTGAATGACTTATTTCGTTTAGTATAATACCCTCTAGTTCCATCTACATCTTTGCAAATGGCAAGATTTTATTTTTTTTGATGGCTGCATAGTATTCCATTGCCTATATACACCATGTTTCTTTAATAATTTTTTTTTATTTTTAAAAAATATTTTATTTATTTATTTGACAGAGAGAGAGAGAGAGATCACAAGTAGGCAGAGAGGCAGGTGGGGCGGGGAGGCAGGCTCTCTGCTGAGCAGAGAGCCCAATGCGGGGCTCGATCCCAGGACCCTGAGATCATGACCTGAGCCGAAGGCAGAGGCTTTAACCCACTGAACCACCCAGGTGCCCCAATAATATTTTTTAGAAAAAAAATTTTAAGATTCATAGTGGTACTATTCATGCTGCATGAAATGTAACAGTATGTCTAAAGGAGTAAAATGTGATGAGTGAACTTCAGAAATCATGAAAGGAGCCAGAGGACATTCATTATATTTAAATAAACATTAAAATAAACATTATATTTAAATAAACAAAGTGCAATTTTATATGCCACAAAAAGTTATACTGGGTCAGAGAAGGGGGCTGTCATATACAAATAAAACATAACTATGTGGCTCTAGACCCTACTCTCTCTATATCTCTATGTGCTCATTGAATGTTGAAAAGAAGTGAATAATGTTCAGGATGAGATCACCCAACCCTTGAGGCCCTTTATTATATCTGTGTTAAAGAACCTGCTTCTGAGAAAATGCACATTGAAAGTAAATGAAATTGCATGTAAAAGTGCAAATGGAAGGAGTACTCTAATGACCCAAGTTTTTTCCAAATCCTTATTGCTAAATCCTTAGTTTAGTTCTGCATTAGGTCTCAGATTATTAATGGCCTCCCAACTGACCCTATGTCCAGTCTTAAAACTCTTCAATCAATAGTATACTTTTGGTGTAAAAGTGAGCTTTTAAAAACACAATTCTGAACATGTTACTTACTGATCTGCTCAAAAAATCTTTAATGGTTGCCCACAATCTATAGCAAGGCTCAGCAAACTTTTTCTGTAAAGGGCCAGATAGTAAATATTTTAGGCTTTGTTGGCTACACACAGTCTTTGTAGAATAGGTTTCTTAGTTGTTGTTTCTCTTACATTACTTAACAATTTAAAAACTAATCTTAGCTCATGGGCTGTATAAGCCAAGAGCTGGATTTGGCCATAGTTTATTGAAGTGCTAGCTCCTTAATATAGCATAACACTCTCCCTATAATCTGGCCTACTGCTTTCTTCTCAAGTTTTATGTATTGCCAAAACACTTCCCACACCTTCTGCTGTGGGAATTAAATTGTTGGCACTATCTGGAAGTACACCAAGCTGGGTTTTGTACTGCTGTACTTGTTGGTATTGCATCCGCTAAAATTGTCCTCCTTTATCCAACTGGCAAGCTACTTCTCTCTCAAGACTACAAAAGGTGTCATCTCTTCTATTAAATATTTCCTGACTGCCCATTTAGAATTGGTCTCTGTAACCTGTACAAATATGGATCACAGTATCTACAGCACTTCACTGTGCTTATTTACTCCCCAACTCAAATGTGAGTCTCTCAAAGGCAGAGAATGACATACTTGGATTTGTATCTCTGACATACAATAGCCATTTAATAAATGTTTGTTAAATAAATGGCCCCAGGCATTGTGTTAGGAAGTCATCCAACACAAGCAACAACATAAAGAGAAACGAAGAGAGATTGGCAGCCTTCTGAATTGTGCATGACCCCCACAGAGAAGCAAGTTATTATATTTGTTGTCTGTAGAGAATTCCCTGATTTCCACTTTTATATCTTGTGGCGATTTCCCCATACACTCATCAGGGCCTGAAGGTGGTTACACAGATCCTCATGACAGATTTTTTCTTGAAGCAGTAATGCCATCTAACAGTGCCTGTGCTTTTAGAATCCTAATGTGGACTCAAAACCTATCTTCCAATAAACATGCTTTAAAAAAGTATTCCTAAGGCTTTTAGTATTATTAGTGATAGAATGGTGACCTAAATAGGTGTTGGTGAGCTGCCTTTGGAATGTAGCTACTCTGTGTCAGTGAAGAAAACGTGCTCTGAGTTCCTTGCTGATGACTTATGAGTTAACTTTTGGACATAACTCATTCCTAAGTTTGGGGCCATCTTTACTTAAAATATATCAAGCATAGGTCAGAGGAACTGGAATAGGAGTCAACCAGATTAAACGCAAAGCCATAAAAGTGAGAGCCAAAGAGAAATACGATATAACTGTGTTTCTAAAACTAGAGAATGGGGTGGTAAGGCTCCTTGTTGTACACTCTGGAGAGGAAAATGCATAAAGGAAATTGACTTTGAAAAACAAATTATAGAAGTATTTGGCAACTTTCAGAAAATTGCTATAATATCTCAGCAATTTTTTAAAAAAATTGCTCTTCAATAAATAACAATTTATAAAAAATTGCTATTCAATAAACAATTTATTGAATTCTTATTATGTGCCAGGAACCACTCTAAGAATTTTTTTTTAGATTTTTTATTTATTTATTGGACAGAGAGAGAGATCACAAGGAAGCAGAGAGGCAGGCAGAGAGAGAGGAGGAAGCAGGCTCCCTGCCGAGCAGAGAGCCCGATGTGGGCCTCGATCCTAGCACCCTGGGATCATGACCCGAGCCGAAGGCAGAGGCTCAACCCACTGAGCCACCCAGGTGCCCCTAAGAATTTTTTTTATTATGTTCAGTTAGCCGGCATATAGTACATCATTAGTTTTTGTTGTAGTGTTCAGTGATTCATTAATTGCATATAACACCCAGTATTCATCACCACACCTGCCCTCCTTAATACCCATCACCCGGTTACCCCATCCTCCCACTTTCCTCCCCTCTCTAACCCTCAGTTTTTTTCCCAGAATCCAGAGTCTCTCATGGTTTGTCTCTCTCTCTTATCTTTTCCTGTTCAGTTTTCCCTCCCTTCCCCTGTGGTCCTCCATGCTATTCCTTATTTTCCACATATGAGTGAAACCATATGATAATTGTCTTTGTCTGCTTGACTTATTTCACTCAGCATAATCCCCTCCATTTTCAATTCATATTGCTGCCAATGGTGGGTAATCATCCCTTCTGATGTCTGAATAATATTCCTTTGTCTATATGAACCGCATCTTTATCCATTCATCTGTTGAAGGGCATCTTGGCTCCTTCTACAGTTTGGCTATTATGGACATTGCTGCTATGAATATTGGGGTGCATGTACTCCTTCTTTTCACTACATCTGTATCTTTGGGGTAAATATCTAGTAGTCCAATTTCTGGGTCATAGGGTAGCTCTATTTTTAATGTCTTGGGAAACCTCCATACTATTTTCCAAAGTGGCTGTACCAGGTTGCATTCCTACCAACAGTGGTGAGGATGTAAAGAAAGGGGAACCACTCTAAGAATTTTATATAAATTATCAATTACACACACACATACATACAGAATAATTTCTTTACCCCTACCAGGGCAAATGGAGTGTGAATTCTACTCCCTGATTGTTATAATTTTTGCCCAAAGATTTTATACACACACACACACACACACACACACACACACACACGCAATGATCAACCTTCAGAAAGCAAAGAAAGAAGTTAAGGATGGAAAATAGTGTGACTAGATATCTATCTACCCAAGAGAAGAGTGTGGGAGGAAAGAAAACTTCAGAAGCAAGACATAACTACCTTCTCAATGTGTTATGACAGAAAAATTCCAGAGTCAGTCAAAGTTAAGATGAGAAAAAGAATCAAAAATTACCATAATACAAAGTGTACAGTACATGTTGGCTGAAGTGCATATGGCATCTTATTAAATGGGGAAGAAGGAGAAAAGTAATCACAATCTTGGCCATGAAGACTCTTGGGTAGAACAGAAATACTAAGGCTCATGAATGTGTATGAGAAGTAGGAGTAGAAATGGCCAGAGGGTCACTAAGGCACATCATCGAAGAGAAGACAGAGAAATAGGAGAAGGCAAAAGAATAACAATTTCAGTTTAGACACTTTTGTAAGAAATTGATATGATGAAAATTAATATTTGTAGAAGCAATGTTGGTTGGGAAAAGATTTGTTAGTATGTATAATATGCAAACTACTTTAAAATAAGAAATTGTTAAGTATAAACTAGTATAATTTATTTGAAAAATGCTTTTTAAAGGATAAAGTGCTTTATACATACAAAAGATACTTCTTGCCATGAAATGTTAACACCTAAATATGGGAATTAAGGGGTTATTTGTCTGTTAAGTTCAAATTGAGGCAGACACCTATAAAATGTGATATGAGGAACAAATACTATACAATGGTTGTATAACTAGTATGCTACATATGAATTTTATGCAGCTTTTGTGGCAAGAAAGATGTTTGGTCAAAAATAACTTGCTCTTTAGACCTCCGAAAAGGTCCTGTCCCTGATGGACTACTAGAGTTGTAGGATTCACCTTTGCCTATCTCCTACTATTATGCTCTCTCTGAACTATTCATAGCTTTAGATCATATTCATAGCTTTAGATCATAGTGTAATTTGAAAAAATGTTAACATTTATGGTGAACTTGTTAGAGTGTCTAGTAGTGCCCTTGTAGAATTTTCACCAAGATTTTTAATGTTGTTTGTTTTTAGATTCAAAGCACATTCATAGCTTTAGATCATAGTGTGATTTGAAAAAATGTTAACATTTATGGTAAATTTGTTAAAGAGTGTCTAGTAGTGACCTTGTAGAATTTCCACCAAGATTTTTTATGTTGTTTGTTTTAAAAAACATAAATTGAAATTTTATGGACAAAGTTTTCATTGTTTTTCCTGCACATTGAAGAGGTTTAAAAGGAGCCATTAAGATTTTTCCTTTTCTTTGGTAACTTCCTAAGTGTGGCTTTTAAATCCTTGTTTCTCAGGGTGTAAATGAGGGGAAATAACATGGGAGTAACTACTCCATAAAATGTTAAAAAGAATTTGTATTCTTCCTGAGAGTCCTTTGAAGTTTCAGGTACATGTAGATGGCTATACCATTAAATATGGTGACCACAGTTAGCTGGGGTGCACAGGCGGAGAAAGCTGAGTCTGGCCTGAACAGAGTGGATCCTCAGCATGATAACCACAGTGTAGAAGTAGGAAATGAGGACAAAAGTGAACTGCAGGGGCAGTGTGAATATACTGACAACCAGATCCAGACTCCGACTGACAGGAGTGTCAAAGCAGAAGAGCTTCAGCAGGGCCTGAATTTCACAGGTAAAATAGTTGATGGTATTCTGTCCACAGTAACAAGCAGGCCTTGCAATGACTGGTAAGACTGCTACTAAAAAGGCACTGGCCCAGGTTCCCAAGGCCAACTGTATGCAAACCTGATTATTCATAATGGTGGTATAATGCAAGGGATTAGAGATTGCAACAAACCTCTTATAAACCATGACAGCAAGGAAAAGACATTCTGTCATCCCTGGAAAGAGGGATGTGGTCATCTGGGCATAACAGCTGGTATAGAAAATGATGGGGAAGTCCCTGAAACATTGGGCCAAGACATATGGTTCCCAGCTGGTTGAGTAGCAGATACCAAGGAAGGATAAATTACTGAGGAAAAAAATACATGAGGATATGAAGTTGAGAATCCCATCTCACTGCAACAATAAAGCTGTTCCCAAACATTGTGATCAGGTAGAAAAACAGTAGTCCCAAGAAGACAGTCTGGAGTTGAGACTGTTGGGAAAATTCAGTGAGCAGTCACCTTAGAGGCATTGTCTCCAGGCTGCCCTTTTAGTCATCTCAAGTACAAAAAACAACAAAATGTAATGTCACCTATATTAGGAAATAAGAGGAATACCATCTTTGTAGCCTGTTAGAGTTCATGTTCTAGACTTCTGATAATTATTGTGTGTCATTTGTTTTACTGGGTTAGACTCAGCTGCTCAAGTATCCAATGATGAAAATACAGGTTCTCTTTGCTTTTCTATCTTATAGAAACTTAAAAGGTTAAGTTGTTTGGACTGTGTTAGATCCCAGTAGAGGTACTTATACCTGATCAAGTAAGACAGTCATTAACACTGAGTTAAACAAAATTATTTTGCTCATAAAAGGGCATTGCTAGATGCTTGACTTTATTCTTGACAAAAGAAGAGACAAATATGCTACATCTCCCTACCAAACATGCATATTTATAGATAACTTTATTGAAGTTGGTTCACCAATTAACAAACAATAATTTTTAACTTTAAGCCCAGTGATCCAATTGTGAATGCCTTGAAATAGTTATTTTCTTTTTTCAACTTTTTTTTGCTTCTTCTGGTCATATTAAAACCACATATGGATGGCAAATTAGAAAGTTTATATGTAGCTAAAGCAATCAGTCAATTCAATGGAAAAACACCACCAGCCAAAATAACATGAAATACATGAAGTTACTCATGGATTTACTAAAATCTCACTCTTTGTTCAATTGTTCTGACATCTCTCTTCAATGACAGAAGCTTACTTATGTGCAGATCCTACCATCTCCATATAATTCCAAACAAGAGCTTAAAGAGTGATGGGAAAATTTTATTAGATTAAGGATTTTGTGAAGACAATGGTTACCAGAAATTTTGAAGAGACAAATCAAATTTTAGAATACATGTGTCCAGAAGTGTAGAAAGAAAGAAAGAAAGAAAGAAAGAAAGAAAGAAAGAAAGAAAGAAGGAAAAGACAGAGCCCTGTCAGTTTTGTGTGATTTTGGTAGGAAGTGAAACAGATGACCCATTGAAATCTATTATGGCTTTAGGATTTTCTCATTAAGACATAGAATCAAATATCTCCATACTGTATTGCTATATTAGTGCTGCATATAATTGGGTAATTGTTCATACCTCAAAAGCAGAATGTTAAAATACAGTAAGTGAGGGAGTCAGTGGAATCTAAGCCTAAATTCTGATTCAGCCACTAATAAGATGAACAATAATGAGAAAGTCCATTTCCTCATATATGAAATGGGAATATAACCTAGCCTCTTGCAGGATTGTTCCAAGAGTAAGATAAGATTATGTCTGTAAATAGCTTAGCATAGTACCTGGCACAATAATTAGCCACACAAACTATGTTAGCTCTGTTCTCACTTTCACATCCCAGGTAGACCTTTCCTTCAGCTTGAATCTCATCCTTGTAAACATGTGTCAAAATGTCACTTCAGCCTACCTTTCTTTGTGAGATTATCATGTTATCAGAAATAATACCATCTGAAGTTTTAGGTTTGAGTAACTATTAAAGAAAGTTTGACTGTGTAAGTCATTAAAATTTGTTCCTGATGGTAGGTGGGAGAAGACACATAAAAAGATGAAAATTACTCACTGACTTAGGGTTGGAGGACAGCAACAGAGAAGTGCACCTCATTCATAACAGAAGAATTTTGCAGTTGGCAACACCCCCACAAATGACTAATCTCCAAGAAGAAATTTGATTCCTTCAACAGCAAGGAAAAGAAGTTTAATACATGCAGCTGTGGTAATAAATCTTCCTATCAGTTGTGGTTATAAGGTTGGAAAATCTTGAGTTAACTGTGCTGGTGAATCATGCACATTTATTTCTACTTGTTAAATATATTTTTCTTTTATTTACATAGAGATGGCTTGTAATAAGGCTTCCATGAAAGGTTGGTGTCCAAAAAACAATGAAGAAATTCATTGTCTAGCATACATAATGATAATACAGTTCATGTCAGTTCATGACATGGAATTTTTCTTTGCTTGTACAAATATGAAAATGAAATTTCTTCTTGAGGTGTCCAAAATTCTGTTACTTTGTTCCCAGACACAGAAAAATAAATTGAGGCGATGTCCTTTCTGAATACATCTAGATATTTTCAAAATATCAGTGTTTGCCAAAAATGTATAGTGTACTTACAGACTAAAAATATTTAAGTAGCATTAAAAGAAGACACAATTCCAATGCAAGAAGGAACTTTGGAAATTTGGATAATGGTGTGGTGGTTGAAGGATTCATGACCTCAGTTTTGAAGAATAGTTTCCACTTTTGGGATTTAGGGGATATCCCTGCTTTGTAATTTAATTGCCTAATACAAACATAGAGAGAAAAAACAAAGAAGGAGGAGGAAGCTTCCACTGTATTTCGCTTATTAAAATAATGTTCACTTTTCTCCTAACCTGGTTGATGAGAATTTCAGCAAATGTCCTATATAGCATGGTCAGTAAATATGGTGGTGTTGGATAACCACAGCCAGTCTTCCTCAAAGAGAAACTTTCTTCTGTCTGAGCAGTTCTTCATTAATTTACTTTCTTTTCTGCTAGCAAATGAAATGTACAGGCAGTACTATGAAGAATTTATATAGAGGAATTTTGGAGAACAAGATGTACATCATAGGATGATTGCATAATTTTTGTGTTCACTGGGTTCTGTAAATGATATGTTGTGTTGGTCAATCCAGCTCTCTTCCAAGAATGATTGTTGGTTCAACAGAGATTAGATGAAGTTTTATTTTTATTTAGTTTTTTTTTAAACTTAAGGGAATTTAGATCCTTAAAGTAAGAAGTAAGACTGAGTGGACACTTTAGAGGCTGTAAGCCCCTGGATTTTGTGACCATATCTGAGTTGCCTCTGCTTTCTCTGGCATTCTACTTTGCACAGAGGAAAGTCTTGAAAAATGTTTGCTAAAAGGAAAGCTCACTATGTCACTTTGAATGTACTCTTCCATTAAGGTGTTTTTTTTTTTTAATATTGCATTTAATGATACTGTTTGGGGCCATCTGACCCTGAACAACTATTTTCCCTGAAATTTGTACTTATCAGTTTTTGGTACCAAAAAAAAAAAAATGTGTTGCCTGATAGAGTAGTGCTCTGTAGAAAGACAACATAAGAGGATGACTTTCAGCTAAATAGTCACTTCTTACTGGGCATTTGTGGTTCACTCTTTCCATAGAGGGTTGATGGTAAGGGTCTGCTTATGTGAGATACTCATTCCTCAAGAATTTTCTTTGTGACTCTATCCAAGGGACTCTCTCATCCCCAAATACTAATATATATATATTAAACTTGTATGGAAATCCACAAAATATGAAGGAGGATAAGATGGAGAATATTTACAAGAGCATACAAATTTGGGGAAATTGTAGTGTCATCCAGGAAATATTTCACAGAGGACATGGTTGATGCTTTCCTAATGAAGATTACAGAATTGGCATAGAGGCAAACTACACAAACTACAGTAGGAATGGAAGGCTTCAGCTGTCCAGGCATCTGATGGAAGTCTCATTCTGCTAAAAACAGAGCATCTGATACATTTGGGATTTGCCTTGCTGACAATTTCATTTCTCAGAAGGTTTAAGAAGCTTTGAGGGTAAATGATGCTATGGACCTAATTATGATAGAATGGACCAGAATCTTGGGAGAAAACAACCATATCATCTGGGAATTCTTAAAATAAAGAAATTCTATGGCTAGTATTTCTAAAAGGGAAGTTGGCTGTGAGGCCATAGATCTCTCTTTTCTAAATCTTTTAATTTCAAATTTCTTAAAGTCTCTGATGATAGCTTGACCAGAACAGAGACTCACAAGAGATTTAAGACGAAAATAGACCCTTTCACTTTAAATACACAGCACAGAGCATGGAAACAGCACAGACTCAGCTCTCCTGGGTGTAGACAATACTTACGTAGCAATTTTATAAGGTCTAATTGAAAGCAACTTTCTTGTATTATAATCAGAGTCTACTAGACCCATCCCTATTGCATACAGATCTGTGACCTACTCTGAAACTTTACTAGGAAGCCGAATTTTATTTATCTTGTGGATATTTTTTCCTCAGAGCTTTTTGATGTGTATATGGAAGGATTCAATCTAGGCTTCATGGTCATGTAGAATAATTCATTCGTTTATCCATTCAACAAATATTTATTGATCTCTTACACTGTGTCAGTTCTCTTCTATTTGCTGAGGATATAACAATGAACAAAAGAGACAAGACTTTCCTTCTTAATTAACTTGTATTCTGTGGGAATGAGACAGGAAACAAGTAACAAAGTAATTCAGATAGTAATAGCTGTTAAGATGAAAATGAAATGGTCATATGAAAGAGCAGTGGAACAAGATTGTTATCATAGGTGTTTGCTTTTAAGGAAGGTGATGTTTGAGTGGGGACCAAAACGATACAAAGTAGCTATTTGAAAATATAGGGGTAGAGAGTATGAGGGAGAGGGAACAATAAGTGCTAAGACTCTAAGGCAAAAATAAGTTTAGGGGTGCGTAGGTGGCTCAGTCATTAAGCATCTGCCTTTAGCTCAGGTCATGATCCCAGGGTCCTGGGATTGAACCCTGAATTTGGGCTCCCTGCTCTGTGGGGAGCCTGCTTCTTCCTCTCCCACTTCTCCAGCTTGAGTTCCTTCTCTCAGTCTCTCTTTCTGTGAAATAAGTAAAATCTTAACCCCCCCCCCAAAAAAACCCCCACAAGTTTAATTGTTTGCCAGATAGGAGGTAAGTGTAGGTGAACACAGTGTAGGGTGACCAATCTTCCTGGTTTGTCCTGGGGCTTTCTTGATTTTTATTACTGAAAGTTTCATGTCACCAGAAACTCTTTAGTTCCTGTTCCAGGTTTAGGATTACCACAGAAACTAATTAATGATATCCACCTCACAGGATATTTTTCTCCAAGCTAACCATGCTGTGGTCCTTCCATCTCAATTCAGATGATGTAGTTCATTCCAAGACCTCTCAATAACAAACCCAGACTTACTCCTGAAAATGCCTAGATCTACTTCTGATTTTTTTCCCCAATGTCCTCTTGAAGAGTGGTCCTTTGAACCAGAGACACTTCTGAAAGCATGGAACGACCACTCTCCATCATGGAGAAATTACAATTTGTTGCAGCATTCTTGCACTAAACTTGAACATCCTAGGATAGCCAGTTATTTTTAATAATATTATGCTTAGCAAGGAAGTAAGAACCCTAACCTTGATTTTTCCACACAGACTACTCTCAAACCAATTATCTCATTTCCCCTGTGACTGTTCAACTGATTTTCTTTAATCCCAAGCCTCAGCTTTATGATTTGCTAAGCAGGGCTTCATCTTGTTCAGTTTGGCTTGAAGTTCCCTTCCACTGAAGTCAATTTGGATGCTGATTCTGGTATCCAAAACTTTACCTAAGCACTTCTTATTTTCTTTGTATCACTCAAAATTTGGCAAATTTGTCTTCTGGGTTTTTATCTAAGTCATTTGACAAAAGTGTTGAACAGAGCAGGGCCCCGGGCTTGTAACTGGAGATAACCTTCCAACATAGCATTAATCCATTAGTCAATATATTAAGGGAAATTTGTTTAAGCAAGTATTAAATCTTAAAATTCCAAGCCTACTATGTTACCCATGATTTGGGGTAAGGCATGTAATCATGAGGCCAAAATATAAAGTTCTAAATGCCTAAAGATAAAGTTCTTCTCATTTGCTCTTGCAGATTACTGGCAGTAAAAGATGACAAGACTGGAAATGTGGCTGGAACAGGTAAACGACAGTAGGTACACCTTGGAGGGAGAAAAAGAACCCTCGAAGCTGGTTCACATGTGCTTAACAATTTGGAAAAGACCAGAAGAGGAGGGGGCTTGAGGAGAAATGAAGAGTTAAATGACTTAGCCTTTTATTAAAGTTTTTTGTAATAATCCTACCGCTATAGAAAATATATAAACAAATGGGTATGATTGTCTTCCAGTAAAACTTCAATTAAAGAACCACACAATGTCCCAGATTTGATGGTCAGGCTGTAGTTTGCCAACTTCAGCTTTAGATGATTCAGAATCAACTTTATAGAGATATCCTCATCCATGTCTGTGTGAATCCAGGAACACAGCTTCCACCCACTATCCTACCTCCTCCTCTGTTAAGTTCTCTCAATTCTGAGATTCCACACATAGGTTGGGATCCCCTTAACCTCTCTTTTGTCCTGGCTGCCTTTCAGGATTCTTTCTTTTAAAAAAAAAGACTTTATTTGACAGAGAGCAAACAGGAGTAGGGGGAGGGACAGAGGGCGAGAGTATCTCTTTTTTTAAATTTTAAAAAATATTTACTTATTTATTTTTAAAGGTCTTATTTATTTATTTGACAGAGAGACAGCAAGAGAGGGAACACAACCAGTGGGAGTGCGAGAGGGAGAAGCAGGCTCCCCACCAAGAAGGGAGCCAGATGCAGGGTTTTATCCCAGGACCCTGGGATCCAGACCCGAGCGGAAGGCAGACGCTTAATGACTAAGCCACCCAGACGCCCCTCCTTTTTTTTTTTAAGGTTTTATTTATCTATTTGAGAGAGAGAGACAGCATGCACACAAGCAAGGGGAGGGGCAAAGAGAGAAACAGAATCCCCGCTGAGCAGAGAGCCCAACACGGGGTTCCATCCCAGGAACCTGCGATCATGACCTCAGCTGCAGTCAGATGCTTAACTGACTGAGACACCCAGGCACCCTGGATGATTTCTTCCAGTCTTTCTCTTTCATGATCTGAAACAGGGCCTGGCTAACTGTTTCTGAAATCAGTCGTTTAAGAGATGGTTTAGATTTTGCATGCCCTAGGTCTCGGTGGCAACTACTCGGTTCTGCCATGGTAGCACAAAGCAGCCTTAGACATTACGTAAACAAATAAGCACAGCTGGACTCTAATAACGTTTTATCTCGGAAAACAGGTAGTGGGCTGCTTTCGACCCACGTGCTGTAGTTTGCCAACTGCTGATGTAGATGGGATGCTGACTCTTGTCATATCCTCTAGCCCGCACACCACCTTGCATTTCTTTTTTGCGTTATACTAATTGGGAACTACCCGTCCCCTCCAGGTCACCACTAACAGTGGTTTGAGGCACCCATGGGGCTTGTGTCCTGTTTCTAAACAGCACTCCTTTGTGGAACTCTGTGTCCTCGGAATCCCTCACACACCTAAGGCCTAGAAGCACCCCGTTGATCTCACACTCCCCAATCTCAGAGTCCTCTGAGAAGGTTGTTTTTAAGCCTGTCGGTTTTCATATCCCCCTCTCCTGGAGTGAAATGTCTGCCAGGGGTCCTGGGTGGCTCAGGTAGAGATCTTAGAGTCCTGAGATCAAGCCCTGCATCGGGCTCTCTGCTAGGCAGGGAGCCTGGTTCCTCACACCCCCTCTCTGCCTGCCTCTCTGCCTACTTGTGATCTCTCTGTGTGTCAAATAAATAAATAAAATCTTGAAAAAAATGTCTGCCAATTTAATTATGAGGTGATGGCAATTGGCAGGGCTTAGCACCCATCGTGCACAAGTTCAGGTTCTTTTCAGTGAACCCAACCAACCCAATGGATGCATTGACAGCCATTTGCCAAGGGTCTCATCTCCTTTGGCACCAGAGGTTATGAGCCTCCCTGGATGACTGAAGGCACTGCTGGCAATGGGCACTTGTTAAGAGCAGGTGACTGAGAAGAGCAACTAGGGAGTAAGGCACAGGGGATCCCTGCAAGGTGATGAGTGCCAACGACCACTGTAGCTAAAAGAAGGAGTAAACCTCGCAGGCACATTCATTGTTCATGTCCCCGCTTACTTTAGAATGCTGCCTTTAGAAAAATGTAGAGGCTTCTTATTTCACCCAAATTTTAGATTGATTAAAACATGAAATTCTACAGAAAAAAAGAAAGAAAGAGACATATGTATGATCTCACTTCTGTGTGGAACCTGGAAAGGCTGAACTCAGACACGGAGAGGAGGGGTGGTTACCAGGAGTTGGGGGCTGGGGGAATTGAGGAGGTGTTGGTTAAAGGATACAAACTTCCACTTCTAAGATGAATATGTGCTGGGGACCTAATGCACAGCGTGGTGATTACAGTTAATAATAGCATGGATATCTTTGAAAGTTGGTAATAGATTAGACTCTTAAATGTTCCCACTGCAAGAAAGAAGTGGTAATTAGGTGATGTGAGGGAGATGTCAGCTGATGCTCTAGTGGTGATCAGTTTGCACTATATAAGAGTATCACATCATCAAATTGCACACCTTAAATTTAGACTGTGTTATATGTCAGTTATATCTCCATAAAGCTGGGACAATATAAATTAACCCACATCTTCCTTAAATCTGAATTCAAAGAACAACTTAGACTAAAAGTTCTGAGGCCAGATTTCTTGTCCTGGTTTTGCCTGAACATGCTGGGCTTTATTTTTCTCCTCCATAAAGCAAATGGATTTCACCAATTATTGTTTCTAAGGAACATTTTCTCCAGTCAACAGAGAAAACGTGGAAGCCACAGAAAGCCATAGGTAATGGAACAAGAATCACAGAGAACTCCACAGTTTAGTTGTGACCATTAACTACATTTGGGCTCTTTTCCTGTTCCTATGCCATTTTCGCCGTCATGGTGTCACACTATCTATACAAAATGTGAACGGCTTTGCCATGGAAGCATTTTCCCACGGTACTAGACAATTGTTCAAGGGTCTTCTAGCTCTATGATTTCAGGTGTGTTTAGTTTCTTATAGTCAGTATGAAGACTATCAAAAATCATGGCTAATAACATTTGTCTTCTAAGCAAGACAATATAAAGCTTTTCATGGAAAATGAATGGAATAAATGTGAAAATAAATTATCTGTAAACTTAGAAGGCATTATGAAGATCCTTTATTTGTACTTGTTAGCCATGGTTTGGATTATAGCCCAAAGAAGAGTTCAGCCTGGTGGATTGAAGAACAGATGGTACCATTCTTTTCTCCCCAGGGAGAAGTGTATGATACATACGGCTAGAAGTTAGCTTTTATGAAAATTACTGGAGAGGAACAAATATCATGTTTAGAAAAACCAGAAAACTTCTCTGATTTAAGAAGTTTAGAGTATGATTTTAACACCTGGCAAAAATAGTGAAACAATATTGCTATGTGGAGTAGAATGAAGATGGCTGACTGACTTTGAGAATGAACTATGGCAGGCTTTATGTGACAATAAAACAGCACTGAGAAATCAATAAGGCAACACTGGAAGTTTGGACTTTGGCCAGATATTGAACCAACACCTCCTACATACAAGGCATTGGCCCTAGGCACGTAGCATCTAAGGAAAGCCGAAGCACTCTTATTGCCCGTAGAAACTCACAGTTGAGTCATGAGATGAAGGGGGGACATTTGGACGCAACTGGTTATAGGTGAGGTGCAGAGTACTGAGTGTCCTGGCAGACAGACACCTGAGGCATTCTAGAAATTTCTTTCTTCTGTTGACCTGGAGCCATCAATGTTCCAGTGGGTCAGTCATTCCAGCCCAGAAGGAATCCTGGGGCTGGGCAGCGTCACATATAAGCGCGGAACACACGGTAAGCTTTCCTTCCATTCAGCTGAGATCTGAAGTTAATGCCAAAGGTAACTCAAGAGCAGCAGCGCCTTTACTAAAGTGGCGAGAGGAACACTCCCCAAGTCCAGTTATTAAAATGGCCAGGGACGAGGTGAAATCACACCTGCCAGGGGACGCAGTATCAGAGGTTTCAAAGTCGCAAAGAGAAACCATTTCCAAGCCTCCAGGATGAGGTCCCAGAGAGGCAATTAGAAGGCCCTTCTCATGAAAGGGTTCAGAAGTATTTACAAGAGCATGCCCAAGAGAAGGAGTTTATTTCTGGGCTACTGACACCGAGGTTACTTTCTTCCTTAATTAAGTCTCTAGATCTTTGGAAACCAAGTATTTCATTACCTTCCTGCCAACTTTGACCCTAAGTGGCACGGGAACCTAATATTTTTACCTACGTTCTACCAAGTGCCAGGATAACAGGTCAAGCAACTCGGCAACAGTCACCTGGGTGATTTTCAATCTCTGGACGGTTGACAAAAAGTGATTTGGTTTGATGTCAACATCATACCTCAGGTATGAGGTATGAGGTATACCTAAGGGTAGCATACCTTGACTCCTCAGGCAGAAGTCTGGTTCCTTTTCTTATGCTCACACTTTTCACTCTGTGTTTTACTTATCTGCTTGCTTGTGTATCTCCCCCACTGGGCCTGATTTTAGGAGAGACTCTGTGTCCTTGCTCACCGTTGTTTGCACAGTATCTAGCCCAGTGCCTGGAGCATTACTATGCACTCAGTAAACAGCAGTCAAAGGAAAGAAGGCTAGGACAACCTGTGTGGGGCCATCGTGAAGTGGATAAGATTGGCTCTGATATGAGAAGATAATGCCATGGGAAGGCAGTCAAGAGAGCTCTGCCCAGGGTCAGCTAGTTCCTCGGAGATTTGCCTACATCGGTGGTGCCATGGCTGGAGCTGCCCCGTTGCGCAAGGACCTTTTCCTCATTTCAGTCGGCGATGCTCAGGAATGATGGCGCTGGGGAAGCCAACTTGATTGATACTCTGATACCATTGCAAGACCCAAGTGAGGACCTCAGAGTCCATGCGCTACAACTTCTGCCTTTTGAAGATGGAGAAACTGTGGCACAGAAGGCAACAGCTGTCGTCCCTGAGGCACTAGGTAGCGGAGGAAACGTTCACCCCCATGTCTCCAGACATCCAGACCACTGTTCTTCCCTCTGCAGTCGGCTGCCTCTCCTAAGGCCTGAAACTCAACAGGCCAGCGTTTCAAGGGCAGCTCCCCAAAGGAAGTAGCCATATGGGTCTGGGAGATCTCTTTCCCCTTTTCCCACCTTAGTGTCCCCAGTGGGAAAAGTGGCCTTGTAATGTATGCCTCCTGGGGCCATGGGGAGCTAGCCTTAGAGGAAGCAGTGCTTGTAGTGTTTGTAGCGGAGTGCCTGTTACATAACTGGTTCCCAACTCTTAAGTCCCTTCTCTTCCATCTGGGCACATAGGACCTTTCGCGACACACAGAAATGAAGAGGGTCTTCAGGGGTTGGGGAGAGTCAGCTCTGCAGAGGGTCTCAGCTGCTCAGACCCATCTCATCCTTCCGGAGACACATGTGGAGCTCAGCCCTGCACCCATGGGCTCTTGCTCTGAAGAGACTCTCCTCTCTGCTCACTCCTGACACCCCCCAAGGAAACACAGCCTCACAGCCCAGACTTTCCAATCTTCCTAGTAAAATGAATGAAAGAACCTTTTGGGGAATAAAGTGATTTCTCTTTAGCTCCACTCGTTTACTTTTCCATAAGCTCCCAGGATGGCTTACATGTTAGCTATTAATCACACCATCTGTTCAAACTGTACTTCAGTAAATGATTCAATTCATACTTTTCTTCTAAAAGAATCTTTTTAAGGATGGTGTTTATGTCTCTGTTATCCTCATAGTACTATGAGCTATTTTAACTTTGCTATCATTGTGAACACATGTTGAATCCTGTACTTGTTAACTGTATATAACAAGACAACTCCTCCACGTTTGTTCCACTCAACTCTTGGCTGAGAGGGGAGAGGCTGCTATTTACTAGAGATTCCATATTGTTTGAAAGAGAAAAATAATGACAATGTTCCAACCAATATCTTCTTTGGTATCTTGAATTTAGAAACAATCACTGGGTTCTAGCTGTGTGAGACTGTTCGGGCCAAGCCCAAATGAGCAGAATGTTCTTAGCCATCAGGAAGCACCAGCTCTGCTGAGGAGCCTAGCTGCTCAGATGCATCTCGTCTTTCAGGAGGCCAAGTTGCCCCTGGTTTAGAGAGGTACCTGGGAAGAAGGGTCTGGATCTCCCCCAGCAAGTCCAGGTCCAAAACTTAGGTGATAGCAGGCTTGGGCAGGAAGTAAAAAGGCTGGTGGTGCTTTTAGGGAAAAGACAGGCCTTGGAGTTAGTAGGATATTGGGGGTGGACTTCTTACTGTTACAAAATGCTCTGTGGACCCCTGAAGGTTCTGTATCCATGTGAGTGTCTGTGGGAAGTTCACATAATAGCATGGCTTTGTCCTAGTGTGGGCCCGTATAGATGCCATTCTCTCCTGCTTTCTGAGACCTGTAGCTGCATGGGAGGTGTGTTACATTGTGCAATCATGTACACAATATGAGAATTATACAAAGTCGGCACATATAAACTTGTGTGTGGGGACCACAATGAAGAAGGGATTTGTTCTTCATGTCAAGAGATAAAAGGTAGTTGACAAAGGCTCAAATTAGAGGAGATAATCTTGCTGGGTTTCTAAGGTTGGATAGTTTACTAGTTCCAAATGCCCACATTTTACAGAGTCTATCTACATCAATATTGTGCATAGAGCTGGAAATGAATGTGTTTGTGGGGATGGTAATATGTTTGTATGGTTGAATCAGCAGCAGTCAGGACACCTGTGTGGGATGGGTTCAGATCTCGGAAGGTCTTAAGTGTCACAAATTAAGAGTTTAGCTTCTTGCCTTCACATAAGTGGACATCACTGAGGACTCTGACACAATCTCAGAAAGATGGTTCACCATCGTGTGGAACCTGTATTGGATCAGGTTGCTCATGAAACCATTTCTTAAGTTGTTGTAATAGTCAAAGCAAGAAATGATGAGGGCTGAAGTTAATGGAGAGGTGGTAGGATGGCAGACTAGGGATGGATTTGAGATTTATCACAGGAGTAGAATAGGCAACACCTGAAGGATAATTAAAAATTAAAGCTTGTAGTGAGAGAGGAAGAGGATTAGAAGATGTCTCTCCAATGGATTGTGGCACCATTAAATGAGATCCAAAAAACAAGATGAAGGGGAGATTTAAGGGGAGAGGTGAATCTATGTATTTTTAAATGGTCTGATTTGGGTTGTTTGCAAACTTGAGATAGATATGGGTCCATTTTCCATGAATGCATGTGATTGGAGCTCAGAAAAGATGTCTGAGCGCTAAATAGAATTTTGGTAGTTATTACTATAAATAATTATTAGACAGTGTTCATGAGTTTGACCTTGCTCCAACCAACATCTGCTCAGTTTGTCTTAGAAAAGCCATGTTTAACCCATGCCATGATATTTTCTCTCCTCATGGTTTGGGGTGGAGAATTAAATAATTATAGAGCAATAATCACCAAGTATGCAGTGAATAATAATAAATCAGTATGTAGGTAGTAAAGGAATTAACAGTATGGATAGGATTGAAAATTCCATAAATATCTATATTCCCTACATATGCAGGGATGTATCCTTAGTCAGAGATGTTGAGTATTGGAACACTGTGGGATTTAAGAAACAACAACAACAACAAAAAAATAAGCAAAGGGAATAACAAAAAGAGAGAGGCAAATCAAGAAATCGACTCTTAAGTATAGAGAAAAAACTGAGGGCTACTGGAGGGCTGAAGGGGCGGTGGGTGGCAGGATGTGTTAAATGTGTGACGGGATTAAGAAGGTCGCTTGTCATAATGAGCACTGGGTGTTATATGGATGTGCTGAAGCACTATATTGTATACCTGAAGCTAATATTACATTGTGTGTTAACTAGCTGGAATTTAAATAAAAACTTCAAAAAATAGTAATAAAAATGAAACATTACAGAGCAAGACATAGTTACCTTCAAAAGGAAATGACAAACTGGTAGGGATAATGTATGGGAATTAGTTTCAGCTTCAAGGGACAGAAAGCTTAATATTGAGTGGTTTATACAAGATGGATGACTTTTTTTGTGTCTCATGTAACAGGTAACTAAGATGATAGGTCCAGAATAGCTATGGTAGTTCTACAGTATTCATTGATTCATACCCCTTCCAGCTAACCATTCTGCCCTCATTCTCACAGAGAAAGGAATGTTGGTAGAACTCTAGATATCACATTTACATTCTACACATCAGGATGGAGGACAGGGAAAAGATGGGGGCTGATTTGCTTTTATTTAGGACTTTCTAGAAATTCCCCACAACATTTTTAATTCTACTTCATTGTTAAGAAATTTGGTCACCCAGACACACTTAGCTTCAAGAGGAGCTGGGAGCTATAGATTAAAAAAATTTTTTAAAATATTTTATTTATTTATTTGACAGATAGAGATCACAAGTAGGCAGAGAGGCAGGCTGAGAGAGAGGGGGAAGCAGGCTTCCTGCCGAGCAGAGAGCCCCATGCGGCCTCAATCCCAGGACCCTGAGATCATGACCTGAGCCAAAGGCAGAGGCTTAACCCACTGAGCCACCCAGGTGCCCTAAAAAATTTTTTTTTAATTTAAATTTTAGTTAACACACAGTGCAATATTGGTTTCAGGAGTAGAATTCAGTGATTCATCAACAATAGCCCGACTGTGGAAAGAGCCCAAATGTCCATCGACAGATGAATGAATAAAGAAGATGTAGCATATATCTACAATAGAATATTACTCACCCATCAAAAAGAATGAAATCTTGCCATTTGCAGTGACGTGGATGGAGCTAGAGAGTATTATGCTAAGTGAAATAAGTCAGTCTGGGGACTATAGATTTTTAGGTAGTTATGTTGTCACCTGAATACAATTTAGTAATCTTATCACCAAAGAAGATTGGGAGAATAGATAATGGTATAGACAACTAGCACTCTCTGCCACAGGACATAATACCAAATTGGCCCCATCTGGTGTAAAGAAATACTGAAAGGAAAGAATCACCTGGTAGTGCCATGGGAAGACTTCCAGTCAGTCTGATAAGCAGAACATATTTTAAGAAAATTTGTCCAGGCAAATACTTGACATCAGAGGGATCCAACATGAGTTATCAGGGATGCTCTCACAGGCACTTAGAGAAGAGTAAAGAAAAATATAGGAGCAAGCAATGTTTAGAAATTAACACAATCAAATTGTGTATACCTGAAAGATCAATCTGTATGTAGAAGGACCCCAGTCACAGTATCCCATCGCCAGACAGGAGGCTAATTCATGGGTGGTGGTGATGATGATAGAGAACCTTGACTGACAAAAGCACAGCCAGGTCTGTGTCCTAAAAGGAGTGATATACTAAGCAGATGTCTAAGGCAGAAGCATAGGTCCAGAACCGAGACACAAATTAAGAGTGGAATAGCAAAAAGACAGATTGGTTTTTGAGTCCCTAGGAGGGACCTTATAAGAGTGGCTCCCAAAATTTTGGGTTTCACATACAAAGTACATTTTTTTTCCAAAGTGAACTTGCCATAGTGTTGGCAACTTTTTATTTGCTACGTAAGGATATATTAAAAACAAAACAACCAACTGTCCACAATTTACAAAACTTATTATTTCATTGTAAAGACTATCTTAGGTAAAAAATTAGAAAACAAATTCAAAACAAAGAAAAACTCTTGTCTAAAATTCAAAATGTGCAGAAGTATGGGCATTAAAAAGGCTCCTCTCTACCACTCTTCCTTTATCACCCAGTTTACTTCTCTGGAGGCAGCCACCATTATCTGTTCTTTAGACATCCTCCCAAGATATTCCATGTTTAAGTAAATAAAACATGTGTGTGTATAGTATTCCATACCTACCATTTTTACTAAAAATATCTTGAAAGGCATTGCATGTCAATACATAGAGAATTTTCTAATTCTTATTATGTATGCATAGTAGTCCATTGTATGGATTTACCAAATTTAAGTCATTTATTAATGGACATTTTAATTATTTCCAACCATTTGCTATTCTAAACAGTGCTTCAGTTAATTGTCTTTGAAATAGAATGAAACTAAATCTTAAGGGCTCTTACTTTTCATTACAGACTGGTAAAAACTTTACCAGCACCAGCACCTTTTTATGTACTTGGGAAATACTTTTCTGTAGTTCTCTACAAACTTGAAGTCAGTCAGACTTGTGAAATAAGCCATTTGTTTTTGGCTGTCAGTCACCTCCTTTATGAAAAAGTGAAATCTTTCCAACAACGTGGTCTAGCTCACTAAGCAGGGTCTGAGTTTCTGTTTCCAACTTCTTGTCATACTGCTTTCCCTGTGTTGAAATATTTTTCCTATTTGGTTTTTCCTATTGTCATTTGAAACCAGCCACTCCCATAACATGCAGAGATTTGATATGACTAGACATGGAATAATTAAAGATGCCAGATGTAGCAACAAAAGGACAAGACTTTGAATACAACTCAGGCATTTGGGTGGATTTGGTGCAGGGAGAAAAGGCCATCCTCTGGTGTTAGGATATATTAGGCATCTTTTTTGTACATCCTGGCTTCACTTATACATTATTTTAGCTGTCACCATGGTGATCAGCTACGTGGGTTCGAACATACTTCATGCAGGTGCAACAATATGTGGACAGTACCTTGCCTCATGCCTTCATCTTATGCCTCTTAACTCCTGAGCTGGGATTTACTAGTGAAAACTACTGTGAGACCATCTGCCTACATATATATGTACAACCTGGAAGCATGAAGAACTGGGTGGATGGGTGAATCTTTATCCACTGGGAGATAGGAGATGATGACTAAACTCATCCCCCTGAAGGCAGTGCCAAATAGTGGTTAAGGGTCCTGGAATCATGCTGTTTGAGCTCAAATCCTAATTCTACCATTTATATGCTGCGTGACATGGGCTAGTTGTTTAACCTCTCTGGATCTCAGTTTCTTCATTGGCTAGTGTGGAGAAGAATAGTACCTACCTGAGAGGGTGGGTGCATGTTTTCCATGAGATCACATATATAAGGCATTTAGCATAGAGCAGGGCATGGAGCAAGTACGTAGAGAAATCTGGTTAATAATGATCTATTCAACACATTACTGTCTCCCAATTTGCCCTCAGAAATTTTGAAAAAAAAAAATCCATCCTTCTCTTTCCACTGAGGAATGGGATGGAGTTTATACAACTTCTTAAGCAATTCAATTGGATTAAACAAAGATTCTCAGTTGAGGTCAGCTCAATAACACGTCCTTGAATTAGCTTTCCCTGCTTTCTTGATTCATCATTGATGTCCCTCTTTCTTACTCTCTGAAGTTGTACTCCCAATATAATATCTGCCCCTAATTACTCTGCCTCAAATCCAGGTACTGCTATGAGACCACACCTTATAGATAGACAATCATCACTCAGGAATTTTGACAGCAGAAAGGTATACTCCAGGGGCACCTGGGCGACTCAGTCAGTTAAGCGTCTGCCTTCAGCTCATGTCATGATCCCAGGGTCCTGGGATCGAGCCTCATGTCGGGCTCTGTGCTCAGTAGGGAACTTGCTTCTCCCTCTCTCTCTGCAGCTCCTACATCTTGTGCTCTCTCTCTCAAATAAATAAATAAATAAATAAATAAATAAAATCTTAAAAAAAAAAAAAAGGAATGGTGTACTCCGGGTCAGGTAGGGTTCTAGTCTCTGGAAGAAGAAGGGAACACTGCTTGCAAAAGTAAGGCTGCTCCTGAGTCCTAGAAAGCCTAGACTACTAGACAGCTGACAATGACCCAAAGAACTAATTGGAAAAAGGTAATGGAAGTTAACTGGGACACAGCATTAAATATGGAATAGAAGCTGATTGTCCTGATATTGAATCACCAACATATTTTAGAGTTTCCTATATACTCCTTGCCTAAGTTCAAGATTGAAATTAGGGTGGGGCTCAATATGTGGACAGGTAGGCAAAGTAATCCCTGCTATGTGGAAAGAAGAGTTTCACAGACCAAAGACTGGGAATGACATAGAAATTGACAAGAAAGGCAGCATTCCTATGTTTGATGGTCCATTGGTAGATGGGATGAAACAAGTAATATACTCCTCATGCAGATCCCATATTTCTTGGTTTAGCATTTCACTTTATGACCCATATGAATTTTTCACCTGTTTTTTTTTAAATTTTATTTTTTATAAAGATATAATATATTTTTATCCCCAGAGGTACAGGTCTGTGAATCGCCAGGTTTACACACTTCACAGCACTCACCATAGCACATACCCTCCCCAATGTCCATAACCCCACCCCCCTCCCAATCCCCTCCCCCCATCAACCCTCAGTTTGTTTTGTGAGATTAAGAGTCACTTATGGTTTACCTTCCTCCCAATCCCATCTTGTTTCATTTACTCTTCTCCTACCCCCTTAACCCCCCATGTTGCATCTCCTCTCCCTCATATCAGGGAGATCATATGATAGTTGTCTTTCTCCGATTGACTTATTTCGCTAAGCATGATACCCTCTAGTTCCATCCACGTCATCGCAAATGGCAAGATTTCATTTCTTTTGATGGCTGCATAGTATTCCATTGTGTATATATACCACGTCTTCTTTATCCATTCGTCTGTTGATGGACATCTAGGTTCTTTCCATAGTTTGGCTATTGTAGACATTGCTGCTATAAACATTCGGGTGCATGTGCCCCTTCAGATCACTACGTTTATATCTTTAGGGTAAATACCCAGCAGTGCAATTGCTGGGTCATAGGGTAGTTCTATTTTCAACATTTTGAGGAACCTCCATGCTGTTTTCCAGAGTGGTTGCACCAGCTTGCGTTCCCACCAACAGTGTAGGAGGGTTCCCCTTTCTCCGCATCCTCGCCAGCATCTGTCATTTCCTGACTTGTTAATTTTAGCCATTTTGACTGGTGTGAGGTGGTATCTCTTTGTGGTTTTGATTTGTATTTCTCTGATGCCGAGTGATATGGAGCACTTTTTCATATGTCTGTTGGCCATCTGGATGTCTTCTTTGCAGAAATGTCTGTTCATGTGTTCTGCCCATTTCTTGATTGGATTATTTGTTCTTTGGGTGTTGAGTTTGCTAAGTTCTTTATAGATTTTGGACACTAGCCCTTTATCTGATATGTCGTTTGCAAATATCTTCTCCCATTCTGTCAGTTGTCTTTTGGTTTTGTTAACTGTTTCCTTTGCTGTGCAAAAGCTTTTGATCTTGATAAAATCCCAATAGTTCATTTTTGCCCTTGCTTCTCTTGCCTTTGGCGATGTTCCTAGGAAGATGTTGCTGCAGCTGAGGTCGAAGAGGTTGCTGCCTGTGTTCTCCTCAAGGATTTTGATGGATTCCTTTCTCACATTGAGTTCCTTTATCCATTTTGAGTCTATTTTCGTGTGTGGTGTAAGGAAATGATCCAATTTCATTTTTCTGCATGTGGCTGTCCAATTTTCCCAGCACCATTTATTGAAGAGGCTATCTTTTTTCCATTGGACATTCTTTCCTGCTTTGTCGAAGATTAGTTGACCATAGAGTTGAGGGTCTATTTCTGGGCTCTCTATTCTGTTCCATTGATCTATGTGTCTGTTTTTGTGCCAGTACCATGCTGTCTTGATGATGACAGCTATGTAATAGAGCTTGAAGTCCGGAATTGTGATGCCACCAACTTTGGCCTTCTTTTTCAATATTCCTTTGGCTATTCAAGGTCTTTCCTGGTTCCATATTAATTTTAGGATTATTTGTTCCATTTCTTTGAAAAAAATGGATGGTACTTTGACAGGAATTGCATTAAATGTGTAGATTGCATTAGGTAGCATAGACATTTTCACAATATTTATTCTTCCAATCCAGGAGCATGGAACATTTTTCCATTTCTTTGTGTCTTCCTCAGTTTCTTTCATGAGTACTTTATAGTTTTCTGGGTATAGATTCTTAGTCCCTTTGGTTAGGTTTATTCCTAGGTATCTTATAGTTTGGGTGCAATTGTAAATGGGATGGACTCCTTAATTTCTCTTTCTTCTGTCTTGTTGTTGGTGTAGAGAAATGCAACTGATTTCTGTGCATTGATTTTATATCCTGACACTTTACTGAATTCCTGTACAAGTTCTAGCAGTTTTGGAGTGGAGTCTTTTGGGTTTTCCACATATAGTATCATATCATCTGCGAAAAGTGATAGTTTGACTTCTTCTTTGCCGATTTGAATGCCTTTAATTTCCTTTTGTTGTCTGATTGCTGAGGCTAGGACTTCTAGTACTATGTTGAATAGCAGTGGTGATAACGGACATCCCTGCCGTGTTCCTGACCTTAGCGGAAAAGCTTTCAGTTTTTCTCCATTGAGAATGATATTTGTGGTGGGTTTTTCATAGATGGCTTTGATAATATTGAGCTATGTGCCCTCTATCCCTACACTTTGAAGAGTTTTGATCAGGAAGGGATGCTGTACTTTGTCAAATGCTTTTTCAGCATCTATTGAGAGTATCATATGGTTCTTGTTCTTTCTTTTATTAATGTGTTGTATCACATTGATTGATTTGCGGATGTTGAACCAACCTTGCAGCCCTGGAATAAATCCCACTTGGTCGTGGTGAATAATCCTTTTAATGTACTGTTGAATCCTATTGGCTAGTATATTGGTGAGAATTTTTGCATCTGTGTTCATCAAGGATATTGGTCTGTAGTTCTCTTTTTTGATGGGATCCTTGTCTGGTTTTGGGATCAAGGTGATGCTGGCCTCATAAAATGAGTTTGGAAGTTTTCCTTCCATTTCTATTTTTTGGAACAGTTTCAGGAGGATAGGAATTAGTTTTTCTTTATATGTTTGGTAGAATTCCCCCGGGAAGCCGACTGGCCCTGGGCTTTTGTTTGTTTGGAGATTTTTGATGACTGTTTCAATCTCCTTACTGGTTATGGGTCTGTTCAGGCTTTCTATTTCTTCCTGGTTCAGTTGTGGTAGTTTATATGTCTCTAGGAATGCATCCATTTCTTCCAGATTGTCAAATTTGTTGGCATAGAGTTGCTCATAGTACGTTCTTATAATTGTCTGTATTTCTTTGGTATTCGTTGTGATCTCTCCTCTTTCATTCATGATTTTATTTATTTGGGTCCTTTCTCTTTTCTTTTTAATAAGTCTGGCCAGGGGTTTATCAATCTTATTAATTCTTTCAAAGAACAAGCTCCTAGTTTCGTTGATTTGTTCTATTGTTTTTTTTTTTTTTTGGTTTCTATTTCATTGATTTCTGCTCTGATCTTTATGATTTCTCTTCTCCTGCTGGTTTAGGGTTTCTTTCTTGTTCTTTCTCCAGCTCCTTTAGTTGTAGGGTTAGGTTGTGTACCTGAGACCTTTCTTGTTTCTTGAGAGAGGCTTGTACCGCTATGTATTTTCCTCTCAGGACTGCCTTTGTTGTGTCCCACAGATTTTGAACCGTTGTGTTTTCATTATCATTTGTTTCCATGAATTTTTTCAATTCTTCTTTAATTTCCTGGTTGACCCATTCATTCTTTAGAAGGATGCTGTTTAGTCTCCATGTATTTGGGTTCTTTCCAAATTTCCTCTTGTGATTGAGTTCTAGCTTCAGAGCATTGTGGTCTGAAAATATGCAGGGAATGATCTCAATCTTTTGATACCGGTTGAGACCTGATTTAGGACCAAGGATGTGATCTATTCTGGAGAATGTTCCATGTGCACTAGAGAAGAATGTGTATTCTGTTGCTTTGGGATGAAATGTTCTGAATATATCTATGATGTCCATCTGGCCCAGTGTGTCATTTAAGGCCTTTATTTCCTTGTTGATCTTTTGCTTGGATGATCTGTCCATTTCAGTGAGGGGAGTGTTAAAGTCCCCTACTATTATTGTATTATTGTTGATGTGTTTCTTTGATTTTGTTATTAATTGGTTTATATAGTTGGCTGCTCCCACGTTAGGGGCATAGATATTTAAAATTGTTAGATCTTCTTGTTGGACAGATCCTTTGAGTATGATATAGTGTCCTTCCTCATCTCTTATTATAGTCTTTGGCTTAAAATCTAATTGATCTGATATAAGGATTGCCACTCCTGCTTTCTTCTGATGTCCATTAGCATGGTAAATTCTTTTCCACGTCCTCACTTTAAATCTGGAGGTGTCTTCAGGTTTAAAATGAGTTTCTTGTAGGCAACATATAGATGGGTTTTGTTTTTTTATCCATTCTGATACCTGTGTCTTTTGATTGGGGCATTTAGCCCATTAACATTCAGGGTAACTATTGAGAGATATGAATTTAGTGCCATTGTATTGCCTGTAAGGTGACTGTTATTGTATATTGTTTCTGTTCCTTTCTGATCTACTACTTTTAGGCTCTCTCTTTGCTTAGAGGACCCCTTTCAATATTTCCTGTAGAGCTGGTTTGGTGTTTGCAAATTCTTTCAGTTTTTGTTTGTCCTGGACGCTTTTAATCTCTCCTTCTATTTTCAATGATAGCCTAGCTGGATATAGTATTCTTGGCTGCATGTTTTTCTCGTTTAGTGCTCTGAATATATCATGCCAGCTCTTTCTGGCCTGCCAGGTCTCTGTGGATAAGTCTGCTGCCAATCTAATATTTTTACCATTGTATGTTACGGACTTCTTTTCCTGGGCTGCTTTTAGGATTTTCTCTTTGTCACTAAGACTCGTAAGTTTTACTATTAGGTGATGGGGTGTGGACCTATTCTTATTTATTTTGAGGGGGGTTCTCTGAACCTCCTGGATTTTGATGCTTGTTCCCTTTGCCATATTGGGGAAATTCTCTCCAATAATTCTCTCCAATATACCTTCTGCTCCCCTCTCTCTTTCTTCCTCTTCTGGAATCCCAATTATTCTAATGTTGTTTCGTCTTATGGTGTCACTTATCTCTCGAATTCTCCCCTCGTGGTCCAGTAGCTGTTTGTCCTTCTTTTGCTCAGCTTCTTTATTCTCTGTCATTTGGTCTTCTATATCGCTAATTCTTTCTTCTGCCTCATTTATCCTAGCAGTGAGAGCCTCCATTTTTGATTGCACCTCATTAATAGCTTTTTTGATTTCAACTTGGTTAGATTTTAGTTCTTTTATTTCTCCAGAAAGGGCTTTTATATCTCCCAAGAGGGTTTCTCTAATATCTTCCATGCCTTTTTCGAGCCCGGCTAGAACCTTGAGAATCGTCATTCTGAACTCTAGATCTGACATATTACCAATGTCTGTATTGATTAGGTCCCTAGCCTTTGGTACTGCCTCTTGTTCTTTTTTTGTGGTGAATTTTTCTGCCTTGTTATTTTGTCCAGATGAAGGAGCAAGTAAAATACTAAAAGGGTGGCAACAACCCCAGGAAAATATGCTTTAGCCAAATCAGAAGAGATCCCAAGTCGTGAGGGGGGAGAAAGGGGATAAAAAGGTTCAGAAAGAAAAAAAAAAGAAACAATTAAAAAAAGAAAACCAATAAAGAAAAAATATAAAAAGGAAAAAATACATATATATATATTAGATAAACTAGTTAAAAAACGTTAAAAAAGAAAAGGGTAAAGGTTAAAAAAAATTAGCAGAAGAAGAGAAAAAAAATTGAAAAAGAAAAAAATTAAATTAACTGCAAGGCTAAAGAATCATGGGGAGAAAGCCATGAGTTCTGTGGGGAGAAAGCCATGAGTTCTGTGCTTTGTTTTCTCCTCCTCTGGAATTCCACTGCTCTCCTTGGTATTGAAACTGCACTCCTTGGTAGGTGAACTTGGTCCTGGCTGGATTTCTTGTTGATCTTCTGGGGGATGGGCCTGTTGTAGTGATTCTCAAGTGTCTTTGCCCCAGGCGGAGTTGCACCGCCCTTACCAGGGGCCGGGCTGAATTATCCGTTTGGGTTTGCTTTCGGGAGCTTTTGTTCCCTGAACGCTTTGCTTTCCGTAGAGTTCCAGAGGACGGGAATGAAGAGGGCGGCCTCCCAGTCTCTGGCCCGGAGGAGCCGAGAGCCCAGGGCCCCACGCCTTAGTGCGCCCTCAGAGAACAGCGCCCAATTACTCCCGTCATCCTGGCCTCTGGCCGCGCTCCGAGCTCACCGAGCCTGCGACCGGTTCAAGGTAACCCCAAGCTGAGAGCTCACTCCTCGGCTCTGTCTCTGTAACGGGCTTCCCCGTTCTAATACCTGTAAGCTCTGCGACACTCAGACACCCCCGATCCTTCTGTGACCCTGCGGGACCTGAGGCCACGCTGACCCCGCGTGGGCTTCACCCCGGTTAAGCCTCTGGAGCGATGTCCTTTAGCGGAACAGACTTTTAAAAGTCCTGATTTTGTGCTCCGTTGCTCCAATGCTTGCCAGGAGCTGGCCCCTACCCCCAGGGTCTATCTTCCCGCCGCTTTGGATTCACTTCTCCGCCAGTCCTACCTTTCAGAAAGTGGTTAATTTTCTGTTTCTAGAATTGCTGTTCTTCTTCTCTTCGATCTCCCGTTGGATTTGTAGGTGTTTGCAATCTTTAGATGAGCTATCTAGCTGATCTCCCGCTACCTGAAGTAGTCTCAGCCTGCTACTTCTCCACCATCTTGACTCCTCCCCCCTTTTTCACCTGTTTGATTAGAGTACTTAAACATGCCACTAAAATGAATGGAAATCAATTTGCATTACAATCTGATTCTGGAAATTACAAACTCATTGCAGCAAACATACCAAGATAAATGGCATACAAAATGGCAGTCTCAGATGTACCACGGAAGCTTCACTGGATTTATAGTCAAGATACCTGAGTGTAATTTGTGCCCTTTAGTAAACCATTTAACTTCTCTGAATCTCTTTTCTGTTCTGAAAGTGGGGCTAATATTTACCTTATCTATCTTATAGGTTTGCTATGAGTATGAAATGTGATAATACCTGTGAAAATAATATATAAATTGCTAAGTGTTATGTAAATACTGGCTACTATTACAAGAAAGTATCTTTAGTATTGAGTGGAATAGAGCTCTTTATATTATTTGCCTTAAGTTTTGCATATGATACAAATGCAGTAATATGGTTTCAGGGTGGATAAGTTTCATATATTTATGATAGTTTACTGGGCCACTGCTTTGTCCTTTCTAGCCTGATGCCAAAAATATGGCTCTCAAGCCCCTGTCTATGCAACAAATTTCTCATCCTCTGGGAAAGTCCCAGTTTGGATGTCATTTTGCAAACAAGATCGTTAAGGATAAAGAAAAACATCACTGAATCATTGGCATGTAAGTATAGAGTCCTGAATGATCCAAGGCAGAAATCTGTTCTCTGTGGGAAACTTTATTCTTTATTCTCAATGTTATAGCAAAGCATAAGAATTATAAAATAAAATGTCTAAATGTTTAAGGACTTTTGTGTGATTTGACCTACGTAAAATTTTTCACTCCCTTCATCCCCATTAAACTGTTACCTGATATCCACACTACCATATCAGTGTCTTTTAGGTGGGATTGCCCACAATTCTGATACTCAAAGATGTGGTCTACATACTGGTAGCATTGGAATCACCTGGAATCTTGCCAGAAATCTAGAAATCCAGAGTTTCAGATTATAATCCTGACCTATTGAATCAGAGTTTGCATTTCATCAAGATTCCCCATGTGATTCACAAAGTTTGAAAACCAAGGGTTTATGTTAACCTGCCCTCTTAAGTCAGCCCTCTTCAATCTTCTTAACCCCTTAGGTTTTATTCCTGTGCTTCACTCTGCTTTGATCTGAGATCCGTACAGAAATCTGTAACTCTAGCCCTCTGAACAAGCCTTTCCTTGTAATATACATGTGCTCCCCACATGTCTGAAATTCCACTTTTCCTAATGTATGTTGATTTACCAACCAACTTGGTGTCCCTGTTGCTTTCAACATGTAAATATATACTGTATATATTGTAGCTCTACCTCTTTGGAACACAATCTCACACCTCTACCCATTCAACTCGGCCAGTACTAGGTAAGCTAGACCAACTCCATAGGAAGGAAGGGAATAGGAGAAAGCCAATTTGGCAATACCATAGAAGTTACCTAGAATAGATGGGGTATGCACATCTGAAACTTGTTAAATTTCTTATTCCTCTAGTCTTAGATTTTCGGCAGTCATCTGGTCCTTTTCAGAGTGTAAGTCCCTGGAAGATAGGCAGAGATCTCTCTTTACTTTTTACACTCTCATTTCTGTTTGGGGGCAGGGAAGTGATAGGGTAGACAAAACAAAGCAATAGCTGATCTAGAAGTCATTGTGATCTGATTCTGGAAATTACAAACTCATTGCAGCAAACATACCAAGATAAATGGCATACCATGCAGAATGGGGAGTGTGCCTTCCTGCCATATCTTTTTTCCCTCCCATCAGGTGAACACCATGGCTACCTAGCTGCTTCAGAGCTAGTATGTGAAATTTGTTGCTCTTAGCGGATTAGTATTTGTGGCTAATATTTGTGGCAATCCCTTCTCTGGGAAGAAGCAGTTTATAAGCAAGGGCATACTGTTTCATTTGTATTTAAAAGAACAGTTCCCCTCCTTATGTGGTACCACAGAGACTAAACTGTTCTTTCTATCTCAAGTTCTAGCACCCACTTTTCCTTGGTTATGATTATAATTAATGGAAAATGAATTCATGCACTAGAGAACCATCTTCAGTATCCATGTTCTTAAAGATGAAACTGTCATGGAAAAGAGTCTTTTGACAATAACTGACTTTCATTGGATTGGGTCTGAGATAGGTTCATCTTTTATTCAATTTTGTTTTCTGGACAATTGAGAAAGAGCAAAGGACTGGTGACTCCTTGAAAAGGATGCTGGACAAGAAACCTGCAGCCATCAGATGGTTATCCTTCCTTTGACTACCTTCATTAGGGCATCTTTCAACATCCTTGTTTTTCAGAGTATAAATGAATGGGTTCAGCATGAGCGTTACTGCCCCATACAACACTGAAATGATCTTATCCTCATCCTGGGACAATTGAGAGTGTGGGCACATTACATGAAGATTGCTGTCCCATAGTAAATGAAGATCACAGTCAAGTGGAAGCCACGGGTAGAAAAAAACCTTGAGTCTGGCCTCTGTAGGGTGGATCTTCAGGATAGCCACAGCAATATGGAAACTGCTTCTTGTGAAATTACATGCAATCCTTGCCTGGCATAACTATACTATCCTGTAGCTGAATTAGAACTCAAAGAACCAGTGTGAATCATAGGAAAGAGCACTGAAGTAAGGGCATTTTACTTTTGCTTTGACCATTTACTTGCTGTGTAATCTAAGCGAGCTGCAGTTTCATTATCTATACGTTAATCTATAGGTTAAAAAAAAATCTATAGGTTAAAAAAAACCCACTTAGCATATGTTTCCTACCTCACAGAACTGTGAAGTCCTAACAAAATAATGGGTTGGAAAATGCTGTAAGAATTATAAATATATTCAGACATAAAAGTGATGACTGTTTCTGAAAGAAGGAATGCAACTAAGATTTCCCCTAATTTAACCTTATTGTTGCTTTTCAAGATAAAAGGGAATATAGAAATTCAGTAGTTGCATTTATAAGCACCTTTCTTTCCCCTCTAATGGTAGAAACAATATTCAGCCAGAGAAGAGATTTAGAAACCATTTAAGTATTGGAACAGATCTCCCACCATCTCTGAATTCCTGTCAATAAGCCCTTATAAGAACAACAGAATAGCCCATTCAAGCTAAGGCTTCAGCATTTGAGAAGAACAAGAAGAATTTAAAGAAGTGCAGTGTTAAGTGATTTCCTCCAGGTTCCTTCACTCTTTTAATTGAACCTACTGAGGGTAATTGATTCAACTCCCACATGTCAGTCAGGGGCCATACATAAGTAAAAAGTAATTTTAAATCAAGCAGAGAGAGTCAATTATCATATGGTTTCGCTTATTTGTGGAGCATAAGGAATAACATGGCGGACATGGGGAGATGGAGAGAAGGGAGTTGGGGGAAACTGGAGGGGGAGATGAACCACGAAAGACTGTGGACTCTGAGGAACTAACTGAGGGTTTTGGAGGGGACTGGGGTGGGAGGTTGGGTGAGCCTGGTGGTGCATATTGTGGAGGGCACGTATTACATGGAGCACTGGGTATGGTGCATGAACAATGAATTCTAGAACACTGAAAAGAAATTTAAAAAAATTAAAAAAACTTTAATGGTGTTGTTTGTGAACCAAAACAGATGATTTTAAAGTGTTCAGCCTATCTTTTTCTTTGTGAACTTAAAAATACTTTTTTTTTAAAGAAGATGCTTAACACTTCTTTATATGACTTGCTACACAAGAACTAGTTTAAATATACATTATTCTAAGTTGTTTTCAGAGCTAGAAACGTGTTCTGAATACAAAGATCTACTGAACACTGATGCCTACATGTATCTATATTTACATTTACATATATTTAAAAAAGTAAGGCCAATTTATCCAACCACTGGTGAAACTAAAGATATCAAGCACAAAATTTATGTTTAGTTTCTAGTTCAGGGCCATCACTGAGAGATAACAGAAAGTGAGAGGTAAGAATGAAAGATGGAGAGAAAAGACAGTGTCAGTTTCAAGAATGAGATACAGAATAGAATAATTGTGTTGTGGCAAATGAGGATAGAATGAGGACTGGAAGAAAGTGAAAGGGAGGCATATTTCAGCTGAGTAGGAGGACAGGTTTTCTGTCTAGATAACTAAAGTTATCTAATATGACAGAAGAGCAGTTTTATGAATTAGTGAGCTCACTCCCACATTGATGCAACATTCAATTTCAACCCGGTCAGCAGTACAGGAGACAGATTTCCTGTATTGGACCACAGTCTGAACTGGGCCCAGTATACAACTAGAGAATCTATGATATCATAATTATGAGGAAGAAGACATGGCAGAGAGAAATAGGAGTCCAGAGAAGGCAGAGGGAAAGAAGAGACATCTAGGGGAAAGATCTAGGGAGTAAAACTAGGGGAATATGGAGGAAGAGAATAAGCAAAGACAGATGGAAAGAGAGAGAAGGAACCATGTTTATCAAAAGGGAGGCAGGGCACTGGTTGGTTAAGCAACTTCCCTTTCTCATCAAGTTTTTAAGTTAGCATTATTGTCATTACTTAGCTCTACTTCCACACTTCCTGTTAGGTCCTAAATTCAATGCATCTTTTAAAAAATATACTTTATTGAGGCATGATTGTCATAAATAAGCTGTACATATATAGTGTATACAACTTAATGAGTTTGGAGGTAAGTACATACCTGTGAAACCATCACCACAACCTAATCCATAAACATCGCCTCCAAAAATTTCTTCCTGCCCTCTTTATTAATTATTATTATTGTTGTTATTATTATTAATAATATAACATAATATTTTTAGCAATTTTTATAGCATATAATACACTATTGTTAACTATAGGCTTTATGTGGTATGGTAGCTCTCAGGGGCTGATGATCCAGAAATCCCATTTCTATATCCAAAGGAATTTAAATCAGGATCTCAAAGAGATATCTGCACTTCATGTTCATTGTGACATTATTCACAATAGCCAAAACATGGAAGCAACCTAAATACCCACTGGTTGATGAATGGATAAAGAAAATGCGGCATATATGAGGCAGTTAGGGTCCATGGGAACAAGCTCCAAGTGAAAAACATTGTACATCTGGGGTGTTTTCTGTTGGCAGTTGTGGTTAAACTGCTTCTCTTGCACAGCAGAACTGGATGCCCCAAGAATGCAGCGCCAGATACAAGCCAGACATAAAAGGGTACACTGAGCTCCAGAAAGCACCAATGATCTCCCTGAGTTGCTTTCCAACCAATCAGGAGGAGGCAACTTTCTATATATAAACAGAGTCTCCCCTCTGTTTAGGGAGACAAGCCTAACTATTCTCTGTTGTTGCTCTGTCTTCCTTCAACTCAAATTGTAGCTCCAATAAAGCCTTACCTGTGCCTTTGATTTTGGGGTCCAGCCTCAATTTTATGGTTGTCAGGCCCAAGAATCTGAATCTGGTAACATACATATACAATGGAATATTATTCAGTTTAAAAAAGAAGGAAATCCTGCTATTTGTGACCACATGGATAAACCCAGAAGGTATTAATGCTAAGTGAAGTAAGCCAGGCACAGAGAGACAAATATTACATGATACTACTTACATTAAGAACATAAAATAGTCAAAATCATAGAAGCAGAGAATAGAATGATGGCTGCCAGGGATGTGAGGAAGGAGAAATGGAGAGGTACTAGTCAAAGAGTATGAAGTTTCCATTATACAAGATGAGTAAACACAAACCACGAGAGACTGTGGACTCTGAGAAACAAACTGAGGTTTTTAGAGGAGGGGGGGGTGGGGCCGTGGGTGAGCCTGGTGGTGAGTATTAAGGAGGGCATGTATGGCATGAAGCACTGGGCGTGGTACATAATGAATCTTGCAACACTGAAAAAAATAAAATTAAATTTAAAAAATTTAAGATGAGTAAGTCAGCTCACAGTTTGTTTCCATCACACAACGGAACCTATTAGAAAATGACCCAGTGTACTACTAATGGCTGAATCCACTGTTCTTTCTCTTTCTTTAATTAATTTTATCTAACACTTTTTATAATTCTCACCTCTTGAAATTTTTAATTCCCTGGCTTCTAAGATTCATTTTCTTTGAATTCACCCCTCACCTTTTTGATTATTCTTTTATTATTTCAGCTCCCTCAAGATATCCCTGCTTGGATATCTTCAGTTTCACCAATATATGCAGAAATGCATATATTTCTGACCTATAAATATATGCATTTCTAAAATTTCTGTACTATTCAAGATAAAGTAGGTTACTCTATATCAACAAACAACCCTCAACTTTTGAATGGCTTGAAACAGCAAAAATTTATTTCTTGCTCATGCTACAAATCTATCAGCAGTGGGTCTCTGCTCACTGAAGTAACCTCGGGACCCAGACTGATTAATATTCTTTTTGATGCATGTTTTAATGATTGATAGGCAGGAGAAAAGAGGCATGTTGAATCATGCATTGCCTCTTTAAGCTTCTGCTTGCAAGTGATGTAAGTCTCTTATTTGTGTTTAGTTGGCTAAAGCAATCATATGTCAGTGATGCCATGTATTTGGTAAATAGTAATGATGTCACATATCTGGTAAAATGCAAGAATAGGATTGCTTTTGAAAGACTCATATGATCATTATATATTCCTTCCTAATTCCTATAACTTTACTCTTTCCATAGATGGTCATATCTGGCTATATGACTCTATATAATTCTTTGTATTCATGGCTTCCAAATCTTATAGCTACAAGCCCAGTATTTTTCTTTTTTTATTTATTAACATATAATGTATTATTTGTTACAGGGGTACAGGTCTGTGATTCATCAGTCTTACACAATTCACAGCATTCCCCATAGCACATACCCTCCCCAGTGTCCATCACTTAGCCACCCTATCCCTCTCTCTCTCCCCAGCAACCCTCAGTTTGTTTCCTGAGATTAAGAGTCTCTTATGGTTTGTCTCCTTCTCCGGTCCCATCTTGTTTCATTTTTTTCCTCCTTCCCTCCACGAATCTGTACACTGCCTCTCAAATTCCTCATATCAGAGAGATGATATGGTAATTATATTTCTCTGATTCACTTATTTTGCTTAGCATGATACCCTCTAGTTCCATCCATGTCGTTACAAATGGCAAGATTTCTTTTTTGATGGTTGCATAGTATTCCATTATATATATATGGAACTAGAGGGTATCATGCTAAGCAAAATAAGTCTCTCTCTCTCTCTCTCTCTCTCTCTCTCTCTATATATATATATATATATATATATATATCACATAATCTTTATCCATTCATCTGTTTATCCATTCATCTGTTGGTGAACATCTAAGTTCTGTCCATAGTTTGACTATTGTGGACATTGCTGCTATAAACACTGGGATGCAAGTGCCTCTTTGGATCACTGTATTTGTATCTTTAGGGTAAATACCCAGTAGTGTGATTGCTGAGTCATAGGGTAGCTCTATTTCCAACTTTTTGAGGAACCTCCATACTGTTTTGGAGTGGCTGCACCAGCTTGCATTCACACCAACTATGTAGGAGGGTTCCCCTTTCTCTGCCTCCTCACCAACACCTGCTGTTTCTGACTGGTTACTTTTAGTCATTCTGACTGGTGTGAGGTGGTATCTCACTGCGCTTTTGATTTGTATTTCTCCGATGACAAGTTATGTTGAAAACTTTTTCACGTGCCTGTTGGCCATTTGGATGTCTTCTTTGCAGAAATATATGTTCATGTCTTCTGCTCATTTCTTGATTGGATTATTTGTTCTTTGGGTGTTGAGTTTGCTAAGTTCTTTATAGATTTTGGATACTAGCCCTTTATCTGATATGTCATTTGCAAATATCTTCTCCCATTCTGTCAGTTGTCTTTTGGTTTTGTTAACTGTTTCCTTTGCTGTGCAAAAGCTTTTTATCTTGATGAAGTCCCAAAATTTCATTTTTGCCCTTGCTTCCTTTGCTTTGGTGATGTTTCTAGGAAGAAGTTGCTGCAGCTGAGGTCAAAGAGGTTGCTGCCTGTGTTCTCCTCAAGGGTTTTGATGGATTCCTGTCTCACATTGAGGTCTTTCATTCATTTGGGGTCTATTTTTGTGTGTGGTATAAGGAAATGGTCCAGTTTCATTTTTCTGCATGTGGCTGTCCAAGTTTCCTATCACCATTTGTTGAAGAGACTTTTTTTCTATTGGACATTCTTTCCTGCTTTGTCGAAGATTAGTTGACCATAGAGTTGAGGGTCTATTTCTGGGCTCTCTATTCTCTTCCATTGATCTGTGTGTCTGTTTTTGTGCCAGTACGATACTGTCTTGATGATTATAATCAGCTTTGTAATAGAGCTTGAAGTCTGGATTTGTGATGCTGACAACTTTGTTTTTCTTTTTCAACATTCCTCTGGCTCGTCAGGGTCTTTTCTGGTTTCATATATATTTTTGGATTATTTGTTCCATTTCTTTGAAAAAAGGTGATGGTTTTTTGATAGAGATTGCATTAAATGCATGGATTGCTCTAGGTAGCATAGACATTTTCACAATATTTATTCTTCCAGTCCATGAGCATGGAACGTTTTTCCATTTCCTTGTGTCTTTCTCAATTTCTTTCATAACTGTTCTATAGTTTTCAGGGTACAGGTCCTTTGCATCTTTGGTTAGGTTTATTCCTAGGTATCTTATGATGCAACTGATTTCTGTGCATTAATTTTATATCCTGATATTTTACTGAATTCCTGTATCAGTTCTAGCAGTTTTTTTTGGAGTGGAGTCTTTTGTGTTTTCCACATAAAATATCATATCATCTGCAAAGAGGGAGAGTTTCTTTGCCAATTTGGATGCCTTTTATTTCTTTTTGATGTCTGACTGCTGAGGCTAGGAATTCTAGTACTATGGTGAATAGCAGTGATGATAGTGGACAGCTCTGCCATGTTCCTGACCTTAGGGGAAAAGCTCTCAGTTTTTCCCCATTGAGAAACATATTCACTGTGGTTTTTTCAGTGATAGCTTTGATGATATTGAGGTATGCACCCTCTATGCCCACACTGTGAGGAGTTTTGATCAAGAAAGGATGCTGTATTTTGTCAAATGCTTTTTCAGCATCTACTGAGAGTATCATATGATTCTTGTTCTTTCTTTTATTAATGTATTGTGTCACATTGCTTTATTTATAGATGTTGAACCAACCTTGCAGCCCAGGAATAAATCCCACCTGGTCATGGTGAATAATCCTCTTAATGTACTGTTGGATCCTATTGGCTAGTATTTTGGTGAGAATTTTTTTTAATTTAATTTTATTTTTTATAAACATATAATATATTTTTATCCCCAGGGGTACAGGTCTGTGAATCGCCAGGTTTACACACTTCACAGCACTCTTGGTGAGAATTTTTACATCCATGTTCATTAGGGATATTTGTCTATAATTCTCCTTTTTGAAGAGGTCTTTGTCTGGTTCTGGGATCAAGGTAATGCTAGCCTCAGAAAATGAGCCTGAAAGTTTTCCTTCCATTTCTATTTTTTGGAACAGTTTCAGGAGAATAGGTATTAATTCTCCTTTAATGTTTGTAGAATTCCCCAGGGAAGCCATCTGGGCCCAGGCTCTTGTTTGTTGGGAGATTTTTGATGACTGTTTCAATCTCCCTTCTGGTTGTGGGTCTGTTCAGGTTTTCTGTATCTTCCTGGTTCAGTTTTGGTAGTTTATATGTCTCTAGGAATGCATCCATTTCTTCCAGATTGTCAGATTTGCTGGCGTATAGTTTCTCATAATGTGTTCTTATAATTGTTTGTATTTCTCTGGTTTGGTTGTGATCTCTCCTCTTTCATTCATGATTATATTTATTTGTGTCCCTTCTCTTTTCTTTTAGATAAGTCTGGCCAGGGGTTTATCAATCTTATTAATTCTTTCCAAAAACCAGCTCCTAGTTTCATTGATTTGTTCTACTGTTCTTTTGATTTCTATTTCATTGGTTTCTGCTCTGATCTTTATGATTTCTCTTCTCCTGCTGGGTTTAGTCTTTCTTTCTTGTTCTTTCTCCAGCTCCTTTAGGTGTAGGGTTAGGTTGTGTACTTGAAACCTTTCTTGTTTCTTGAGAAAGGCTTGTATTGCTATATACTTTCCTCTCAGGACCGCCTTTGCTGTGTCCCACAGATTTTGAATAGTTGTGTTTTCATTTTCCTTTGTTTCCATGAATTTTTTCAATTCTTCTTTAGTTTCCTGGTTGACCCATTCATTCTTTAGTAGGATGCTTGTTAGCCTCCATGTATTTGAGTTCTTTCCAAGTTTCCTCTTGTTGAGTTCTCATTTCATATCATCGTGGTCTGACTATATGCGGGGAATGATCTGAATCTTTTGGTACCAGTTGAGACCTGATTTGTGACCCAGGATGTTATCTATTCTGGAGAATGTTCCATGTGCACTAGAGAAGAATGTATATTCTGTTGTTTTGGGATGGAATGTTCCGAATATAACTGTGATGTCCATCTGGTCTGGTGTGTCATTTAAAGCCTTTATTTCTTTGTTGATCTTTTCCTGAGACGATGTCTCCATTGCAGTGAGGTAGGTGTTAAAGTCCCCTACTATTATTGTATTATTGTTGGTGCATTTCTTTGGTTTTGTTATTAATTGGTTTATATAATTGGCTTTCAAATGTTAAGGCCATAGATATATAAAATACTTAGATCTTCTTGTTGGACAGACCCTTTAAGTATGATATAATGTCCTTCCTTATCTCTTATTATAGTTTTTGGCTTAAAATCGAATTGATCTGATATAAGGATTGCCACCCCAGCTTTCTTTTGATGTCCATTAATATGGTAAATTGTTTTCCACAACCTCACTTTCAATCTGGAGGTGTCTTCGGGTCTAACATGAGTGTCTTGCAGGCAGCATATCGATGGGTCTTATTTTTTTTATCCATTCTGATACCCTTTGTCTTTTGATTGGGGCATTTAGCCCATTTACATTCAGGGTAACTATTGAAAGATATGAATTTAGTGCCATTGTATTGACTGTAAGGTGAGTGTTACTGTACATTGTCTCTGTTCCTTTCTGTTCTGTTATTTTTAGGCTCTCTTTTTGCTTAAAGGACCCCTTTGAATATTTCTTGTAGGGCTGATTTGGTGTTTGCAAATTGTTTTAGTTTTTGTTTGTCCTGGAAGCTTTTTATCTCTCCTTCTATTTTCAATGACAGCCTAGCTGGATATCATATTCTTGGAGTGTCTTTTTCTCATTTAGTGCTCTGAGTATATCATGCCAGTCCTTTCTGGCCTGCCCTGCCAGATCTTTGTGGATAGGTCTACTGCCAATCTAATATCTATACTGTGGCATATTACAAACCTTTTGTCCTGAGCTGCTTTCAGGATTTTCTCTTTGTCACTGAGACCTGAAAGTTTTACTATTAGATAATGGGGTGTTGACTCATTTTATTGATTTTGAGGGGGAGTCTCTGTGCCTCCTGGATTTTGATGTTTGTTCCCATCCCCAAATTAGGGAAACTCTCTGCTATAATTTGCTCCAGTATACCTTCTGCCCCCTCTTTCTTCTTGTTTTGGGATCCCAATTTTCTAATATTGTTTCATATTATGGTATCACTTATCTCTTGATTTCTCCTCTCATCATCCAGTAGTTGTTTATCTCTCTTTTTTTTCAGCTTCTTTATTCTCCATCATTTGGTCTTCTATATCACTAATTCTCTCTTCTGCCTCATTTATTGTGACAGTGAGAGCCTCCATTTTTTATTGTACCTCATTTATAGCTTTTTTTATTTCAACTTGGTTCGATTTTAGTTCTTTTATTTCTCCAGAAAGTCTTTTGTTTCTCCAGAAGGGGATTCTCTAGTATCTTCTATGCTTTTTTCAAGCCCAGCTAGCATCTTGATAATCATCATTCTGATCTCTGGTTCTGACATCTTACTAATGTCCATATTGATTAGGTCCCTAGCCATTGGTACTGCCTCTTGTTCTTTTTTTCTTTTTGAGGTGAGTTTTTCCACCTTGTCATTTTATCCAGATAAGAATAGATGAACGAGAGAACAAAATACTAAAAGGGTAGCAATGACCCCAGAAAAATATACACTTAACAAATCAGAAGAGACCCAAAACTGGGGGTAGAAAATAGAAGAAAGAAAATATGATTAGGCTGGTGAATAGAACAGAGACACACACTTGATTTTGGGTGTATTTTGGTCTGTTAGAAGAAACTGCCTTTCCAAATTTTTAAGAAAAACTTAAATATATAAACAAAAGTGTAAACATGATGTAGGGAGGGGAAATGACTGTATATATAAAAATGAAAAAAGATTCTAAAAAAGGAATTGATACGTTAAGAAGTTGGTTGAGAAAGAAAAGAGAAAAAAAAAAGGAGAGACTGTGATCAGGCTGGAGACTAGAACAAAGCCATATGCTAGCTTTGGGGCATATTTTGATCTGCTAGAAGAAACTGTATCCCAAAATTTTAAAGAAAGAAAAACTTATATGCTTACAAAAATAAGGTTAAATATAATGAATGGATAGACTATGACTATAACAATGAAAATTTTAAAAATATTTTAAAAAGGTATTGCTAAGATAAAATAGTTCAAAAACGTTAAAATTGGAAAGAGGAAAAAACACAACAAGAAAGAAATAAAATTAAAGAAATTTAACTTTGAAAGACTAAAGAATCCTGGGGAAAAAGCCATGAATTCTATGTGCTGCATTCCCCTAGCTCTGGAGTTCCGTGGTTCTCATTGATCAGTGAACTCGGTCTTGGCTGGATGTTCTTACTGATCTTTTGGGGGAGAGGCCTATTGCAGTGATTCTCAAATGTTTTTGCCCAAGGCAGAATTGCACCACCCTTGCCAGGGGCCATGCTAAATAATCTGCTTGGGATTGCTCTTGGTAGCTTTTGTTCCCTGAACGCTTTCCATACAGCTTTGGAGGAGGAGAATTAAGATGGCAGCCTCCCAATCTCTGGCCCCAGAGGAACCAAGAGCTTGGGGTCCTACTCCTCAGCGCACCCTCAGGGAAAAGCAATCAATCCCTCTGTCTCCCTGGTCTTTGGCCACACTCTGCTCACCAGGCTTGTGACTGATCATTTCTATCTCTGGCACATGGCCCCTTTTGGAGTTTCCAAACCTAGCAGATTCCTGCAGCGTGCTCCTGCACCACTCCTCATGGTGGAGGAATGTGGGGGGTCTCCCTGGATCTGCCACTTGTGTAGTCCCTGCTCAAAGAGCAGTGGCCTGAATGTGCTGGTAATCATGGTTTATGGCAACTGTGAGCTGAGAACTTATGCCTCCACTCTGTCCTTGCCACCAGCTTCCCTTGTCTGATACCTGGGAGCTCTGCCACACTCAGGCACCCATGGTCTTTCTGTGACCCCAAGGGACCTGAAGTCACACTGTCCCAGCAAGGGCTCCACCTCCAACTTAGCATCCAGAGCAATGTCCCTCAATGGAGAATACTTCTAAAAGTTCTAATTTTGTGCTCTGCTTCTCTACTGCTTGCTGGGAGCCACCCCCTCCCCCTAAGATCTATTTTCCCATATATCACCTCAGATTCACTTCTCCACACACCATTCCTTCTGGAAAGTGGTCGGTTTTCTGTTCCTAGAATTGCTGCTATTCTTCTCTTCATTCTCCTGTTGAGTTTGTAGGTGTTCAGAATGGTTTGATAACTGTCTAGCTGAATTCTGGGACCTGACAAAATTTAGGCTTCCTACTCCTCCACCATCTTGCTCCTCCCCCATTGTATCTTTCTTTAGCTGAAAAATCATATATCCATTTGTGCCCCCAAGCCCCAGACTGTTGGAAACCAAAATTAAAAAAAAAAAGAAATATACTAGTCAGTGTCTTATTTTAAAAACTATCATTTTTATATCCTACTTCTAATGGCACCTAATTTTCCCAATAAACCAGGTTCAGAACCTTAGTCATCATCATCCCTCTTTCCTTAGATTTCTTATATCAGTCACTACGGATTGCCATGGTATTATGTCTTGTGACTCCTCTGCTCCTTTCTTGTTACAGATTCTGTTGTCAAAGTCTTTCATGTATCTTTCACATGGTCTCCTGCAATAGGTTCCAAAATAGATTTTACCCTTTTCCATATGTGCACTCCAATGTTTATAGCAGCATTATCAACAACAGCTAAATTATGGAAAGAGCCCAAGTGTCCATCAACTGATGAATGGATAAAGAAGGTGTGGTATATATATACACAATGGAATATTACTCAACCATTAAAAGAATGAAATCTTGCCACTTGCAATGACATGGACGGAGCTAGAGTATTATGCTAAGTGAACTAAGGCGGTCAGAGAAACACAGATACCATAGAATTTCACTCATATGTAGAATTTAAGAAACCAAATGAACCAGCAAAGGGGAGAAGAGAGACGCAAGCTAAGAAACAGAGTCTTAACTATAGAGAACAAACTGATGGTTACCAGAAGGATGGGTGAAACAGGTGTTGGGAATTAAGGAGTGCACTTGTGATGAGCACCTGGAATTATATGGAAGTGTTGAATCGCTAAATTGTACACCTGAAGCTAATATTATACTGTACATTAACTAACTGGAATTTAAATAAAAACTAACAAAAAAAAAGGTTTTACCTTTTTCAGCTTCCCTAGACATTTTTTCCAGAATAATCTTATGCTTTGATTATATCAGTCCCTTATCCAAAACCCTTTCATTGCTCTCTATGATGTATGTACCCAAAGTCCCATACATACATATTATTTATTTATTTATTTATTTACTTACTTACTTACTTACTTATTTTTTAAGGGAAGAAGCAGTTAATTTATTTTTTCTTCCATAGAACAATGCATAGATAATAGCTCATTGCATCTACAAAGTATAGTCAAGCTGCAAATACGCTGTATAATTTTAACATTCTTTTATTTTTCTCTTATTTGAATGACCAACCATCCCTATTTGCCTGGGATTGAGAGATTTCCTGGGATGCAGGATTTTCAGTGCACAAACCTGGGAAATCACAGGCAAACTAGGATGAGTTGGGCTCCCTGGATTTGACATACTCAGCATTATCCAGATATGCCACTTTCTGTGACTTTGCTCACATTCCACAGAGCAGAATGGCTATACATCCATATTCTCTACATTAAAATTCTAGCCATTTATTTCTCAGTGTCTTTGAAGAAGTCTTTCTCCCAAGTCAGAATTAATATTTTCCTCTAGTGCTCTCACAGTAGTCTGGTTTTTTCCTCCTCTGTTACAACACATAAAACTTTCTTCAATAAATTGTAGTTGAGTATATATAGTACACATTCATCTCCTTCTCTTGGTAAACTCTTCGAGGGCAGAAATCATGTATCATTTATCTCCATACCTGACCTTTATCTACAATAAGGATAAATAAATACTTGTTTGATGAAAATTAAGGGTCAAAGAGAAAGGTGAGGGCAAGGAAATAAAGAAATGTGAGTAGAGAGGCGTTATAGAGTGTGGAAGAGAGAGGAAATGGGAGAATCTCTAGCATGTCTGACTCTTTTCTCCTCCAATGATATCCCACCTAAACATTTTCCCTAATAACCATCCAAAAACAACCAGTAATCTACTTCAGTAATTGGTTTTAAAAAAAAAAGTAATTGGTTTTCATCAACATCTTACTGATTACCTAGTCGTGTTTACTGTTCACCTCTGCTGGAAACATTAATTATTTACCTACTTCTTTCTACCACCCAACATTATGCAATGGTCTATTCCCTATTTTCAGAAGCTCTTAACCCCATATCACTTTTAGCTTGTCACTTTTTATCCATCCATTGTAAACATCCTCTAACCCCACCCTCTCTACCCCTAAACTTTCACCAATACTGACACAGGAAAGTTTGTACTTCATCATTTTTGCTACTGTCTTCAGTTCACCCACTCATAACTTATTTTTGGGCCATATGATAATAGGATATTCTCTAAGATTACACTTGCAGAGTGGAGTGTTGGGGTAAAAACACCTAAAAATAGGGAATTAGTTCTTCCATTTAAATATCTTTAGTCTCTGTGTGTTGCTTTTAATTTGGGGAAGTAAGTGAGGATTATGGGGGAACTTGCATTGAGAAGACTTGGTTTTAGATACTTACTATGGCCTTGATCTACCTCATAGGTCATGGTCTCCCCTTTACTGAACTAAACTTTTAAGTAAGTTAAATTGAACAAATGGATATTGAGCCTCTGTAATACGTGTGACACTGTGCTACCTATTGTGTTCTTAAAGTACTCTGCACATACTTCTATTAGAGCATTCTGTGTATTAAATTGTAAGGTACTGGTTTAAAGTTTGTTTTCTTCACTAAACTGAGACTGAGACTATGTTTTTTCAAGTGTATCCAGTGCCCAGTACAGTGTCAAGGACAAAAGCGGTGCTCAATAAATGTAGGAAGGATAAATGTATAGGCACTTAAAAGCAGAAATAAATGAAAGACATTCCTGAACATAGAATGAAAGACATTCTATCTTCAGGAAGAGGTCACCAACAAGCAGTTAGGAAGGGAGAGGTGTTCTGAATACAAATAACTGTAAACAAGTCAGACAAACAATTCTTGCCATTCTGTTTTATAGAACACAGTAAAAAAACTGTGAGATTCATTTTGACCAGGAGATCTTGAGTCTATTTAAATTTGAACTCACTGAAACCTTGGGGGATGACTTAATAATGGCTTATGACAGGTTTATCTTTGGTCCCAATTTTCCCATACTGTCCTCAAGTTAGGCTTTTATTTTGTCTTAGGAATTCATGATTTGATGACCAGTTTTATTCTTATGCTAACCAAAATTCTTTCTCACCATGGATAGAGAGACGAATATTAAAAATCAAAGTAGGTTTGCTGTTTGTTGGGAGAGGAAGAGGAAAAATGAGAAGGAAGAAGCATGTTAACCAAATTTTCTGACACTGATATGGATATTCTTGCAAGTATGAGTCAACTTTCAGGAACACCATGATGGAATATTAGAGCTGGGAATTATCTCAGGTAATTGAATTATGAGGGACAATGTGATGTTTAAGGGTATTGGCTCTGCAGACAGATATGGTTTTGAATCTTGGTTCTGCCACTTCTGTGTAGCCTTGGTCAAAACATCTAACTTCTCTGAACTTTATTTTTGTCATCTGTAAAGTAATTTTATGTTAGAGAGATATTATAAATATTAAATGAAATGATGCATAAAACATTATTCTTAGTATTTAGTAAGCATTCAGTAAATTTATTTCTATTTTTCTATTATTACAGAAATCTGGATATGATGCTCAAGTGACACAAGCATTGATTACAAGTTGGAAAAAATGGCCTTTTAGTTTATTCCAGGCCTGAGACTCTGAGTTTGTAATTCTTTGGCTGGGGGAAAAGTAAACTTTACTCACCCATGCCTGTGCTGATCAGATAATCTCAAAGCCCAGACACACTGCATAATTCTCCGACAGCAATAACTCAGCTGGCAGTTCCCAGGCAGAGATGTGGGAGAAAGTCAAATATCCGGGAAGCGCTAGGATCTATGACTTCCTGTGGCCTGCCTAGTGAAATCTGACCAGATAAGAACAGTTAATAAGAAGTTCTCGAGATTGAAAATCTTCTTTTATCTCTGAATGTGGATATGTTGATGTTAAATACCTGAATGGATGAGGTTAATTTGAATAATCTTCTATTGTTGCAAGAAATATAGAAAAGTGTTCAGGAAAACTTGAAAAACTCTTTATACTTATGGCATGAACTGAAAGAAGTATTTTATTATTCTGGAAAATGATGACTCCACTGTTTTGTGTGAGGGTAGAAGCTTTTTTTTATTAGATTTTTTAAATTTATTTATTTGACAGACAGAGATCACAAATAGGCAAAGAGGCAGGCAGAGAGAGAGGAGGAAGCAGGCTCCCTGCTGAGCAGAGAGCCCAATGTGGGGCTCGATCCCAGGACCCTGAGATCATGACCCGAGCCTAAGGCAGAGGCTTTAACCCACTGAGCCACCCAGGTGCCCCTGAGGATAGAAGCTTTTAAGGGCTGGACCCTGAGGCATCCCATTGTGGTGTCTAGGAGGAAATCAAGACTCATTCTGGACCTGCCTTCTGTAACACTTTGACAGTCAAGCCAGATTCCCATCAAGGCTGAACAATTTGAGGTCCCTAAATATTTCCAACTGCAATTAATGGCTTGGAAAAGAAAACAAGCATTACACTGAAAGCATTTAATGGCTATAAATTCGATTGCCAAGAAGTTCTTCTCTTTTGAATACTCAAAGGACAGGATCCCTTGGCAATGACTTATTATTTCCCTTGCCTGCACTACAATGATTACAGAGACTGTCCAGGTAAATATTTTAATAACTAGATTCTCCTAGTGATCCTCCCTCCTTTCTTATCTTGAAACAATTTTATAACTGTGATCATATGCCCCCTTTTCTCTTGTCATCATGCAGGGGTGAATTTACTATAACTTGTCAGAAGCTGTATTCATGGCTCAAACTCTCTTTGTAAGCAAACCCACGCTATGGGCCGGATAAAGATTTAGCAAGAAAGCAGGATAGCTTAGTATTTGGGTAAGAGCTCTGTTATCAGGTGATCCTGAGTTGAATTCCTAGCTCTGCCACTTACTAATTGTGTCACTTCTGTGCACCTCAGTTTCTTTACCTGGAAAATGGATATTATTATAGTCATACTTATCTAATAGGGTTGTTTCTGGATAAAATAAAACAATGCACAGTGGTGCCTGATTAAAATGTTCAGTAAATAGTAGCTACTATTATTATTGAGAAGCAGATTTCCTCATCAAGTTCACGAGGTGAGTGGATGTAGTAGAAATGGTTAACTGTGATTATAAATACTTTATGAAGTATGAGGTAGTTCTGAGAATATACCTTTGATTTTTCTGTTGAGTTGGCATATCCTAGTATTAGAGGTATTTGTGAAGGCCTGAAACTGTAGTCCCTTAGGACCTCTGCAACTCCTGGGACTATAGCTATATTAGGGGATGCTTGGACAATAACAATTTGGACACCAAAATCCTTGGTCATTAAAGCAAAGTAGGTAAAAAAAAACATTAGTTATATTACAAGACAGTGTAAACACTGTGGCATAATACTTGTGCCTGTCTTACAGTTTTACTTCTCCAGCAAAAGGTTGGCAGTACCCTATTTGGCTTTTGCATCAGACATAAACCCAACAAGGTGGTGGAAATGCATTTATAATTCTTGCTCTTGAGATATGGCTTGGTTAAGTTGAAAAGTAAAGTTGAGGCATTTTGTGGAGAACTCCCATTCTCTTAGGAGTTAGAAACACATCTGAGATCTGCACCTGAAGAGAGAAGGGAAGCTGGAAGACACAGTGGATTGGTTTTTCGTATACCTGGAATTGGACTGAAGTGGGATTGGATTCATTAGATCGAAGTGCTAAGAGTATAGAATTGTCCATTTTTGTTGTTGGAGTGTCAGTTGCCTAGTATAAAAATGTTTGCTGAAACAATGAGATCAATGTCCTAAGGCACCCACATGAACTCAACACAAAACTGGGAAACCATTTGCCTCTGCCTCTCTAAGACTTAGGTTTTCTTTTCTTTTTTCTTTTTTAAAAGATTTATTTATTTATTTTTACAGAAAGAGAGCAAGCAAGTGAGCACAAAGAAGGGCAGGGGGAGTTGGAGAGGGAGACTCTGCGCTGAACATGGAACCCAATGTGGGGCTTGATCTCGCAACCCTGAGATCATGACCTGAGCCAAAACCAAGACCTAGATGCCTTAACCAACTGCACCACCTGGGGGGTACCTTTCTTTTTTTTTTTTAAATCAAAGTGAAATTTATATATAGTGAGATACACATAGTTTAAGTGTAAAACTGATGAATTATGAAAAATGTATATACCTGTGTAATCACAACTTCAGTAAAGATATGGAATATTTCTACAATCCCCCCAAATTCTCTTGTATTCTCTTTCAGCCAGTCTCTACTGCAACTGGCAACCACTGTTCTGTTTTCCATTTCCCCCATATTAGCTTTGCCAGCTCTTAAACTTCATATGCATGAAAGCATACAATATGCATGTTTTTTGTATCTAGCTTCTGGTACTTAACATTTTTGAGATTTATCCATGTTGTTGCACGCATGTATTAGTTGCTTCTTATTACTGAGGAATGTCCATGGTATGAGTATACCACAATTGGTTTACCTATTCTTATACTGATAGAATTTGATTTGTTTCTGATTTTGGGCTATGTTGAACAATGCTGCTATAAACATTTATGTACAAGTCATTTTGTGGACATATGTTTTCAGTTCTCTTTGGCAAATATCTAGGAATCTAGCTGCTGGGTCACATGGATATAGCTTTAATTTTTTTTAAGTTTCAGATGTTTTTTGAAATTGTTTGTAAAATTTTACCAGCCCACCAGCAATATATAAAGGTTCCTGTTGCTCCACACCCTTGCCAAAAATTGGTGTTGTTGGCATTTTTAATTTTAGCCATTCTGGTGGGTGTGTGGTACTATCTCATTGAATTTTGTTTGTTTGTTTTTATTAGGTTTCTATTTTTTTATAGTAGATCATAAGTTTTTAATGTAGTGTTCAATGATTCATTAGTTGCATGTAACACCCAGTGCTCATCACAGCACGTGCCCTCCTTATGTCTCATTGGTTTTTTAAAAACTATTTTGAAATTACTGGATCATATGGTATTTCTATTTTTAACTTTTCTTTTTAAAGATTTTATTTAGTTATTTGACAGAGAGAGATCACAAGTAGATGGAGAGGCAGGCAGAGAGAGAGGGGGAAGCAGGCTCCCTGCTGAGCAGAGAGCCCAATGTGGGACTCGATCCCAGGACCCTGAGATCATGACCTGAGCTGAAGGCAGCGGCTTAACCCACTGAGCCACCCAGGCGCCCTACTTTTTTTTTTAAAGATTTTATTTATTTATTTGACAGACAGATCACAAGCAGGCAGTGAGGCAGGCAGAGAGAGGAGGAAGCAGGTTCCCTGCCGAGCAGAGAGCCTGACGCGGGGCTCAATCCCAGGACGCTGGGATCATGACCTGAGCCGAAGGCAGAGGCTTTAACCCACTGAGCCACCCAGGCGCCCCCCCCCCCCAAGTTCTCTACTTTTAACTTTTTGAAGAACCTCTATACTGTTTTCCACAGTGGCTATACTAATTTACATTCCCACCAACAGTATCCAAAGGTATTTAACCAAAGAAAATGAACACACAAATTCAAAAAGGTATATACACTCTGATGTTTATTGCAGCATTATTTAGAGTAGCCAAGATATGGAAACAACCTAAATATCCACAGATAGACAAATGAATAAGGAAGATGTGGTATATATACACAATATTACACAACCATAAAAAAAGGATGAGATCACACCATTTGTGACAATATGGATGGACCTAGAGGGTATTATACTAAGTGAAATAAGTCCGACGGAGAAAGACAAATACCACATGATTTCACTCCTAGGTGGAATCTTAAAAAAAGCAAATGGGGGTGCCTGGGTGGCTCAGTGGATTAAGCATCTGCCTTCAGCTCAGGTCATGATCTCAGGGTCCTGGGATCCAGCCCTCATAGGGCTCCCTGCTCAGTGGGGAGTCTGCTTCTCCTTTTCCCTTTGTTCCTCCTCCTTGCTCGTCCCTCTCTCTCTCTCAAATAAGTAAGTAAAATATTAAAAAAAAATGAACAAAAAAAAGAAGAATCAGACCTGTAAATACAGAGGACAAACTGAAAGTTGCCAGATGGACAAGGGATGGGGGGATGGACAAAATGGATGAAAGATAGTGGGAGATACATGCTTCCAGTTATGGAATGAATAACTCAGGGTACGAAAAGCACAGCATAAAGAATATAGTAAATGATATTGTAATAGCATTGAATGGTGACTGACGGTGACTACACTTGTGAGCATAGCATAAAATATAGAGGTGAATCACTCTGTTGTATGCATGAAACTAATGTAACAATGTGTCAATTCTTTGAGTATACTCAAAGAATTTTAAAAATATTTTGAAAAAAATATTTTGAAATAACTTTAGATTTAGAGAAAAGTTATACAGTCCAGACAGTTCTCATACAGTTTCACCTTAAGATTTTAACTGGCAAGATTTTAACTGGTTTTAACTGGCAAATTTCCTAACATATAATGCTGGGTGAGTTTCATAAGACTACTGGCAATTCAGTCTTTTTTTGTGAAGTAAATGCTCAAATATTTTGCCTTTTTTGGTTGGGTTCTGTTTTTGTTATTGATTTTTAGGAGCTTCTTGTATACTTTAAACATAGTATTTTATCAGATTAGAAACATTGTGAATATTTTCTCCTAGTTGGTGGTTTGCCTTTTCATTTCCTTAATGGTATTTTTGAAGAACAGAAGTTTAAAAATTTTGATGAAGTTCAATTTATCCATTTTTAAGTGATTAGTGCTTCCAGTGATCTGTCTGGGAGATCTTACCACTACCAATGTCATAAAAATATTTTATATTTTCTTCTAGAAGATTTATAGTTTTAGCATTTAGTTTGGTCTGTGATCCATACTCAATTAATTTTAGAGTATGGTGTGAGGTAAGAGTAGAGGTTCACTTTTTATACACATCTGTATTAGTATCTATATTGGTTTTTAGGGCTGTTATAACAAATTGCCAAAATCTGAGTGACTTAAAACAATATAAATGTATTATCTCACAGTTCCAGAAGCCAGAAATCCAAAATCAAGGTGTCAACAGGCTCCCGGGAAAAAAATCCTTCCTTACTTCTTCCAGGCTTTCACTGCTCCAGCTGCTCCCTGGTTTGTCATAGCATAACTCCACTGACTACCTCCCTCTTCACATGACCTTTTCCTCTGTGTTCACTTGATTTCTCTTCTTGTAAGGACACCAGTTATTGGTTTTAGAGACTTTTCTAGTTCCAGCATGGTATTGTCCTGAGATTCGTTAGTTACATCTGCAAAGAAACTTTCTCTAAATAAGGTTACATTCTGAACTTTTAGGTGGACATCAATTTGTGTGGGAGGATATTATTCAACCCACTACAATATCCAGTTCTGCCACCATTTATTGAAAAGACTACCTTTTTGCCATTGAATTACCTTGCAATCTTTGTCAAAATTTAATAGCCTTTATAAGTGTGGCTCCAGTTGTGGACTCCGTATTCTGATCCATTGTTCTATTTATTTATGTTTAAAGCAATGCCACTCTAAATATAGCTTTAGAGCAAGTCTTAAAATCAAGTGATGTGAGTCATCCTTACTTTATTTTCATTTTCAAAGTTGTTTGGCTATTCTAGGTCCTTTGTTTTTTATATGTATTTTATTTTATTTTTATTCAAGTATAATTAACATAATATTATATTAGTTTCAGGTATATAATAGATTCAACAATGCTATATATTAGTAAGTGCTCATCATGATAAGTGTACTCTTAAACCTCTATTTCACCCTATTTTGATATATATTTCAGCACTTTCTACAAAAATTTCTCAGGGGTTTTTACTGGATTGTGTAGAACATACAGATGAGTACAGAGAGACCTAACATCTCATAGAAATGAAATTGATTTTTGTATATTGACCCTGTAGTCAGTGAACCTTATAAATTTACTTATTTCTAGTGGCTTTTTACTTTCACAAATACCTTAGAATTTGTTACCTACAAGACTTTGCTGTTTGCAAATAAAGACAGTTTTCCAGTTTGATGTCCTTTATTTTCATTTTCTTACCATATTTTACCAGCAAGAGCCTCCAGTGCAACACCGAATATAAGAGGTGAGAGTGCACACCTTTGACCAGATCCTAAGCTCAGGTAGAGATAATTCAGTTTTCACCTGAATGATACTAACAGTAGGGTTTTTGTTGTTTATTTATATTTTTGGTAGCTACTGTTAATCAGGTTGAGGATGCTCCCTTCCATTTCTAGTTTGCCAGGAGTTTTTTTTAATCAATAACAGGTGTTGAATTTGATCAAATTCTTTTTCTGCATTTGTTAAAATGACATATGACATTTCTCCTTTATTCTATTTATGTAGTTAATAGCATTGATATAGGTTTTTTTAATTTTTTATTTTTTATAAACATATAATGTATTTTTATCCCCAGGGGTACAGGTCTGTGAATCGCCAGGTTTACACACTTCACAGCACTCACCATAGCACACACCCTCCCCAGTGTCCATAACCCCACCCCCTTCTCCCAACCCCCCTCCCCCCAGCAACCCTTGGTTTGTTTTGTGAGATTAAGAGTCACTTATGGTTTGTCTCCCTCCCAATCCCATCTTGTTTCATTTATCTGTGGTTTCTAATATAACACATATCTCAGTCTCTGGAGATGGGTCTGTATAACCTTGAGAACAACTACTTATTCTCTCAGTAACCTGTTTATAAAATGGAAAGTAATATCTGTCTGAATTTTACTTCATAGAAAATGCCAGTTTTCTGGTCAGTTCTCTGTTCTCATTTTACTTGACTTATCAGTAGCATTTGGCAGAGCTGATCATTCTCTTCTTGATACCTTTTTTTTCTCCTAAGATGATGCACTCCCCTGATTTGCTATAACTCACTGGCCACTCTATTTCAATATTTTTTGCAGGTTATTTTCTTTCTTTCTTTCTTTCTTTCTTTCTTTCTTTCTTTCTTTCTTCTTCTTTCGTTCTTTCTTACAGATTAATTATTTCTTTGAGAGAGAGAGCAAGCATGAGCAGGGGGAAGGGGCAGAGGGAGAGAAGCAGACTTTCTGCTGAACATAGAAGTCAACACAGGGCTCCATCCCAGGACCCCAAGATCATGATATGAGCCAAAATCAAGAGCTGGCCATTTACTCGAATGAGCCACCCAGGCACATCTTTGAAGATTCTTTTCTCCATGACCTCTCAAGGATGGATTTCCTCAGGTCTCAGTTCTTGGATTTTTTTTTTTTTTGTCTTCTGTAGCTATTTATCTCTTGGTGATCTTATCCAGTCCCATGAGTTTAAATATACTCTATATGTTGACAAGTTCCATATTCACATTTCCAGTTCACATCTCTCCCCTGAACTCCAGACTCATATATTTAACTGAAATTGTCTCTTTTTTGCTTAATGGGCATTTCAAAATTAACATGTGAAAAACTGGAATTTTGCTTTTTACACTCCAAAATAAAGTATTCTTTATTTGCATTATCCCCTATCTTCAGTTGTTTAGAGTAGAGACTCACTTTAGATTCAAAAACATGAATGTATTGAAAATAAATATTTGGAAAATGTATATACCATGCTAATAGTACCCAAAGTAGAGCTGGTAAACCGAAACTAATATTAAACAAAGTAGACTTTAAAACAAACATTATTACTATAGACAAAGAAGAACATTTTGTAGTGATGAAATTGTCAGCCCAACTTACCCCAAAGATACAAATGTAATGACCTGAAGGGGCACGTACACACCAATGTTTATAGCAGCTATGTCCACAATAGCCAAACTATAGAAAGAGCCTAGATGTCCATCAGCAGGTGAATGGATAAAGAAGATGTGGTATATATATACAATGGAATATCATGCAGCCATAAAAAAATGAAATCTTGCCATTTGCAATGATGTGGGTGGAACTGGAGGGCATTATGCTAAATGAAATAAATCAGTCAGAGAAACAATTATCATATAACCTCACTGATATGTGGAATTTGAGAAATAAGGCAGAGGATCATAGTGGGAGAGAGGAAAAAATAAAACAAGATGAAACCAGAGAGGGAGACAAGCCAGAAACAGGAAACAAACTGAGGATTGCTAGAGTGGGGGGGTGGGTGGGAAGGATGGGATGGCTGGGTGATGGATACTGGGGAGGGTATGAGCTATGGTGAGTGCTGTGAATTGTGTAAGACTGATGATTCACAGACCTGTACCCCTGAAACAAATAAAACATTACATGTTAATAAAAATTAAAAAAATAAAAAGGAAATATACCTATGAGATAATTAAATTAGAAAACTATTTCCTTAGTTTTTAGTTTGAACATGAAATTGGCCTCAGCTTTGTTTTGATGTACAAAAAAACAGTGATGAAAATTGATTTGTTTCCCTCAAAATATCTTAAAGAGTAGTATATGCTGTCCCATTTTTAATAACAGGGAATTTTTTTCTCTTGCAGGGTGTTAACGTTTTAGATGACAGTAATGGTCTAAAGAGAGTCCTAATTAAATAAAAATTTTATAAAGCCAGTATGCACAATGAATCAACAAAAAATAAAGAAATTAGGCAATTAAGATACTATAATTTACATCTCTTTTTTCTATATCTACCCCTTTGGACTCAGAGATATTTAGTTTTTAACCCCAAGAGCTTTCAAAAGGCCTACTTTACAGATTCTAAAGGAAAGTATCCTTAACAAGGGATGGGGGGAGATTATGAAATAAACAAAATAAACATTGAGCTTTACCAAAAAGAAGAAGAAGAAGAGGAGGAGGAGGAAGAAGAAGAAGGTAGAGAGTTTGAGAACTCAACCAGTAGGAATAAAAGAGTGGTGGCTGGAAGGGATGATTGAAACTCCCAAGGGAAATTTCAAAGAGTTTGAGAAAAGGGAAAGAGGTTTGTTGAAAGCAGAGCTGGTTCATTTATACCTAACTGGAGAACGGAGACTGAGGTGGAGAAGGAGGGCAGTCCTGGGGAAGGGTGGGAGGCAGGCCTGACAAGTACTTTTTAAGAATTTGAACACTCTGTAATTCACCCTTTGCTTATTATTCCTAATCATTATATGTGTTTTTATCAAAAGTATTTTAAACGTGAAAAAAAAAGTGTCAGCACATCAACCCATATATACATCTAACAACAAAGTCAAAATATACATAAAGTAAAAATTGAAGACTTCAAGGGAGGAATGGACATTTCAACAATAATAGCTGGATACTTCCATACTCCATTTTCAATCATTGATAGAACAACTAGACAGAAGATAAACAAGAAAATAAAAGGCTTGAACAACACTATAAACTAATTGGATCTATCAAGAGCTTACTGAACTCAGTACTCAACAACAAAAAAGTAAACATTTCTCTCAAGTGCCCATAAAACATTTCCAAGACAGATCATATACTAGGGAATGCAACAATTGTTAATAAATTTAAAATAATTGAAACCATTTGAGTATGTTTATGATCATTAGAAATGAATAACAAACTGGGGTAATTTCCAAATATACAGAAATTAAATGCTCTAAATAATCAATAGGTCAATAAAGAAATGACAAGGTAAATTAGAAAGTACATTGAAATGAGTGAGAACACAAAAAATACCAAAAATTCATGAGACATAGCTAAATCAGTGCTTTAAAAAGGTAATTAGCTATACACATCTATATTTAAAAGAGAAATATTCAAAGTCAGTAAACTAAGCTTTCACATTATGAAACTAGAAAGTGAAGATAAAACTAAACTCAAAACAAGCATTGAGAAACAAAGAATAAAAGCTAGAATGAAAATAAATGAAATAGAGAAAAATAATTTAAAAAATTCACTGAAACCAAATGTTTATTCTTTGGAAAGATCCAAAAGTCTATAAACTCTTACCCTGATTGACCAGAAAGAAAGAAAGTAAGAAAGAAAACTTAAATTTCAAAAATCAGGAATGGAATTATGGAATTTGGAACATCACTGCCAACCTTCAAAACATAAGAATAATTATAAGGGAGGGGCGCCTGGGTGGCTCAGTGGGTTAAAGCCTCCGCCTTTGGCTCTGGTCATTGTCCCAGGGTCCTGGGATCGAGCCCCACATTGGGCTCTCTGCTCAGCAGGGAGCCTGCTTCCCTTACTCTCTCTCTGCCTGCCTCTCTACCTACTTGTGATCTCTGTCTGTCAAATAAATAAATAAAATCTTTTTAAAAAGAATAATTATAAGGGAATAATATTAATAATTGTATGTCAAAAATTAATAAACTAAATGAACAGAAGAAACACACAAACTGCCTCAAGAAGAAAGAGAAAATCTGAATAAATAAGTAAAGGGATTGAATAGTCAAAAATCTTTCCACAAAATAAAAGCAATACCTATATGGATTTACTGCATAGTTCTTCCAAACATTTGAAGAATAATCAACACCAGTCCTTTACAAACTGTTCCAAAAATAGAAGAGAAGGGAATACTTCCTATCATTCAATAGGGCTGAAATTACCCTGAAATAAAAATCAGACAGAAATCACAAGAAAATGACAAACTTGTATCCCTTTTGAATAAAGCTCCAAAATCCTTAAAATATACTAACAAACCAAATTCAGCATTATATAAAAAGAATTATTTACCATCATTAACTGATATTTATCTCAGCAATGCAAGGTTGGCTTCATATCTGAAAATCACTGTAATGCAGTACATTAATTCATTAAGACAACAACCACATGGTTATTTAAATGGATACAGTTAAATAATTTGACAAAATCCAATACCCTTTCCTGATAAAAAATCATCAGGCAACTAAGAAAAAAAGGGCTGTTCCTCAGCCTGATAAAGGCCATCAATGAAAGCCATGCAGCTAACATTGTAATTAATGGAGAAACACTGAAAGCTTTCCCCCTAAGGTCCTGGAAGATGACCCGGAATTCTACTTTAACCACTTCTATTCAACATTGTATTATTGCAATTTTTGCCAGGAAAATTAGGCAAGAAAAAGAAAAAAAATCAGCCAGATTGGAAAAGAAGTACAGTTTTCTCTATTCATAGAGTCATGATCTTATATTCAGGAAATTCTAAGGAATCCACAGAAAAAAACTATTAGAACTAATAAGCTGTTTCAACAAGTTTTCAGGATAAAAGATTACTATGTGCAATCAATATTATTTCTATACACAAGCAATGAAAAATTAAAAATGAAATTAAGAAAATAATTCCAGTTAAATAACATAAGAAGAATAAAATATTTAGGAATAAATTTAACAAAAGAATTTCAAGACTTGTTCAATGAAAACTACAAAAAATATTGAAATAAAGAAGACCTATCAACATGATACCATATTAACAAAACAACATATTAAAAAATCATATGATCATCTCAATAGATGCAAAAAAAGCATTTGACAAAATTCAACATCTTTTCATGATAAAAACTCTCAGAAAACTGTATTTAGAGGGAAGTTACCTCAACATAATAAAGGCGATACATAAAAACCCCACAGCTAACATCACATTCGATGGTGAAAAGCTGAGAGCATTTCCTCTAAATTAGGAACAAGCCTGGTGGTGGGTATTAAGGAGGACACGTATTACATGGAACACTGGGTGTGGTGCATAAACAATGAGTTTTGGAACACTGAAAAGAAGTAAAATAAAACAAAATGAAAAAAAAAAGAAAAATATGGGAAAAATAAATTAGGAACAAACTAACAATATCAAGTCTCATCACTTTTATTCAACCTAGTACTGGAATTACTGGCCACAGCACTCAGACGAGAAAAAGAAATAAAAGGAATTCAAACTGGTAAGGATGAAGTAAAACTTTCATTATTTGTAGATCACATGATGCTATAAATAGAACCCCCTAAAGACTCCACCAAAACAACTATTATAAGTAATAAATAAATTCAGTAAAGCTACAGGTTAAAAAATTAATGCCCAGAAATTGATTGTGAATCTATACACTAATAACAAAGTAACAGAAAAAGAAATTGAGAAAACAATTCCATTTATGATTGCACCAAAAAGAATAAGATACCTAGGAATAAACTTATTCAAGGAGGTGAAAGAATTGTACTCCGAAAACTATAAAACACTGATGAAAGAAATTGAAGACAACACAAAGAAATGGAAAGATTCCCCATACTTGCTGACTAGAAGAATTAATATTGTTAAAATTTCCGTACTACCCAAAGCAATCTACAGATTCAATGCAATTCCTATTAAAATACCAATAGCATTTTTCACAGAACTAGAACAAATAATCCTAAAATTTTTATGGAGTCACAAAGAACCTAGAATATCCAAAGCAATCTTGAGAAAGAAGAATGAAGCTGGAGGTATCACAGTCCCAGATATCAAGATATACTGCAAAGCTGTAACAGTGAAATAGTTTGCTACTGGCACAAAAATAGACACATAGGTCAGTGAAACAGAATAGAGACCCTAGAAATAAAACCACATTTATAATCTCAATTAATCTATGACAGAAGCGGTAGGAATACACAATGGAGAAAAGACAGTCTCTTTAACAAATGGTGCTGGAGTAACACAATAAAATTAAAATAAAATGAAATAAAATAAAATAATAAAATAAAATAAATATGGAAGTGGAAAAATAAAGAAAACAACAACCAAAAAAACCCCCGAACAAACAAACAAAATGGTACTGGAAAACTGGACAGCTATATGCAAAAGTATGGAACTAGACCACTTTCTTACATCATACATAAAAATCAACTCAAAATGAATTAAAGACCTAAATGTGAGACATAAAACCGTAAAATTCATAGAAGAAAACATAGGCAATAATTTCATTGACATTGGCGTTAGCAACATTTTTCTATATATGTCTCTTAGGCAAGGGAAACAAAAGAAAAAGAAAGATAAACTTTTGGGACTATACCAAAATAAAAAAGCTTTGCATAACAAAGGAAACCATCAACAAAACTAAAAGGTAACCTGCTGAATGGGAGAAGATATTTGTAAGTGATATGTCTGATAAGGGGTTAATATCCAAACTATTAAAGAACTTGCACAACTCGACACCAAAAACCCAAGTAATCTGATTAAAATGGCCAGAAAACCTGAAAAAACATTAATGCAAAGAAGTCATACACATGGCCACAGACACCTGAAAAGATGCTCAACATCATTAATCTTTAGGGCAAATCAAAACCACAATGAGATATCACCTTACACCTTTCAGAATGGCTAGAATAAAAAAGATAAGAAATAGCAAGTGTTAAGGAAGCAGAGAAAAGGAACCCTTGTGCACTGTTGGTGGATGTGTAAACTGGTGCAGACACTGTAGAAAACAGTATTACAAATAGAAATACTGCATGATCCAGTAACTCCACTAGTGGGTATTTACCCAAAGGAAATGAAGACACTAATTCAAGATATATATGCACCCTTATGTTTATTGCATCATTATTTACAATAGCCAAGATAATAGAAACAACCAAGTGTTTATGGATTTTATACAGTGGAATATTACTCAGTCATAAAAATGAGTGAGATCTTGCCATTTAAGACAACATGGAGGGACCTGGAGGGTATTATGGTGAGTGAAATAATCAGACTGAGAAAGACCACTACCATGGTTTCAATCCTTGATGGAATCCAAAAAAAGTGAATAAACAAACTAACCAAAAGTTAATCAGAACTATCAATACAGAGGACAAACTGATGGTTGCCAGAGGGGAGAGGGGTGGGAGGATGAGAAAATGGGTAAAGGTGAGTGGGAGATACAGGCTTCCAGTTATGGAATGAATAAGTCATGGGAATAAAAGTCACAGTATAAAGAATGGAGTCAATGATATTGCAAAAGCATTATGTGGTGACAGCTGGTGGCTACATTTGTGGTGAGCACAGCATAACATAAAGAGAAGTTGCATGCCTATGTTGTAACTGAAAATAATGCAACATTGTGCATCAACTATACTCAAATAAAAAAATTTTAAAAAGACTGTGGCACTGGTATAAGGGTAGACATAATGACCAACAGAGTAGAATTGAACATCTAGTAATAAACCCACATATTTATAGTTAATTTATTTTTGACACAAAGGCCAAAACAATTCAGTTGGGGGGTGGGGAATGGTAGTCTTTTCTGCATATGGTGTTGGGACAATGCAAAAAGACCACACACATCATGTAGAAAAGTTAACTCAGAATGGAACAAAGTCCTGTGGCACCTGGGTGGCTCAGTTGGTTAAGCAACCAACTCAGCTCAGCTCAGGTCTTGATCTCAGTCTTGAGTTGGAGCCCTGCATTAGGCATGGAGCCTACTTAAAAAAAAAAAAAAGACCAAATCCTAATTGTCAGAGTTAAAATTTTGCAACTCTTAGAACAAACATAGGCATAAATATTTGCGACATAAACATTTTGGTATAAATAAATATTTGTGACATAAGCATAAATATTAGGTAGTGATTTCTTAAGTATGGTACCCAAATCACAAGCCACACACAAAAAGTCCCAACAAACTTCACATCAAATTAAAAAGCCATTGTGGTTCAAAGGATACTACTAACCAACAAAGACAACCCACAGAATGGGAAAAAATATTTTCAAATTAGATATTAAATACGGATTTGTATAAAGAGATGTAAAGAACTTTTATAATTCAATAATAGACAACCCCATTGAAAGTGGGGAAAGGATCTGAAAATACATTTCTCCAAAGAAGACAAACAAATGGAAAATAAGCACATGAAGAGATGCACAACGTCATTAGTTATTAAGAAAATGCAAATCAAAATTACAATGAGATACCAATTTTAGTCCACTGAGATGGCTGTAATAAAGTAGGTGAATAGCTGGTTGCATTGGCTGATATATGGAGAAATTAGAAACTTCATATATTGCTGTGTCATGGGTTCCCATATTTCTCTAGTTTTGCAGATACATGTGTTTTACATCCTGGGGCTAATTATTTCTGAAAATATAGGGAGAAGGACTGGATGAATAGATAAAACTTGGTATATCCATATAATGGAATATGATTCAGCCATAAAACATTAATCAACATAAGAAACCTTGAAAACATTATGCTGTTAAAGAAGCCACATATTGTATGATTTCACTTACATAAAATATCTTGAATAGGGAAATTCATAGAGACAGTACATTTTTGTTTGCTGGAGGCCGGGGGTAAGGAAAAATATGGAGTAATGGCTAATGTGTACAGGATTTCTTTTTGTGATGACAAAATGTTCTGGAATCAGATAGTGGTGATGATTACACATCTTAGTCAATGCACTAAATGCCATTGAATTGTGCAATTTAAAATGGTGAAATTCTAGCATGTGAATTTTATGTTAATAAAGCATTTACAAAATGCTGAAGTCCTTACAGCACTCAATGTAATTTGATCCCTTGTTCCTCTCTGAGCTCATTTGCTGATTTTTTCCTTTTGGTTCACTCCTGTCCAGTCATATAGCTTCCTTGATATTCTTCAAATACATGATGCATTCTTCTGCTTTAGCGCCTTTGCCTGGAATATTATTTTCCTCGAAGGGAGGGAGGGAGGAAGGAAGGAAGGAAAGAAGGTAGGTTATACCACCTACCCATCCCCTTGCTCACTTAGCTGTGGCTACGCTTGTCTTCTTTTTTTAAATTTAAATTCAATTCAGTTAACACATGGTGTATTATTAGTTTGAGGGGTAGAATTTAGTGATTCATCAGTTGGATATAATACCCAGTACTCATTACATCAATTGTCGTCTTAATGCTCATCACTCCATCCCTCTAACCACCGGCCCTCCAACAACCCTTGGTTTGTTTCCTAGAGTTGAGTCTCTTTTCTGTCCCTTAAGCATGCCCAGTTCTTTCTTTAGAGGCTTTGTATTTTTTCCCTCTTTCTAGTACAGTGGTTTCCTCAACTCTTCAAACTTCATAATAGCATTTAATGGATCTTCAGTTTCAGTTTAGATATTACTTCTGAGAAATCTTATCTTACCACCTGATTCGAAATAGATCTCACACATCACTCCAGCTTCCTGTTTGTTTCCTTCAGAGTACTTATCATGCTCTTTAAAGTCTTTTAGTTATATATGTGATAATCTGTTAAATATCTGTTTTTTTATTAAAATGTTTAGTACCTAAGGTCAGTCTTTGTCTTTTTCACTGTGGATTCCCAATGCTAGCAAATTAACTTAACATATAGAAGATATGCAATGTTTTGTTTTGAGTAAGTATATTAAGGAATAAAAAGAGGCAAAGTGTTAAATAACCTCCAAACACTTACAGCCAGAGATACATACATGCCTGTGTATGCTTTCCATAATTCCAGGTATGGGATTCAGCCAAGTACAACGTGATAACCTTGTCACACACAGAATAAACTGGGCATTTCAGTATACAGGCATCTCTCATGCCAGAGTTATATAGTATTAATGATGATAAGAATAGTAAAAGAGCTAACATTGTCATTTCCTTCCCATTTGACAATACTGTGCTAGCGGTTTTATGTGGTTTATCTTATTTGATCCTCATAGCAACCGTATGAAGTAGAGACTATTATTATTATTGTTATGACTACTACTATTATTATCAATTGCATAGATGAGGACAGGGGTATCAGAGAGGTTAAAGTAACATGCCCAAGGTTGCACAGCTAAAACGTGGTCTTTTACTTTATTTTTAATTTAAGTAGGCTCCATACCTAACATGAGATTTGAACTCACAACTCAAAGGTCAAGACCCACATGCCGTACTGATTGAGCCCGGCAGGCACCCCTAAGAAGTGGTCTTTTAAATTTCAGAAGTCTGAATTCAAATGAGTTCTTTCTAACAATAAAGTCTGTGTGTTTCTCTTTATGTATATGTGGGTTGGCAAATACTGGTATACAGGGCCTTTGACTCAAATATGTTAGTGAAAAACTTTATCTGGTGACTATTTTAACCAAAATAACAACAAAAATATTACAGGAATAAATGAACAATTTTCTGTGTGCTCCTTTCCATACGATGAATGTAGAAGATTTAAAGCTCTGCTTTCTTGACTTGTAGAAACTCAAGGAGCACTCTGCAGATATTTAACTTCATTTTCTCATTACTTAGTACTGGTGTTGACAAATTCACTCAAAACTCAATGATATATTCTTAACTTTTCAAAAATTTTAAATTTCTTTTGAACACTTCCAGATGGGCTCTCAAGCGCACTTTCTTTACTCTGCTCTGCCACTACACAGCATGAAGCTCCTTTCTCAGTTATGTCAATTTTTAAGGGGTCAGTTCAACCTTCTAAGGTGTTGCCTTGTGATATTGGCATCTTCATGAGAAGATGGTGTGTGGGGAGGCAGAGTTACCCATTATTAGCTGCAGGTCATAAGTGCTGCTTGGCAGAGATAAGAAATTGAAAGATTTCCAAAGGCATAGGTAGTTCCAAAGCATTTCCTGTTTATTATAACTCAAACATGTTTACTTAGTAATAAATACAAGGGAGATTTGAAGAAGACAATGTTCACAATACACATTTAATAGAAAAGCACCTTATGCACACATCTGTAGCTGATTAGTTCTTATAATCTCTTGCACTTTCTATTCATTCAGTTTTGACTTCATGTCAGAAATCTTCTCGCACCTTATTCTCCACTTCCAGATGTACCATATTTCTCTCTCTAGAGAGAACCCTGTCTAACTTCTTCCTGAGGCAATCAAAAGGGAAGATATTAGTTCACCTGTCTAATTTTCTCTTGCAGCTAAAAAAGGTCCCTGCCTCACCCCAATAAATTTCTCTCTGTCAGCAAAAGTCACATCTCATTGCTTGTTCTTCTATACCTCTTCTTAGTCCCTAATGAAAATGATCAAACTCCAATAATTATTAAGTCAGTTTTGCTCCCTTTTTTCCCTCCTTTTGAGGAATCACATTTGTTTCTCCTCTCTAGGGTTTGACTTTATCTGCTCACCATGTTTTGTTAGTTAGTTACTAGTACCTTCCCTTTTGTTTCAGGAGAGTTTTAGGTTAAATGAAAATCATTAGAAACGCCAGAAATAAAACTTAGAGAAGAATTTGTTTAAGGTTAAATCAGTAATGTTACAACAAAATTTGCAAAACACCATAGATTCCCTTTCTAAAGACTTCTCTGTTGGGGTTACCACACTATTATTGTTTTCATTTTCATTTACAATTGCCTTCTGTCAGCTTGTGTTGTTGACTGATGAGGCATTTATCACTTGCTTACTGACTGAAATAGAACGAATCAAACTGGGGATCTGCCTGTCAGGATGTATCTGGAAACTGTGGTGGAGTCAATCAATGTTGAAATGATTTGGGGGGCTTTTTATTAGCCACAAGTAACAGAGTGCAGCATTTTCTGTTTCCAAAATTGGACTGGTTCACTGTCATTTTGACCCAAAGACAAGACCCTGACTCAAAATACAGATGGCCAATGAACATGGGAAACATTCAGCCTCATCTCTAATAAGATAAATTCACATTAAGACAACAGTGAGAACCTATTTTTTTTGGTCTGTCATATTACCATGAATTATTCTAAAATGATACAGTTATTATTGGTACCGATCTAAGCAAATGAACACTCATACCATGGGTATGGGGGTTAGAGAGTGGACCAACAGTTTTTATCTTTTTTGGCTGACATGTATTCAGTGTCCACCACATGCCAAGCATTATGATAGAAGCTTAACATGCATTATCTCATCTCATTCTCAAAACAATTTTGTGGGGTAGGCACTCTTATAATCCCCATTTCACAGATGAGGACACTGAAGCTGAGAGATGGAAAGGAACTAACTAAATCCCACACAGCTGTGAGTGGCAGACTTAAATACATGTCTGCTGTATTCTAAAACCCATGCAAGTCCTATTGAGTGTGGGGATGATAACATGATTTGTCCTTTTCTCTCTACCTGACCCTTGTATTTAAAAACAATGAACACTACAATTTTTACAATCCAGAAAATAATACACATTTGCTTGTTTCTAACAGAGTTTTAAAGAAGCTAAATTTGCTGTATGTGAGTTCCACTTTGGAAGCTGCATGTAATTATTCAGGAGTAGGGTAGGTTGACAGAGAAAATGGGGCCCTTATCTACTTAACAAGACATGTAATTGTAATTTCCATAGGTCGTCATTTTTGGCCCTCAGTATCTGTACAGTCTTCAAGGGCTTCTTGCTTCATCAGAAGACCTTCTATGTGAAAGTTCAGTAATTTTCCTCTCTACCCACTCACAATTTGTCACTCTGAAGCTTAGATAATGATACACCTCCTACAAAAAGCACTGAGAGAAGAATTGTCCATTTTGCAACTTTATCCTGTATAAAAGAGAATCTTAGAATATTGCAATATTTCTCATTCAGTAAAACAACGTAAAACTACATAGGACTAAAACATACTAATTATTATTTTGTTTTATAAACTCTCCCACAACACTGTCCTGTATTTTATTACTTAAATGGATAGCATAGTAAATGTTTAACATGCCTTTTTCAGTGGCAGGATGTTCTTAACATGCCTATTGGAAATAGAAAAAAAAGCATTTGAAGCGAATGACCTTACTAAAATATTGTTTAGTGTTTATATACCTTGTTATTTGTACAAGTCCATGTCAAGTTCTTGCTTAGACGAAACTCCTTGGGATATTCATGTCCTTTTTAGGATTCTTTCTTCCTTATCACTTTTCTTAGGGCATCTTTCACATCTTTATTCCTCAAGGTGTAAATGAGAGGGCTCAACATAGGGGTTGCAATGCCAAAAATGCAGAGATGAATTTACCCTGGTCCTGGGATTTCCTTGACTGAAGTTTCAGGTACATGTAGATGGCTGGTCCATAAAATATGGTGACAACAGTCAGGTGGGATTCACAGGTGGAGAAAGTTTTGAGCTTGGCCTCTGCAGAGTTGATCCTTATCACAGCAACTACAATGTGAGTGTAGGTGATGAGAATGAAGGTCAAAAGCAGGGGAATGGTGAAGATGCCAATGACCAGATCCAGAATAAGTCTGACTGGGCTGTCTGAGCAGTTGAGTTTCAACAGGGCCTGGACCTCACAGGTAAAATGACTGATGACACTGTGTCCACAAAAACGGGCAGTAATTGCAATGATCAGTATTATGTCTGAAAGGAAGACACTGGCCCAGGTCACCATAGCCAGCTATATGCAGACCTGGTTGTTCATAATTATGGTGAAATGCAGGGGATTAAAGATTGCAATAAATCTCTTATAAGTCATGACAGAAAGGAACAGACACTCTGTCATCCCCAGAAATAGAGCAATGGTCATCTGAGCATAACAGCTAGTATAGGAAATGGTGGGGTAGTCTTTTAAACCACTAAACAACAAAAAAGGCACCGAATTGCTGGAGTAGCAGATATCAAGGAAGGACAGATTGCTTAGGAAAAAATACATAGGGGTGTGAAGCTGGCCATCAACTCTAACCATGACGATGATAAGACTGTTACCCACCTATGTGATTAGGTAGACTGCTACCACGGTGAAAGAAAAGGCAATCTGGGATTTTGGATGATTGGACAAACCCACCAGGATGAATTCTGTCACTTCACTGCCATTACCAGTAACAAAAATATCCATTTTCTTCTCTCTGCTGAGAAAGAAGAAATTCAACTTATTTTAATCTGAGGAACATTTATTGAGGGTTTTCTGTGTCCTCAGTCCTATGTCAGGTGATATAAGGAAAAGAAATGATACTGTTTGGAAGTTTATGTTCTAAATTTGGGAGATAAAGCAGTCATACACATCACAGGGTTAATTTGCACAGTAGTGCAGTCCATTGCAAGTCTTAATTCCCTCATCTATAGAATGATGGGAGTTGGACTCCACCTGAATGTTCTTTGAAACTCCCACCCTTAAAGAAAACATGACAATTTACTGCTCAAATATAATTAGACTTAAATCACTAAATTGTTAATTGTTTTTTCCCTGCTATGGATATTAGCCTCAGATTTGTTTTTAGCTGGTTCATATCCATGACATAAAACTATGGGCAGTTCATTCTCATTTCTTCCTTACCCCGTATATCCAATCAATCACTGAGTCCTATTGACTCCTCCTTCTGAATATATTTTAAATCTACTTATAAATCTCTATATCCACAGCCAGATTTATCTAGTCAGAGCCACCATCCTCTAACAGGCCTCCCTATTTCTATCCTTGCCTCTATATGGTCTATTTTCCACACAGCAGCCAGAGAAATCTTTTACAAACATACATCATTATGACTATATCTTTCCCATGCTTAAAACCATGCTAGGGCTTCTAATTAGCCTTGGAATAAAATCTAACCTATTTACCATGACCTACAAGACTCTAAATGATCTGACCCTAACCTTATCTCGCACAGTCTCTTCTTGTGCTTACCATATTCCAACCATACAGTCTTTATGAAGTACTCTGAGCTCATGCTGACCTCAGAGCTTTTGCACATTGTGTTCTCTCTGCTGGAAATATTCTTACCCTCTTTGACTTGTGAGCTTCTAGTCATCCCTAATATCTCAGCCTAAAAGAAATTTCATTAGAAAAGCCTTCCTTAACTGCACTAAAATGAAATCAGATCTTTTTGTTGCAATTGTTCATAGCACTGTAAACTTCTCCTGCATAGCTGTTATCACAGTTGGTATTATATATTTGTGTAATTATTCAATATCTGCTCCCTTACTGAATTTTCAATTTTTAGAGGGAAGAAGCCCTGATTGTCCCATGTATTATCTTATTTTTACCACCTCACATAGCGCCTGATGTAAACCCATGATATATGGGTTCAATATGGTTTGCTGAATGAATCAAGGCCAGTTACTTGGCTCTTCTGTCTTCAGTGTCATAACTGAGACTATACTGAATTGGCTGGAGGAAATGAATGTTTGAGAGTTAAAAGCCCAAGATGAGAAACAGTATCTCACAGTATTTAGTGTTACTGATTGCCTATTGCTCAGAAATGAACTTTAATGTCTTATATATTTTTAGCCCTACAATTTGCTCTTTGCATGGAGGGAAGGTATTATAGCAAAGAGAGAAAATGAGTATTATACTGAGGGGCACCTAGGTGGCTCAGTCATTAAGCATCTGCCTTCAGCTCAGGTCATGATCCCAGGGTGCTGGGATTGAGCTCCGCATCAGACTCACTGCTCAGTGAGGAGCCTGCTTCTTTCCCTCTCTCTGTGCCTTCTGCTCCTCTACTGGTGCTTTATCTCTGCCAAATAAATAAATAAAATCTTTTTAAAAATGGGTATTATACTGGAATCTGAAAATAAAAGTGTTTTCATACTTTATTCTTCATCCAAATTCTTATTTACTTTGTTTGATTTAATTCTGTCAAGTATGAATGCTATCACAGACTAGCTCATTAATAAGGTCAAGATACTTTCTGGATTTCCTATAAGACTCCCATCACGTACTAGCCACAAATCAGAATTTGGGGCATTTACAGGAGGATCTAGTTTTAGACTCATGAGATGGGCATCAAGCCTTGGTGAGTGCAGGCTGTGGATAGGAGGGTTTGTCTTAGGAGCTAGCTGATCAGCAAGAGGGGTCATTCAGGCTCACTATGTAGGTAATCTCTTCAGATCCTTTTTCTAAAACAGACTCCAGATCTCAGAAGGTACAAGACAAGTAATTCAGAAAGTAGAGTAAGACTTTGTAACAGGATCCTCAGTAGAACCTAGTACAGGATGAGGGGGTGCCAAATAAAAATCAGAGCCAAGTGCAGACGAACTGAAAAAAATACTTTGCTGCTGCTAAGCTTCTAACTACAACTGTTCATTTATTACAGGCAGTGATCCTAGGAGGCCCTTGACTACCTCTAATGAGAATTAGAAGGCTCTGTTTTGTTCTATATTCTCCCAGAATTGGGATTGGAAAACAGAATGAGTCTGAAAGGAGAAGTCTTCTTGGAGTAGAGTTATGAGGGTGAGGCAGAAGTCAGGGGATCTTGTTTTTATGCAATGGTGACACCACAACCCATAATTTTCTAATAGCATTACAAAAATGGGATTTTCAGGGCACCAACTTTTTCAAAGGGCACTAAATCTTCACACTAGAATGACAGCATGTTTAATCATGAAGCTTTATTTTGATTTACAATCCTCACCATCTTATAGTCCTAACAATCTCAGACAAATGTCAGTACAAATAGCTGGAAAACAAAGAACACATTTTTGTGCTACATGACTTGAGTAAATCTCACCAGACTGACCATATATATATATTTTTTTAATTCAATAATTCACTGTTTTACTCTGTGCTGTCCCAAATCTTCCTAAATTATCTAGACACACGTGGAGATACTCATACATATATTCACGGGTTTTTGATCTTTCAGATATATTTGTGGCACACTCCAAGGCCTTCCTTCAAATGGACTTCCCAAAGAAATCTGTCTTGGTTTCACCTACCATGCAAGACTCATTCTATTTTTAATACTAAATTTAAGGAATGTTCAGAGCATTTTCCTTTTATTTCTGGGTGTTAGTGTCCGTGATCAAAGGAACGAGACCGATGCAAAGCGAAAGTCAAGCAAAGCTTTATTTCGCGCCAAGCATCGAAAATCAAACCGACTGGTCGGGGCCATCTCTTACGAATAGGTGATGATGACAACGAGGACGCTGCTCCCGATGACTACGACCCTGACAACGAGGCTGATGGCGGCGGCGCCACTCCTGACGACGCCCCTCCCGACCACTATGTCTACAACTACTCCTACTACTACTACTACACCCCAGCCTCACAGACTAACCTTTATAGAGGTGGTTCCGCCTGGCCCACACACAGGTGGCCAATGAGACTCCAACACACAGGGAAAACTGCACAGTCACGCTCAGTCAGCAATACGGTGGCCAGTTGAATTCCAATTCACCATAGCAAATATAAGCATGCCCCACTGATTGGATGTCTCCATCCGGCCTGGCCCGCCCCTATATCTGGGGTTTGCAAGTGAGTTCCTCTGGGAGGGGCAGGGTCAACCCAAGCCCACAACGAAATGGCTCCCTCTGGCCAACCAGGCCCCTACACTGGGCTTTTCAGAAAACTCCCAGGAGCTCAAAATATACTTAATGGAATGGGTAGTAATTATAGACAGGAATTTCTATTATCCATAACAGACACTGTAAAATGGTGGTTAACAACATGAGTTCTGGATCCAAGTTTGAATACTGGATCCACCACTGATTCACTGTGTAACATTGGCAATTTCCTTAACTTGTTTATACCTTAGTTTTCTTAACTGTAAGATTGGGACAATTATGGTATCTATTTCAAAGGGTTTTTGTGCAATATACATATTAGCTATTTTTTAAAAGGTTTTGTTTATTTATTTGACAGAGAGAGAGATTGTCACAAGTAGGCAGAGAAGCAGGCAGAGAGAGTGGGAGAAGCAGGCTTCCTGCTGAGCAGAGAGCCCAATGTGGGGCTTGATCCCAGGACCCTGAGATCATGACCTGAGACGAAGGCAGAGGCTTAACCCACTGAGCCACCCAGGTGCCCCTAGATATTATTATTTTTAAATAAGGCTTCACTTGGGAAGTAACTCCCATGGCAATATGGCTATGTTGGTTGTCTTTTTTTCTAGAGGGTAGAAAATAATTCAGTGAATGAGGAGAGAAATAAGGCAATATTTTCAGATTATAGTGTGAGCCCTCTGGAGACAGAATTTGCATTTTATTTCTTTAACTCCAGAAGCATCCTCAGTTTCTGACACATGGGAGGAACTTACAATATTTTTGAAAACAAATTAATTTTATTCACTTGGATAGCAGGAGGGAAAAGCCCACAAAAATAAAAACAAAACCACTAAGGTCTCTAAGAGTTGTGTTGATATAGTCCCTTATATGTTGCATAATCAACAGCTCACTGAAGTACTGGAGTCTTTCAAGGGGAGTGACTTACAGGTGTATCCTGAGATCCATATCAAGAGTGATCATTTCACATGTATATGTTGGTTTGTTTCAAGAGACAAATGTGGCTTCCTTCCTTCTTGCCAAGATATATGTTCTTTACTTTCTCTTAGAATGGATTGTGTCTTGATTCTACTCAACATTTTAGAATCCAGGACTCCAAATGGTTCAAAATATGAACAAGAGTAGGGAAGAATATTAAACATTATCTGCTTGTACCTTCTGAGTTTATTCATTATGGTTCCAAAGAAGTGATTTCACTGAAGAGACTTTGGAGACCAAGTCTCTAAAAGGCAATTAAATCTCACTACTGAATTGAAGCTGTGTATTCATTTGGGAATGTTATTTCTAAGTCATTAAAATACAAGTATCTTTTGTCTACTAATTCCAATAGTTCATTAGTGACACTGTACAACTTTTGACTAACACCATCAACTCCACTTTTGCTTTTATGTTACCAAAGTGTAGTAGATTCACCTTTAGGGTGATTACTTAGAATCCTGTGTTTCTTGGGAGGGTTCTTAGCACAGTGACATAAGAAGGCACTGAATGAATGGGGAAGGAGGAGTGGCCACAATGTATTGGGACTCTATAAAAACTTTCAATTAAGAACTCAAGTAAATGAAATTCTGTAAACAGAATTTGGAACTTTCCTCTCCCTCTTTATGTTTCCCTGACATCTCCCAGCCCATCCCAGCCATCTTTATTTTGAAGTTTCTGTAAATCTTGCTTTTTCCTAAAAATTTCCTACATTAGTTTTGAATTGCTATAGAAACTGTTGCTGTCTTAATATAATACTGCATCCTCTCATTCACTGCTTCATTGATTTACTTTATCTGTGCATGTATCTAATTACAATAGTTTTATTTTATTGATTTCTTGCTTAGTTGTGCTCTGAATATATGATGATTTGTTTATTATTTTTACATGTATCCTTAGGTTTTTCAACTTAGGTATTAAGATTCTAGGAGCTAGGAATGACGCATCTTTGCAAATAGTCCAGTTGAGTGCTACTCAAAATGTTTGCAAGGAGTTAAGGACAGAATTGAGAGTAAACATTCAGTAATTTTTAAAGTGATTTGACATTGCTGTGACATTTTTATCATATTTTATAATCTGTCAGTCCGTAACAACAGGGAAATTTAAAAGATAGTTATTCCTTACCACAAATGGTCTAAGAAGTATTTGTTTAGCACATATTTATTTAACCAATTCTTACTGTGTCTATATTCTGTGCCAGAAACTATGTTGTGGAGATAGAGATAAATAAAACAGACTTCCTGCTCTCTGTAACCTTATGAACTAATTGGGAATAAACATTCCAAAATGACTAACCATAAAATAACATGAAAGGTGTTAAATTTGTGCTTGAGTAAAATGTTATTAAGTGAAAGAAATGGAATTAAGTCACCATCCAGGGTTAAACAGAATAAGATAAACTCTGGGGAGGGCTTCACTGAGGCAATGACTGTAGATCTGGCCCTTGGAGGATGAGTAAAATATTGCCAGACACTGCAGGCAGGAAGAACAGCACATACAGTAACATAGATGCATAAAAATTTTAGAGAAAGAAACTATTGTTTCCCTGGAGTATGGGGTCTATGGAGATGAAATAGACAATGAGGATGGAGAGGTTAACAGGGGCCCTGAGTAATGTTGTGTATTCTATAGCCAGTAGGGAACCTATTCCTAATCTTGAAGTGTGATTATAAAGAGGGGATTAACATGAAGAGATTTTTCCCTTTAGAAAAGTCACTCTGGAGACATTGACTGGATGGCTAGTTTAATGAGAGATAAGATTGGAATAGAGAAAAATAAGAGCTTGTTACAGTCATTCTGGTAAGGGTTGATGAGCCCATGAACTAAGACATAAGCACTGAGGACAAATAAAAGGGGATGGATTTGAAAGACATTGGGAGATGGAGAGGAGAAGTGAGTTGGGGGAAATCAGAGGGGAAGACAAACCATGAGACACTGTGGACTCTGAGAAACTGAGGGTTTTGGAGAGGATGGGGGTAGGGGGTTGGGTGAGCCTGGTGGTGGGTACTAAGGAGGGCACGTATTGCATGGAGCACTGAGTGTGGTGCATAAACAATGAATTTTGGGACACACACACACAAAATTAAATTTATAAAAAGATATTTTAGAGGAAAAAACCAATGCAATTCAGTAAGTGAGTGGTTGTCACAGGTAAGTGAGAAGAAGATGTAAAGTCTAACATTGAAGATAATGAAAATCCCATCATGAAGCCTTTGTGATGTGCTTTTAACTTTGTAACATCTAACATCTATGATCTCATTTGCTCTTTCAACCATTCTGAGATAGGTTAAGGAACATATTTTCTCCTTGTTTGACACATGCAGTCCAGAGAGGTTAAGTGATTTACCCAGAGTTTCATAGCTCATTAATGGTGGAACCCAGACTAGAATCCAGACTTCCTGACGCCCAGTCATGTGTTTTTCTGACTCCCATCATGATATTGTACTGAGAAAGTGCTTGACCTGCTGTACACATTTAACCAGAAAAAATTACTGTGTATTCCTGGTGGGAAAAGAAAGAGGAGAGAGAAAATGCACACAGTGAGATGAGCACCAACTACTTTTGAGTCTGTTGAGATTTCAGTAATGTTACTAGTAACTCTATAATAATAATAAAAAATAGGTAATGTTTATTGAGGGCTTATTATTCCCAACCATAGTTCTCGGAATTTTATAGAAATCAACTGAATTAATCCTCTTAACAACTCTATGAGGTCAGGCCTATGATTCTTTTCCTGTTATAGATGAGGAAACTGAGGCAGGAAGTTGCCCAAGGTCATATATCTAGTAAATGCCAAGGTCAGATTTTTACCCTAAACGGTCTGAAAGCATAGTATTTTTTCTTTGCTCAGCAACAGTCTTGCCTTCTTTCTACTCCTCTTTTCTAAGGACTACTTAAACCCATCAGGTACCTATCAAAAAGAACATCTAGGTGTCAGAGGAATTGTGTTTTTTTCAAAAAATTAAATTAAAATTTTTATTAAGGTATAATTGACATATAACATTATTTTAGTTTCAGGTGACAACATAATGATTCAATATTGTATGTACTATGAAATACTCACCACGATAAATCTTGAATTATATTCTAGTCCTACTCTTGTCACACTGTTGACCTTGATAACATTACAGACACTAAGTCTTTTTATATGTAAATGTTGATCTCATAATATCAATTATAACATCTATTTGCTTGTCTCATTAAATTTAGAAGATGATATGAGATTTGCCTGGTGGCTTGGTTAAGCATCTAGCTTTTGGTTTCAGTTCAGGTCATGATCTCATGGGTCATGATCTCACAGATGGTGAGATTGAGCCCCATGAGGGTCTCTGCACTCAGTGGGGAGTCTGCTTGAGATTCTATCTCCCTCTCCTTCTGCTCTCTCTCACCCTCTCTAAAATATATAAATAAATAAATCTTTAAAAAACTTAGAAGGTAATATGAAGTAATAAACATTCAAGAATAAGATAAATTATAAAGTGTATAAAGTGCTTTATAAACTTAAGAACTAAGAAGATATAAATTCATGCAGTAATTTTGGTGGTGTTCATGTCTTTCTTTCCACTCAGAGAGTGAGTTCTTTGAGGGGAGGGAACAAATATGTTTTCCCCACCACTGCATCCATGACAATAGCATGGTACCTGCTGTATAGTAGGTGTTCCATAAATATGTATTGAATTAATGATGTATGGATGGATGTTAGCATGCACAGGTGAAGGAGTAGTGTTGGAATGCACCATTGAAAAAACAAGTAGGCACCCTAATTCCTGGCATCGTAGGGTTATGTGATCCAGACATTATAATGACAGCTAATATTAATTGTTCTTTAACTATAGTATAGGACAGGCAATTTTCTAAGTGCTTTACATGAATTGAGTCATACAATTCTTTTTTTTTTAAGGAAATTACTGTCTTTTTTTTTCTTTAAAGATTTTATTTATTTGACAGACAGAAATCACAAGTAGGCAGAGAGACAGGCAGAGAGAGAGAGAGGAGGAAGCAGGCTCCCTGCTGATCAGAGAGCCTGATGTGGGACTCGATCCCAGGACCCTGAGATCATGACCTGAGCCGAAGGCAGAGGCTTAACCCACTGAGCCACCCAGGTGCCCCCATACAATTCTTTTTTTTAAACGATTATTTACTTATTTATTTATTTGAGGGGTGAGGGTCAGAGAGAGAGGGAGAGAATCTCAAGTAGACTCCCCACTGAGCATAAGCCTTACGTACGGCTCGATTCCATGACCCTGAGATCATGACCTGAGGTCCAATCAAGAGCTGGACACTCAACAAACTAAGTCACCCAGGTGCCCCAGAGTCATATAATTTTCATGACCAAGCTATGAAGTGATATTCAAAACCACCCAATCTTTTCTTTATTAAGGTTTTATTTATTTATTTGAGAGAGAGAGGGAGAGAGAGACAGAGAGAGCACGAGTGGAGGTGAGGGCAGAGGGAGTGGGAGAAGCATACTCCCTACTGAGCAGGAGCACTGAGCAGCCCAACTCAGGGCTTGATTCCAGGACCCCAAGAACATATCCTGAGCCAATGGCAGACACTTAGCCAACTGAGCTCCCAGGTACCCACCAAACTATCCCCATCTTTTTCAGCTCTCACCCCAATTGCAAAACTTAGAAACTACATTTCCCACACTCTCTTGACAGTAACATTCAGTTTTGGATTTCACCCATAAAAGGTACTCACAGAAAAGCTAGGCAAGCATAAGAAAAGTAGATACCACCATTGGTCCTCCTGACATTGTGTTTAGGTGCCAAACAAAGATTTAGGTGGCTTCTGAGCATTCTGCTGTGAAACATTAACTTTGGTGTGGTTGTTAGTTGCAGTTCCCTCATGCCCCTAAATCTTCCCAAGATTTTTGCAATTCCTCCAACAGTTTGAGGTTGTTGACAATGTGCCCTTACCAATGTTCCCTCTCACAGCCCTTCCAAAGGCTTTGTAGGTCTCTAATTCTCTTTGTTAAATCCCTCCCTGCTTGAAATAACTAGAGTGGTTTCTGCCTACATGATCAAATGCTGAACATAATAGTAGGTCCTACTATTAGTCCACTTAGGTAAAGGGATTGAAGTGTAGAAACTGACTCGAACAAAGAAGTGGCAGAATGTAGATCTGAATCCAATGAGTTTGACTCCAGGGCTTGTACTCTAAATAGTTATACTCTACTATCTTTCCTCAAATAGAAATCCCAAATCCTATGAATGGGACATGGTATCTTTTTCTTAAATCCCCATTGGAAAATATTATTTGGGACCTGTTTTTCAGTTTATAAATTTCTCCTCAATTTCTAGCAGTTACCTTTGTTTCAAACCAATCTTTGTTTTCCAGGCTGAAACAAGGTAATCTTCACTAGCCAGCTGCTTGGCATGTGGGATGCACAGTGGAATGTTTCTCATAGTGCCTGTGATTGATCAACTGAAGAAGTGATATTCCACCTTAGGAGTTTTTAACAATCCAGAATTGATTTCCTTTCCTAACATCCAGATAGAGTTCATTTTATATTTAAAATGAATTGATATCAATGCTGAATTAGATGGCCTTTGGGGTTTTGATACCTAAAAACAGAATGTTAGTGCTGGAAGGGCCATACTCATGTTAACTAGCTACTATGTATGCCTACTTCTTCAGTCAAAGCTAACATTTAAAGTCAGGCAGATAGATCTATATATATTGATCTGGAGGAATGTCCATAATATATTGCCAAGTGGAAAAAGCAAGCTGCAGAGTAAATTGATAATATGATTCCATTTTTTGAGACAAGAAAGAAAATATAAAATGACACCTAGATGCAGGATGTTAGAATTGGAAAGGTCTTTGGGTAGCAAAACACAAACTTCCTATTATACTGATGAGCAAATTGGTCAGAAGCTGGTATAACTAAGGTCACATAGCTAGTTAGTAGCAGAATCAACCCCACAGCCCCCATCTCCAGATTCCACTATGTCCCTCTGCCTGTAGGCTGTGCCCTACCAGCAAGTCAATAAAGAGACAAAGCACCTAGTGACAGAGCTACCATTTTATGGTAGGGGCCCCATTAGTGAAAATATGATTCTCATTTTAAGCTGTAAACCAACTTGTGATAGAGAGTAGAATATTTCTCCCCTCAAAGGCAGAGTTATTAAAATGAATACTTTTTTTGGTGGGAAATTTTCCATTTTATTTTGTATTAAAAATTTAAATTTGAGTACAGTTAACACACAATGTTACATTAATTTCAGGTGCACAACATAGTGATTCAACATCACTATACATTATGCTATACTTACCACAAGTAAAGCCACCATCTGTCACTATGCATCATTATTGTATCATTGACTACATTCCCTGTGTTGTGCCTTTAATTCCTGTGATTTATTCACTCCATAACTGGAAGCCTGTATCTTCTACTCCCCTTCACACATTTTGCCCATCTCCCACCCCTTTTCCCTCTGGAAATCATACACACACACACACACACACACACACACATCTACACACACACGAACTTTGTATTTATAGGTCTGATTTGGCTTTTTGTTTATTCATGAAATGAGTACTCTTAACATATTTCCTAATTTCTGAATTTCTCTCTACCTGAAAGCCCTATTTTTTTCCTCTAAAATTTTATTAATTTCATCAATTTAACTATTTCACAATGTTAATTTGAAATGTTTATTTCAATAGTAAGAAACCTTTTGTGTAAAGTATGAAACTTGCCCTAGCAGCTAGCACAGTGTCTGGCTGAAAGTAGAAAGTTAATATTTAATATTTATTGAATGAATAAATTAAAAATTGGCTTTTTCCTAAATATATTTTCCTTGGTATTAAAGCATGGTTTCAGTGGTTAAGAATACCATAAACTTAAAAAAATTTATAAGGGATGGAATTTGAATAAATGTTGCATTTATTTGAAAATTAGGCTATTTTGGCAAGTGGCTTATTCATTCTGTTTTCCTCTTCATTTAGTGAGTACACATGTGAGACAGGTCCTGTGTATGTCTGGTACTGTTTTTGTAGCACCACATAGTGTCACCAGCAGTCAGGGTCCGAGGGATGCACTGATTATCTGTTTGCTCCATGGTACTTTGGAGCACATCTAAGTTGTGCTGTGCATTGTATTTTTCTCCTACTGATTTGTCTCTGGTTCTCTATCAGGTCGACTGTGAGATGACTTCTTCATGTTTGGTAGATTTGCCCAAAGTAAAGTGAGACCAGGAAACAGGGTATCTGGGTCTTAGGCCTAAATCTGCTTCTGGAAAGTTTCATGATCATAGGAAATTTATATACTGTTCACTGAACTTCTGACCTCATCTAAAACTTAGAGATCAGCTGGGGCGCCTGGTGGCTCAGTGGGTTAAGGCCTCTGCCTTTAGCTCAGGTCATGATCCCAGGGTCTTGGGATTCGGCCCCTCATCAGGCTCTCTGCTCACAGCAGGGAGCCCGCTTACCCCTCTCTCTCTGCCTGCCTCTCTGCCTACTTGTGATCTCTCTCTCTCTGTCAAATAAATAAATAAAATCTTTAAAAAAAACCCTTAGAGATCAGTAGTAGAGTGTTGTTTGCTGAAGTTTTTTCTTTCATTTTTAGAATTCCATTTTCAAATAAAATTGTACACAGAAAACTTCACTTCTACTGACAGGTTCCAGGCACACTACTGAACCCATAAGACTGTGAGAACTGCAGTTTAAAAGCCAAGGTGCCGGGGTGGGTCAGTTGGTTAAGTGTCTGCTCTTGGCTCAGGTCATGGACAGTCCCGCATTGGGCTTCCTGTTCAGTGGGGAATCTGCTTCTCCTTTTAACTCTCCCCCATCTCACGCTTGATCTCACTCTCCCTCTCTCAAAAATAAATAAATAAATAAATAATCTTTTAAAAAAAGTCTAAAAGCCACTGCATTACATCTGATAATGAGGAATGGATTTTTTAAATGTGGCAAATTTGTGCAATGAAATATTCAGCAATAAAAAGGAACAAACTACTGACACAAGCAACAATGTGGATGATTTCAAAAGCATACTCAGTAAGAAAAGCCATACACAAAAGAGTACATGCACATACGATTCCAGTAACAGTTAATTCTAGAAAATAAAAACTAACAGATAGTGAAAGAAATTGTATCAGTGATTGCCAGGGTTTGGGTTGGGGGTTGGGTAGCCTATGAAACAGCACAAGGAAACTTATGGATATGATGGAATTGTGTGCTGATTCAGTGGATATCTGTTAAAATTCATAAAATTACACACTGTAACTGGATAAAGTTTATCGTACATAAATTATGCCACCATAAATTTGATTAAAATCACTGCATTAGATAATCTCTAAGGTCTCTAGTGTGGGTACAGTGAATAGGATCTGAAATCAGCCAAACCTAGACTTAAATATTGGCTCTGCTCTTTATTGGCTCTGTGCATGGACAAAGCACTTAACCTCTAAAGTCTGTTTCTTCTTCTCTAATACGGGTTGATAATAGCACTGTTTCATTGAATTATTGTGATAATGGATGTAGACAGCTTAGCTCAGTGTCTGGTATACAGTAAGTGCTCAATAAATGTTAGTTGCATTTATAATTCCATAATTCCAAATAATTTTCTAGACAATATTGACAAAGTTCAGAGGTGGTATATAGGTGGTCTAAATTCTAATTTTGATTCCACTTCCAATTATATATGACTTTATAGAAGTCTCAACTCCATCTCCAGGCCTCTGTTTTCTCATTGTTAAGATAGGAGGATTATGGTGTCTTTTTTTACCAATTTTATAGAATTACATTAGGGATATAAAATAAAATACCATACTTGAAAGAAGTTTAGAAAAAGAGCAAGAAAAGGGGTAAACGACTCCACACAAATGTAGGAAATGACCATGATGCAATTTTCTCATGATTCTGAGGTTAAGTAGAGCAAGTCAATTGTGCTTTCACAACAGGGCTTTCCTCCAGTAAAGTTGTAAAGTTTCTGATTTTTGTCTTCTGTTCTTTTATTACACCTTCCTTTGTCCTATTTTTCCAACTCAGTTATGGCTTGCCTCCTGTTAACAGTCATAGGAAATTCTCTTGCTGCTCATGTCTCTTCTGTTAGTGAGGAAATGATTCTGATAAGCTGATTTACCTAAAGTTAAGTTACCTAATGGGTGACCACTAGCATGTCATAATGTAAAACAGAGCAAAAATAATGCTTCTAATGGAAATTCAGGACTTTGTAGGGCTAATATTTTGGGGTGGGAGCACTTCCTGAAGCTTCTCAGATGATAACCATCTGCTCCACCAAAGGTAAAATCAGAAATCAGACCCTTTAAACAATATTTTATCATCAATGAGGATGTAGCTGATGTCTCTAAACTAATAATGAACCATGGAACACTACATCAAAAATGAATAAAGCACTGTATGGTGATTAATGTAACTATACACACACACACATATAATACACACACTACATGTATATGTAGTATATGTATATACATATAGTTGTATGTATATATATACACACACACAGTGTTTTATTCATTTATATATGAAATTTAGAAACAAAGAAGGCTCATGTTCTTTTTGCCATAATTTTCCTCATTGCCCCTCTAACATCCTTGTTCCTCAGGCTATATATCAGGGGGTTCAACATGGGTGTCAAAGCCCCATAAAATACTGAAATAAACTTGTTCTGGTCAGGGGATGACTTCGACTGAGGTTTCATATACATGGAGATGGTTGCCCCATAGAAGATTGTCACCACAGTCAAATGAGAGCTACAGGTGGAAAAGGCCTTGAGCCTACCCTGGGCTGAGCGAATCCTTAGGACAGTTATGGCAATTCGGATGTATGAGAGAAGAACAAATCCAAAGGGTAGGAGCAGGGTGAAGATACCTGTGGTGTGGATCATAAGCTCATTGAGGCTGGTATCAGAACAGGCCAACTTAAGGAGTGAAAGAATCTCACAAACAAAATGGTTAATGATGTTAGCTCCACAGAAGTGAAGCTTCAGGGATAAGACAAGCATGGTAGTGAGCACAAGTGATGCTCCCCATGAGGTAGCAGCCAGCCAGACACACACTGGGCCATTCATGATCATGGAATAGCGCAGGGGATTGCTGATAGCAACCATACGGTCATAGGCCATAACAGCCAGTAAGAGACACTCTGCTGTGGCCAAGAGCAAGGAGACACTGATTTGGGTCAAACATTGTGGGTAAGAGAGGTAGGGATGGGTAGAGAAACAATGTACCAAGGCCTGGGGCATAGAAGCTGTTCCATAGCAAAGGTCTAAGAAAGACAGATTAGTAAGGAAGAAGTACATTGGAGTGTGGAGGTGGGGGTCAAAGTAGATAAGAAAGATGATAAGTCCATTCCCCAACAATGTACTCAGATAAGTTATCAGCACCAATGTGAAAAATGTGACTCTCCACTCAGGATAGTTAGAGATTCCAATAAGGAGAAACTCAAACACTGCTGTAGTATTATCTATGGCCATTCTTCCTATTTGCTGCTATTCATTGGATGTGCGCCAATGAAGTTGCTTCATTTTACCTGTAAAAATGAGAATAAAGAGGGAGGGTTGGTGTGAGAAAAGTGGACATAATTAGGGTGTACAGGATCATTCTTTGTCTTTTTTAAAACACAGGGAATACAAATGAGATATCCATTTTTTGGGGGGGTATCAAACCAGCTGACTCAGTCTATCTCCTTTTTATTAACATATAATGTATTATTTGTTTCAGAGGTACAGGTCTGTGAGTCATCAATCTTACACATTTCACAACACTCACCATAGCACATACCCTCCCTAGTGTCCATCACCAGACACCCTATCCCTCCCCGCACCCCTCCAGCAACCCTCAGTTTGTTTCCTGAGATTAAGAGTCTCTTATGGTTTATCACCCTCCCCAGTCCCATCTTGTTTCATTTTTCCCTCCCTTCCCTCCCATGAGCCCCGACCCTGCCTCTCAAATTCTTCACATCAGAGAGATCATATGGTAATTGTCTTTCTCTGATTGACTTCACTTAGCATAATACCCTCTAGTTCCATCCATGTCATTGCAAATGGTAAGATTCTGGGGTTTTTGATAGCTGCATAATATTCCATTACACACACACACACACACACACACACACATCTTCTTTATAATATATATTTTATATATATGTGTACATATATTATAAAGAAGATGTGATATCCATTCATCTGTTGATGGACATCTAAAATGAGAACAGAGACAAAGCTAGAAATTTCTTCCTTCCCTAGGAAAATAGCAAATTTCCCATCCTTTTGAACATGGTTATATGAAAAGTTTTCCATCCCTCTTCCACCAGATAACCTTGGGTTATTTTTTTTTTCAAGTAAGAAGAAAAGAAAGGGAGGCCATCTCCCTGCTTCTCTTACTTGTTCACGATTTTCTAAAACAACTTCAATCAGCTTAAGTAACTGAGCTCTAGTAAGAGGGTACCTTCTGACACTTTAAGCTAAAATATTGCTTATTCTTCTGTCTGTTGGTCACTCCTAAATTGTTCGTGCCTCCATTTCCGCATTGCACTAGTATCTACCACAGTGTTTGTCATAGAGTGCTGCAAAGTACTTTATTGATCTGAACTGATATTATGTAAATAGAATATTTCATGCAATCCTTGAAGTCTGTGCAAACCTTCTGCTACTATCCCTGGTTAGATTTATGTTGCCAGCTTCTCCTGTGTTTTTTTGTGCTGTTGTTGCTGAGCACCAGTTAAGAGTGTGAAAATCTAATGTGACGTTTCTAAAAGTGTGGGTGGTAGGAAGAGGGCTTGAATGACCAATCTATCTGAAAAGGCTTTCTCTTTCCACCTTACCACTCTCTTTCCCCTCGGTTTATGCTTTTCTTATAGCATATTCTAATATTTGAGATTATATTAATAATTTTATTGCTTGTTTATTATTTGTCTCCCACTCAACTTTAAATTTACTGAAGACAGGGACCTTGTCCGCTTTATTTACTGGTGTACCTAGTATGGTGCCTGGGGCATTCTAGAGACCTGACATAAAATGAATGAATGAATAAATAAATATATGAGTAAATAATTTCTGTTATTGTTCCGATATTATCCAGAATCTAACTACTCCTCTTGTCACCTGCACTGCTGTCTTTTATTCCAAATCATCACCATTACTCACCTGAATTTTGCCAGTGACTTCCTTATTGGCTTCACTGTTTCTGGCCTTGCTCCCCATTCAGTTCAAATGATTCAGTTAAATTGTAAGTCAGATCAGGTTGCTTTCCCATTAAAAAACTTCAGTAGTTTCCCATTTTAACCTAATTGAATGTCAATCTCCTTATTATGACCTATCAGGCCCTACATGGCTTGCTTCCCAATAACCTCTCTGACCCCAGTTCTTAGTACTCTTTTCCTTGCTTACTTTGCTCTAGTCACATTGGCCTCCTCATTGTCCCCTAAACATTCACAGCACATCCCTTTCTTAGAGCCTTTGCTTTCTTTGATTTTGTTGCTTTGTATATATGAAGCCCAGATCCTTGCCTGTCATTATCATCTTACTTCCCTCAGGTCTTTACTCACAACAAATCTTTTTAGTGAGTCCGTCTTTGACCACCCTGTCTAAAGGTTCATTTTTAGCCTCTGACATTTTATACCCCACTTTCCCACATTATTTTTCTCCTTAGAATCATTATTTCCAGCACATGGTATATTTTATCTATTATGTTTATTGATTATCTCTTTTAACTAGAATGTAGTTAATGAGATCAGGGAGTTTTGTCCACTTAGCTCACTGCTGTATGCCCAAAATTTAGAATAGTGCCTAGTACATTGAAGAATTACATGATGAATGAATGTGTGAATGGAGCTCTTTGCCTGTTCAACATTGAAAGACAACCTCTCTTCTTCTGATTCTTCCCCTGACATTGTTGTTTATATACCAAATACCCTTTAATGTTTATGTAGTTCTTCATGAAACTAACTCTTCCTTTTCTTTCTAATCTTTTCCTTGAATTTTCTACTACTCACTGGCTACGTCTCTGGATAAGTTCCTTCCTTTCACGGGCCTAAATTTGCATTTGCAAAGATTCCACTGCTCCCTTACTTCCCTGTCCTGGCCTCCAAGAACCTATCCCTGTGTCTCATTCTCTGCTTTTTCAGCCTCTCAAACAGGCTAAGTACACAAGCATGATAAATCCACGTATATAAAAGTTTATGGCGCTTAGGAATTGGCAAACACACGCAAGGGGTGGTGAGGCTGATGACCTGCCTTTGCAGGAGTGTCCTCAGAGCATGAGAAACCTAATGCTGGTTCTGTCTTCGTTTATTATGGGACCCTGAGAAAGAGGTTTTCTCTTGGATTGCCTCTACCTTGCAAGTGAAAATTGAGATGATCATTTCCATAATGGTAAAATGAAGAAAGATGAGAGTCACAATGAAGGCTTTTACACTTTAAGTTAGTATAGTCATGCCCTATATTTCCTTGAATGGTCTATATTTAATTCTCAATTATCTATACATGCACCTTCCACAGTAGAAGATCTAGAAAGATGAGGGGCAGGCTACGGATGGGAGGATGAACTGGTTTTGTATAGAAGTAGACAGCTGATTGTTATACCATTTAAAGGTCTCTGTTGCTCCTAGAATTGTTTAAAACACACTGCTTTTACTGTTAAATATTAAATATTGATAAATAAATGTTTACTCTCTTTTATATGAATCTATCATTCCCAGTGGGCTGCAGGATGTATTCTGTTTCTCTAGTATTGATGGAAAGTTTAAAAAGAATTTATCCCTCAGTCTTCAAAGAGCCCAGTAGAATAAATTGATGAGCTATTTGACTAAAAATTGGTGATCAATCTAGGTCCCTGGGAAGACTTGTTTTTAGATGGTGTTAAGCTACCAGATAGATATTGGGATCGAACCCATGGCCTTGCCTCCATTAGTACTGTGTTTGGACCCATAGAACTTAAAATTGATGACAGTTTCCCTTTCTCACTTAAAGGCTACTCAGCCTCTTAACTGAGGGGGCTTTTCTTCATTAGTCTGGGCCCTGTCCTCCAAAGACAATGTTGATTATTTCACCCTAGAATTATCATTAAAAGATTCCTGGCAAACTGGACCCAATGTATTTCCCATCTGAGTCTTGTCACCTGTAATTATTTATACAGCCTAACTTTCCTTCCAACTAATGGCTGCCCCTTGACTTCCTGGAGTTTGCCCATGTCTCATAAATGGTTAGAGGAAAAAAACTGGGAGGGGAGAGAAGAAATTGGAGCCTTTTCTTGTTACTGACTCACCATTGGAGGTCTGTTTCTAGTACCAGTAGTTGCAGTAGAATTAGAATGAGATTGCCCAAGAGAATAATTTTTCACATTGTCAGGTTTGGAATTGTGATGATTTTTCTGCAAACTTTCATGGTGGGATTTCAAAGCCTTCCCAGGTTCTCAAACTCCCAAATGCCTGGAAACCTCTGAAGAAAGAAAATTCTTTTGGATTAGATCAAATCGCAACTGTCAAACACTTCAATATGCAGCCCTTGGTAATGGTATCCAATTACATTATTTAATTTCTTAGGCAAACATTTATTTCACTGACATTTGACCCACTTACATCGTTGTTCAGTCTCCCTCAGAAAAATTGTAACATAAGGAGGATTAAGGTCATCTGAATGTTTTCATCAAGACCCTTAGGTTATTTCAATTTTCAGTCTGCTAGGTTAGATATCTTTCCCCTCTTGGCAATACTTATCTACCTATTATCTTATCCTGATGAACTAGAACACAATTAAGCCAAATTGCCACTTTCTTTAAAAAAAGAAGGAAATGATAACAAAACATGCTGTACCCAGGGTTTTAAAATAAATTAGATAACTTTCAGGAGATGTTCTGGGCTGCGTACCTACCCTACTCAGTTTTCTGCTCTTTCCCCACTACGTATTTTCAGTGCCAGAGAGTGAAAATATGCAACCTGAAGACTCCAAGGACTTGTGCATCTCTCTGTCAGCAAAAAGATCTAATGACAATCCCTTTACTCGCTAAAGCTGGAAAATAGACCCATCCCATTTCCAAAGCATCATCCTGGAGTTGAAGCTCAAAAGTCTTTTAGTTACCCCTTACCTATCCAGAAAATAAAACTACCAGAAACTGCCTTTCCTTGAGCAGGTTGGTCTAGAAATTATGCCATTTCTCCTCTTCTCTTCATTTAGGTTCAAAATTCATCAATCTATATGTTTATCTGAAGCTGTCATCAGAACTCTATCTCTGGGAGCATAGTTTGCTCTGAACTAAATCTATAAATCTACATCCTCAGCCTACTCATGATGTCTGGGGTCCAATTCTCTTCCAGATTCAATTCCAAAGGCAGGGAGCAAGTTGATGAGCTGCTCAGTAACTTAAATAAGTTGAGGTTCCAAAGTGCTACCAGATCATTTATCTCACGTGTAGAGTTCAAAGTTTCTGATCTTCACCAGAAAGAAATAATTAACTTCTGAGAGCTTCAGGGACCTCATCCCAAACAGGCAATTAAAGAGCTGTTTGAAAAAAATGTGGCATTTTATGTAGGGAAAACAAATAAAAGAGAAAGGAGACTTTTGAGACCATGGGACTTTTGTGTACCACTGTTGGGTTTTCCACAGAACTAAGAAATAATTCTTTTTTATTTTGGTCCATAGTCCCTTCACATGCTTTCTGTATTAAATTGGTGTCGTGACAGAGCCTGCAGCTGGTGGAGAAATGTCTACCAGGGGACAGCTGGGATAGAGAGTGCACTGCAGAGGGTGTATGTGTTATTGATTCCCACATTGAAATAGTCCTTATGTTTGCCTTTTCATTCCCACTCCCACCACCTCAGTCTGCTCAAACAGCCTCCATGGGCTCCTTTTTGCAACTTTATCAAGTCTGTATTCCTTCATAAGGCACATAAGGTCAGCTATGGAAGTCCCTCATCTATCATGTAACATTTACTTTTTTATTTACCCATTGATACATTTATTCAACAAATATTTAATGAACACTTACCATATGTCAGGCAATGTGCTTGGCATTGAGGATACATGGTGCAAAAAACTGCCAGATATGGTTCCCACTTTCATGGAACTTAGTCTGGTGGGAGAAACTAACATGGTCCAAACAAATGAGAATGTGTATATGCACCGGTGGTAAGTGGTATGCAAGCTCTACAGTGTTATATATTATTGATTCCCACATCCACTTCTGTCTCCCAAGTCTTCACCAAGTTGTCTCCACTTGAATCAGTTAGTTCCTTCATTGCTCTATGAATTCCTTCATGCTCAGCCCCACTCCTTCTGCACTGATCATTCTGATACTTTACTGACTTGGAAAGCAAGGTCCTATCTAATCCATCGTTCAACACTCAGCTTAGTTCTTCTGTTACCTATTTTGTTTTCTGGTTCTCTATGTTATCTGACTCTTCAGCTATGGCACAGTTTACCTGAGGAAAAATAATTGTTTTACTACCTCTGTAACACTTTTTATGGTAGTAGATACAATATAGGGTACTGGGAAGCAGTCTGAGGTAGTGGTTTAGGCTGTGTACTCAGAAGGTTACTAGCTCTGTGAAGTGGTTCAAGTAATCCAAAGAATCTGAGCTGAATTTCTCATCTTTAGGAAATGAATAAATACTTATTTAAATGTAAAATACTTAGAATAGCCCCTGGCACATGGTAATAATAAATACTCAGTAAATTCTAGCATGTTAGCTATTTTTACTTTTCCAAATGTGTTCACATAAGTTGGCACTTATATTTTATACATGGGAGAATTGTGATCTAAAACGATGAAGTGAATAGACTAAAGGTCACAGAATTAATTATAGACAGAGATGGATAGAAAACTCAGGGTTACTTCCATATCACTGAATTTTGAGAAATTATCCCTATGGTATTTTGCTTAATTCTTGCTTTGAGGGCAAAGATCTCAGATCTGGTATTCAACAAGATTTTGTCCAGGTCCTTGGGTAACTCAGTGTGCCATAATATTGGTACCACATTAAGACACCTGTTTTTAGCTGAGGCTTGTCTCATTGCCAATTAGAAAACAGTAATGGCTAGGATATGGAATCAATTCTCATGACAATACTTAACGTCTGTCAGCCTCATGACCTCTAAATATATCCTTAATGTGTCATTCTCAAATTGGTCAGAAGAGAAGACCCAAGGCGAGAGCAGACGCCCTACAAGTTGTCTGACATTGGGCAGCTTACTTTAACTTTCTGGATCTCAATTTCTTTTGCTTATCAGACCATTTCTGGGGCCTATTGCAGTTATGACACCCTTTATTTTAGAGAAACTTTTTCTGTTAAAAGCATTTTTTGGTAGTAGGTCATAAATATCTTTCTTGTATATGGAAGGCAGCTAAGGAAGTTAGTAAGTTAGTAAGGCCTAGTAAAAGGGTTGCAGGAAATATCTGGGTTAAAGCAAAAAGGAAAACATTTATAGGTTCTGTTGGTTAGTGTAGGGATGTATCCTGACAGTCAAATGAAGGCTTTAGAATGCTGAATAACAGGAATTACTTCAGGCAAAGGGGAAGAAACGGGTTGGAACTGAGCTGGTAGAAATACATTTCTCTGCTTTGGAAAGATTGTGACTAGTATAAGACCTCTGTAGCTGCTTCTGGGGTACTCTTGAATAATCTTTAATCAGAGGACAAGCAAAACAGAGTGTGTAGTGGATTATAAAGGGCCGAACATAGTATAGGCAATTCCTCACCACAGTCCTTGGGTGTCTGTCTAGAGTTATGCACAAATCTATAATTCTAATTTAGCAAATGACATCTCTGCCTTCTCCCTTTTCCTTGTTATAAGGCAGGCCTGAGCTTTGTATTAGGAGCCATGCATTACCAGAAAAAAGGGAAATAAGGTTCTGGAGAGGACTGACCAGCTAAACATGTCCTAACTATCTTTAAGCAGATGTCTAAGGAAATTTGTTTCAATGTTGAGAGATGATTAGGCCATCTTAAACTGGAAAAGTGTTCTTTCCACCTGTGAGGCTTTGGGTTGGTCCCAGACAAACAGAACATTTCTAATAGGTTTGTGTCTTAGTGTTTCTTTCAGGCCCTTGGGGCATGATTAGCCTCAGTGCAGTCCTCAAAGTTGAGCAATTAAAAACTACTTCTTGCAAACACCCAAAGATGCCACATTGGGCATTGTTAAGAAGTTGGCAGACTTGGCAGTTAACTTTACCTAAAACTTCCAACTCCATAATGACATACTAATTGTAAGCAATGGGGAAAATGTACAATGTGTTCTCAAGAAGAGAATGGAGAAACTTTGAAGGCTTAAAAACAACAATAAAAAGTTCTGTACAGATAGAAGATAAGCAGTGGGATTTACTTTCAAAAACTTCTTATGACTTTGTCACAAGACAGTTGTACTGAATGTGTGCATCTAAATGACACCCATTTTAGAATATGAGACTTTATTGTAAATAATCCCAACATAAAAATATGAATCACGGGGCGCCTGGGTGGCTCAGTGGGTTAAAGCCTCTGCCTTCGGCTCAGGTCATGATCCTGGGGTCCTGGGATCGAGCCCCGCATCGGGCTCGCTGCTCAGCGGGGAGCCTGCTTCCTCCCCTCTCTCTCTGCCTGCCTCTCTGCCTATTTGTGATCTCTGTCTGTCAAATGAATAAAATCTTTAAAAAAATATGAATCACTTGTGGGGAGACCTGGGTGCTTGTCTTGGCTGTATCGCAAACTTGCTTTATTACTGTAATAAGTCTATTAACCTCTTCCCATTTGTGAAATGGTGAGCAATAATCCCTGCCCATATAGGTTTTATGAGGACCAAATTACATACTGATTGCAAAAGACACTTGAAGATAAAGACATTACCCGTTCATAGAATTATTTTAAATCTGTGATCTGAATTGAATGAGAGTAAGCCTATAGATCTCAGGATTAGATCTGAATTTCAGGTAGGACACACTGGCCTTATTTGATTTGGTGGGGGGAGAAATACATATCCATAGATATACAGATTAGCTCATTTAATTTCACAACACCTTAATTTCACAGATTAAGAAAGAGGCTTAAGGAGATGAAATAACATAGGAAAAGTGAAAAGTGATAAGCGTTGTGCCCAGAACATAATAAACAATCAATAAGTGGTAATTGGCTACCCCAAAGATACAGATGTAGTGAAAAGAAGGGCCATCTGTACTCCAATGTTCATAGCAGCAATGGCCACAGTCACTAAACTGTGGAAAGAGCCAAGATGCCCTTCAACAGACGAATGGATAAAGAAGCTATGGTCCATATATACAATGGAATGTTATACCTCCTTCAGAAAGGATGAATAACCAACTTTTGTATCAACATGGACAGAACTGGAAGAGATTGTGCTGAGTAAAATAAGTGAAGCAGAGAGAGTCAATTATCATATGGTTTCACTTACTTGTGGAGCATAAGGAATAACATGGAGGACATTAAGAGAATGAAGGGAAAAGCGAATTGGGGGAAATCAGAGGGGGAGATGAACCATGAGAAACTGTGGACTCTGAGAAACAAACTGAGGGTTTTGGAGGGGAGTAGGGTGGGGAGATAGGTGAGCCTAGTGGTGGTTATTAAGGAGGGCGTGTATTGCATGGAGCACTGGGTGTAGTGCTTAAACAATGAATCTTGGAACACTGAAAAAATAAAATTTTTAAAAAGAAGAAAATAATAAGTAGCAATTGGTATTATGGACATTCTTTATCATATAGTCATTTGATGTATTCAGGTCAGAAATATTACAGGCTCCTCAGGAGGAACATGATGATGAAAGTATTGGTTTAGCATAGTTGGTAGGGGCTGGGGTAATATGCCCTATGCAGAAGTCAAGTTTTTAGAAAATTCATATTACTTGATCTACTGATTGATTCATTGATTTTTTCAGGAAGATTTAAGTTACTTGATCTATTAGTTGACTGATTGCTTCATTCATTCATGTATTCACTTATTAAATAAACATATAGACTATGTACCATGGTTTCAGACAATATGTCAGAAGCTCAATGTACAGAAATAAGGTCTTTAACTTCAATAATTTTATCATTTAGTAAGGAGATACAGATACCTAAAGTAGTTCATACAAAAAAAAAAAGTATTACAAGTGCTTTGAAAGGAACACCAGCTATCATGGAAGAGAAGAAGGATTGGTCAATTCTACTGGGGATGACAGGATGTCAGGACAGTTTAATTGAGAAGGCAAAGCTTGAGCTGAATCTTTTTTTCTCTTTTTTACCTTTTTTTTTTTAAAGTATAATTTAGGGACGCCTCGGTGGCTCAGTGGGTTAAGCATCTGACTCTTGATCTCAACTCAGGTCTTGATCTTAGGGTCATAAGTTCAAGCCTGGCGTTGGGCTCCATGCTGGACATGGAGCCAACCGAAAAAAAAAAAAGTGCTTTTTGGGTGCCTGGGTGGCTCAGTGGGTTAAGCCTCTGCCTTCAGCTCAGGTCATGATCCTAGGGTCCTGGGATTGAGCCCCGCATCAGGCTCTCTGCTCAGTAGGGAGCCTGCTTCCGCCTCTCTCGCTGCCTGCCTCTATGCCTACTTGTGCTCTCTGTCTGTCAAATAAATAAATAAAATCTTTTTAAAAAAGTATAATTTAACATGCTGTTATATTATTTTCAAGCGTACAGTGTAATAATTCAACAATTCTATACATTACTCAGTATTCAAGAAAAGTATACTCTTAATCCCCTTTATCTGTTTCACCTATTTCCCCACCCAACTCCCTTCCAGCAATCACCAGTTTGTTCTCTGTGTTTAAGAGTCTGCTATTTTTGGTTTGTCTTTTTTTTTCCTTATTCATTTGTTTTGTTTCTTAAATTCCACCATGAATGGAATGAATGAGCTGAGTCTTTAAATAAGTAGGGGTTTGTCAGGAAGCATGTTGGAAAGTAGAAAGAAAAATCAAAGAGAAAAAGAAGCATGTACCAAGGCCCAGAGATGTGAAACTTACTTCCTGGTTTGGGAAACCAAAAGAAGCTCAGCATGGTTGGGGCAGACCATGAAAGAGAAAATAGGGCAAGCAATTAGATTGCAGAGTTAGGCAAGGGTGAGGTAACGAAAAGCACGGTTCACCTAGCTGAGGATTTGGACTTTGTTCTGAACGTAGTGGAAACCACTGAAGAGTTTAAAGAGCATATGGTTGGTTTTGGTTTTAGAAAGATCATCCTTCCCAGCATTGTGGAGGATGGAATGGGGGCAAGTGTAGAGACAGCAAAATTCATCAGAAGGTTGCTAAAATAGTCCCAATGAGGCTTAAATCAAGGCTTCAGTTGTACCTTAATCTGTGAAACGGAATAATAATAATTCGTAGGGTTTTGTGAGGATTAAAGGAGTTAATATTTGTTTTTAGAACAGTGCCTGCTACTTAGGAAGTAGCGTATATTTCTGCTAAACAACAAAAAGAATATAAGCTTCTTAAAAGCAGAATTTTGACTATCTTATGTATTAATCTTCTACCTGATCTATATCCTTCTATGTATTCTTATGAAATAAGTGAATAAATGTTATTTATTTTTTTCTGCCTCTCTCTAACTTTTATATTTTTGCTCCAAGGACAGGGATATTCTTGGAGAGTTTGTGTAGAATTTTACCCTTTCATTCAACTGAGTTATAAGACTGAGTTTTTTTTCTTTTTTTTTTTCTAAACATGATTATTGGGATATAACTTGCTACCTTATAATTCACCCGTTTAAAATGTACAATTCAATGTTTTTTTAATATGTTCATAGATATGCGTGACCGTCACCACATTTAATTGTAGAATATTTGCATCACCTCAAAAAAACACCCCATATCCTTTATCTATCCCCTCACCTACTTCCCAGCCCTGCCCTAAGGCAAGCACTAATCTCCTTTTTGTCTCCAGAGATTTACCCATTCTGGACTTCCATATGAGTAGGATCATACACTATGTTGACTTCTGTGATGGTCTTCTTTCACATAGAACAATGTTTTTGAGGTTCATCCAAGTTGCAGCATGTATCACTACTTCAATCTTTCATATGGCCTAATAATAAATGGATATAATACATTTTGCTTATCCAATTATTTACTGATGGACATTTGGGTTGTTTCCACCTCTAGAATATTATGAATAATGCTGCTATAAACAACAGCATACAAATTTTTGTGACATATGTTTTCATTTCTCTGGGGGATATAACTGGAAGTAGAATCACTAGGTCATATGGTATAACTCCATGTATTACCATTTGAGGAACTACAGCACTGTTTTCCAACATGATTGTGTTATGTTACATTCCCATCAGCAGTGTATGAGGGTTCTGATTTCTCTACATCCTTACCCATACTTGTTATTATCTGACATTTTGATTTTGGCCACCCTAGTGAATGTGAAGTGGTATCTTGCTGTTGCTTTCGTTTTTAATATTTTCCCGAAATATTACAGAAATTTATTTTTCACAGTTCTGGAGGCTGGAAAGTCCAAAATCAAAGTGTAGTATGGTTGGGGGAAGCCCTCTTCCTGGTTCATACCCTGTACATTCTTGCTGTGTCTTTACATGCTTGAAGAGGTTAAGGATCTCTCTGGAGCGTTTCTTATAAGGCCTTAATCCCATTCATGAGGGCTCCAGTCTCGTGACCTAAGCACCTTCCAAGTCACCACCTCCTAACACTATCGTGTTTGTGGATTAGGATTTCAACACATTAATTTTAAGGAAACGTGTTCAGACCACAGAAAGCTCCTACATTTAGGTCTTTGGTCCATTTTGAGTTACTTTTTTTTATGTAGTATGAAGTGAGGGTTCAACTACATTTGTTTGCACATGGACATCCAGTTTTTCCAGCACCATTTGTTGAAAAGACTATTATTTTCATCCATTTATTAGTCCTGACACCCTTGCTAAAAATTAGTTGATCACAGATGCTTGGGTTTATTTCTGGACTCTTGATTCTATTTCATTTATCTATAATGTCTATCTTTGTGTCAGTAATACTCTGTCTCAATTACCATTGCTTTGTAGTAAGTCTTGAAATCAGGAAATGTGTGTCCTGCCATTTTGTTCTTTTTATTTTTAAAAATTCTGTTCTTTTTAAAATTGTTTTAGCTATTCTGATTCCGTAAAATTCCATTTGAATTTTAGGATCAGCTTGTAAATTTCTACAAAAAAGTCAGCCGGGATTCTGATGGGGTTGTATTGAATATGTACATAAGTTTGGGAAGTATTGTCATCCCAACAATGCTAAGTCTTCTAATCATTGAGCATTGGGTGTTTTCCCACTTATTTAAATCTCCTCTAATGTAAAATAAATTACAGTGTTTTGTAGTTTTCAGAGTATGTTTTACACATTCTTTGTTGCATATTGCTAGGTATCTTATTATTATTTTTGATGCTATTATCAGTGGACTTGTCTTATTTTTAAAAATTTCAGTATAGTTGCACATGTTACATTAGTTTTAGGAGTACAATGTAATGATTAAACAATTCTATACATTATGTTTTGCTCACCACAAGTGTAGCTACCGTCTGTCATCTTATAATGCTATTATAATACCATTTGACTATATTCCCTTATGCTATACCTTTTATTCCTGTGACTTACTAATTCCATAACTCAAAGTCTGTATCTCCTTCTCATTTTCACCCATTTTAAAGAGTATTGTTTTCTTAATTTCATTTATGGATTGTTCATTGCAAGTGATTTTTGTATATTGATTTTGTAGTCTGCAATCTTTCTGAACTTGTTGATTTGTTCCAATTTTTTTTTAGGATTTTCTATATATAAGATCATGCCATCTAAGAATAAAGATGATTTTACTTATTCTTTTCAAGTCTATATGCCTTTAATTTTTTAGTTGCCTAATTGCCTTGTGTAGAACCTTCAGTATGGTGTTAAATAGAAGTGGGAAAAGTATACATTCTTGTCTTGTTCCTGATTTAGGGAGAAAGCATTCACCCTTTTCCCATTAAGTATGATGTCTTCTGTGGATTTTTCACAGATTCCTTTAACAGGCTGAGAAAGTTTCCTTCTATTCCTAGTTTCTTGTGTTTTTATCATGGAATGGAACATTAGACTTTCAATAAAAGAATATCATGGGCTTTTAATGATATTCCTATCATTGTTGCCATCTACACATAGACTAGATGACTACATTTTCAGATTTTTTTTTCATTGGGATATTAGATAACATGATTTTTTAATCTTCTAATAATGAACTTTGAAGGACTGTGCCAGATTCTAGTTTTGTAAAAGATATTGTGTCAAATGCTACTGAAATCATTGGCCCCTCATTGGACACTGAAAGACATTTTTGATGTATAAACCTTTTCATTATGATATTTGCTCCAGTGGATTTTGGCCCATGCTACACCCCAGCAAAACCTACTCTGGTGTGATTAAACATTTCTGTGAATGTTCTCATCAGTTCCTTATCCTCCATGCTTGCTGGGAAATGGGAGTAGGAACAAATTGGGTTAGGTGTTAAGTGCCTTAAATTGATTTAATCTCTCTGTTCCAGGAAGCCTGGGGACATTTTCATACACTGTCCTGCTTGACAGAATTTCCGGAAAGAAGTGAAGGCTGATGTTATCATTCCTAAAATGGAGATAGAGATGGGTTAGGAACTTAGTCACTCTGTCCATCATTTAATCACAGAGTTCGCATCACTCCAGTTGTAAAGGAAATAGGCACCTAAGCTTCCAAAAAATTATTTGGGCTATGTCTTAATCAGTTTGTGTTGCTATGACAAATACCATAGACTAGATGGTTTAAATAACAGATACTTATTTCTCACAGTTCTAGATGCTGGGAAATGGAAGGCCAATGTGGCAACTGAATTGGCTTCTGGAGAGGTTCCCCTTTCTGGCCTGCATACTGACACCTTCTTGCTGTATCTTCACAAGGCGCAGAGAGAGAAATCATCTCACTGTCTCTGATAAGGGCAATAATTCCATCATGAGGGACTCCACCCTCATGACATAATTATTTCTGAATATCTCCACCTCCACACATCACATTAGGGATTAGGACTTCAACATATGACTTTTGGGGGAACACAAGCTGAAATTTTGAAAAGAAAAAGATCTGTAATTAACATGTTATTGCCCTTGTGAAAGTTGAAAAAACTAATTTTCTTTACTATTTTGATTCCCCCTCAAGTCCACCTGGGGTTTATGACTTTTGATGGGAAAAGACTAAGTCTGAAGCAGCTGTAACTCCCTTGAATGGCTGTAAAACTCAGTAAAATCTAGCAGGGTTTGGCCTCACATTTGAATCAAACAGAGTCAAGGGTTCAAGCAGAAGGTGTGAACAAGTTACCAGTTTTTATTTTTTCTGATAATGGTTTTGTCTGGAAAAGCTATTTTTACGAACATGAATTGGCTGGATTTGACAATATATTGTATAGACTGTGGTCACAAATTAGTATTTTCAAATTGAGATGAAATAGTTCCCTCAGGAAATATACTTTGCTGGTCATTTACAGATTTAGGTTCTGGAGTTTGCAGGCTTTTCATTCACTCTCTCATACATTCATTCATTTCACTTACTCATTCATAGAAGCATTTATCGAGTGCCTGCTGTTTTCTCAGCCTGCTTCCAATTATTTCTTTGAAAGGTGGCTTGTTTGGAAGGCTCCTAGAGGGACTGGCGAGTTGATTGGTATTTCTAAGTACAGTCTGAATGTGTGAAGTCTGAAGGTTGTTGGAAAGGGCTTTAGAAATAGGCTCGTCACTCCTGCCATTTCCTCTGCTGAGAACTTGCAGGGAGCATCCTGAAAACTAAGGGCCAGGGCAAATGCCACCTGTGAGGCCCTGCATTTCCTCTCACAAACTCACAGTATATGCCTGGGATGGGCTTCCCACTGGCCCTGTTTGCTTATCCACATGGAGCCTCTTCTTGCCCGTTGGTTTCAGCTTTTGTGTCACGCAGGTCCTTGGCAGTTAACATCACAGCTTCCCAGGTGACTGAGGATGGAAGGTTTTAGACTTTGTGTGAAAGTCACCATAGATTAGAGATTTCAGAGACTAGTGAGGGGGGACATTTGCACAGCAGGCATCTTGGCTGCTCCGATGTTCTTTTCTTTCTTTTTTTTTTTTTTTTTTGGATGGCAGAGAAGCCAACTTCTTGGTCAAAAGAAAATCCATGCTTTCTCTGAGAAGTCGTACCCAGCCAAGAGTTCATGTTGTCTCACTGTACATTCCCTGTCCATTAAGTAGGATTTAGATGTGTCTCCCCATGTAAGTTAGGCTAACCAAATTTTAAAAGAAAACATTTAAATGCATTGGACAGTTTTTTAATTCAAGATGGACAACTGCATCCTTGATGTTGCTTTACCATATTTTCCAAATATCATTAAAATATCAGAATAACTGTAAAAGTGAAAATAAACCTACTATAGCAATGGGACATATAGAATAAAGCTATAGAAGTGAAAACTATTAGAAGACTAAATGAATTTAAGATAATTTGGGAAAATAAAAAGCACTTAGGCTGGTGTTCATGATGAAAGTAGGCAGAGGCAAGGATCTTGGAGTCTAAGTTAGAGAAAGGACAGAGCAATGGGCAATTACTCTTCTTTTTTTCTGAAACCCTGGAGAAACCTAATGCTCAGAACTAACAGAGACCTGGTCCTGAAAAGACCCTGAGACAGAACATGGATGTGGCATTTATTGATTTGTTTGCAATCTACACTGTGGCTTTTCATCTTGGCCAATGAAAAAAAAAAGTAAATATGAAATTATCATATGTAGGATCTATAACCTATAGAGATTTGCTATTTCCTCAGAACACAGGTCCAGAATAGAGTATTGGAGAGAAAATTTCTTAGAAAGTTTCTGGTTATCCAAGCTCACTAGTCAAGGACCTCTGTTCACAGTGTATTTTCTCTTCCTTTTTTCTTTCTTTCTTTCTTTTGAGAGCATGCAAAGGGGAGGGTGAGAGAGAATCATAAGGAGGTTCCATACCCAGCACAGAGTCTGATGTGTGACTCAGTCTCATGGCCCTGAGATCATGACCTGAGCCTAAATCAAGAGCCAGACACTTAACTGACTAAGCCACCCAGGTATCACTGTCCACAATGTATTCTTAATGAAAGATAGGTCCTCATTAAAAGATGAGTAACAATCCAAAAGAAATCAATAGGGCATGCATGCTAAGATATTATAATAGAGATGTGAAAAAAACCCATAACAAATGAGAGGCAGTTAAAACACACATAATAAAAAATAGGCAACAGAGTAGAAGAAAAATATTGAACCAAGTCTTCTCTCTAAAACCCAATAAATTAAAGAAAATATGGAGTTTCTGACATAGGACCTCAAAAATGAGCTTTACAAGTTCAAAGATAACAATCAGACAAAAGGAAATGACAAGGGAACTGGCAGAGCTCCAGGAAGATAAGTAATATGAAAGAATATAAAAATTAGATAAATGAAAAGCACAATGAGGAAAAAAATGAGGGGCTAGATATGCTGAACATATAATCAGAATCACTGTATACACATCAACATTAGTGGCTTGAAATAGATCAAGTTGAAATGGAAAAAAGAGCTGAAAAGATCTGGACAGAAAATTATAAATATGGAAAATAGTAGAGACCCAACAGATGCATAATTGATATTTCCAAAATAAAGAACAGAAAAACAAAATAAAAAGTAGTATTAAAATAAAATTATAACCTGCATAACTAAAATGCATAGTCTGTTTCTGCTGAGAATTTGCAGGGAGACTCCTGAAATCTAAGAGCAGGGGAAATGCTACCTGGGAGGCTCTGCATTTCCCCTCTTAAATTTGCAATGTATACCCGTGATGGGCTTCACACTGCCTATGCTCGCTTATCTCCATGAAGCTTCTTGTTGCCCTTTGTTTTCAGCTCTTGTGTCATATAAAAATATCAATATCAAGGCATACCCACTGAAGTTACTGTACTTCAAGTGTAAGGAAATAATGCCTTAGGTGCCCAGGTTACCATCCATTCCCAGTCAAATCAACTGTAAGTGCAAAAGAATCCAGCTGGCATCAGACTTCTACAGAACAATAATGCTAGAAGACAGTGAAGGAATGCCTAAGCATTCCTAAGGGGAGGAAAATGAGAAAAAAAAAAACATACACAGTTAAACTGTCACTGAACATCATGACCACAGATTTTTTTTTTTTTAGTTTTTATTTTAATTCTAGTTAGTTAACATTCAGTGTAATATTAGTTTCAGGTGTATAATACAGTGGTTTAACACTTCCATTCTACACCTGATGCTCATCACAAGTGCACCCTTTAGTCCCCACCACCTATTTCACCCATCTCCCCACCCATCTTCTCTCTGGTAACCATCAGTTTGTTCTCTATAGTTAAGAGTTTGTTTTTTGGTTTGTTACTTTTTTTTTGCTCATTTGCTTTGTTTCTTAAATTCCAAATACAAATGAAATCATATGGTATTTATCTTTCTCTGACTGACTTAATTTGCTTAACATTATACTCTCTAGCTCCATCAATGTCGTTGCAAGTGGCAAGATTTCATTCTTTCTATGGCTGAGTAATATTCCATTGTATATATAAACCATCTCTTCTTTATCCATTCATCAGTTGATGAACACTTGGGCTATTTCCATAATTTGGCTATTGTAGATAAAGCTGCTATAAATGTAGGGATGCATGTATCCCTTCGTATCAGTATTTTTGTGTTCTTTTGGTGAATACCTAGTAGTGAAATTACTAATTATAGAGTAGCTATAACTTTTCAAGGAAACTCCATACTGGTTTCCAGAGTGGCTCTTTCTAATATGGTTCTGTGGTCTTGGAGTCATTCACTTTCAAGCAAATGCATGGGATGGGGAATGGTGCAGGGAAGTGACAGAGCAAGAAGACTCCCATAGAACACTACAGAGGCCACACTTGGAAGTTGTGTAAATCACTCATGTTCTTTTGGTATAATTAGTCACATGGTCCAACTGAACTGCAAGGGAGGTTGGGAAATGTAGATTTTCTTGTGTTCCTAGAAAGAAGGAATGAGACAGTGCATGTCCACTTTCTGCTATAGTAACATTTAATGATATAGTAGTGATAATGTTAATATTCTTTCTGATCTAATTCAGCAGGTAGAAATTGGGAGAGGAGTTAGAAGAATATTTAAACAAAATTATTCCCTTTCTTTCATAGTGGCTGCTAAAAATCTGATAAAATAAAATTGTTCTTAGTGTAACATTTGTATATATAAAGATGATCACTAGAAATGCTAATGATATGAACTTAAACAGCTGAAATCAGAAGGTAGAGGCAGATTTGTAGAGGAAAGAAGTATTATGTAGTATTTTCTCATCTATCATAGTGGGTAGTCACTAACGTATTTTCTACAGTTTGTAATTAAAGAAACCGTGATTTAAGCTTATTGTACAAAATCTTTGTTATTAAAGTAGCATTTGGAACTGAAAACTGTATAAACCCTAGAAGGAACAATTGAATTAAAACAAGGAAAAAGGAGATGATATGGGAAAGAAAAACACAAAGGAAATATTCTAAACAAAGCCTTACAGAAACAGAAATGAAAGTAAAAACTGGCATATCAATAAGTAGAAATGAGACAATTTGTTCATTTCTTCAAGAAGGTCATTTTGCTGAATATGAATATATGTACATGCATATAAATGCAACACCAAGAGATGCACTCAAAATAAAATGGAGTAGCAGGGACTGGATATCTATCTATTATCTATCTACATCTATGCATCTATCATCTATCTGAAACACACATTACTTATATATAAATACCTTTGACAACAAAAGACAGTGTTCTATAAAATATGAGAAACAAATGAATTAAACTCTGTGATTGCCTACCTTACTGACTTGAAGAAAAAATCAGGCAGAATCTGGCAGGCATTTGTATTGTGGAGAAAGAGTTAGTAGTTCAGTGAGACCAAAACATCTAGAATTAGGAGGACAGAGTATTAAGGAACAGGGTTTCATGGAGATGATTCCAGAGGATTGCAGAAGATCCTTCTTAGTATTCAGGAGAGAACTGATCAGCATATACATGTAAAGAAACTCCCCACAGCTGGGGGAAAGAGCCATCTGAAAATATCAAGGGAAAATCATCTCTGGAGTTCACACAGATCTAGGAGTGATTCTTGTTCCCATCAACCAAACTGGAAAACTTCATAATTCATGGGGGCATTGGATAGAGTATTCAGGATGAACTTGTTTCATTCATGGGGCAAAATTAACTGTATAATAAATACTGTTTTAGTCTTGCCTAAAAACTTCAAACAAGACCCAAATGAATTTAACTCTAAGTAACTTAACTGTGTCCCAGAAAAAAACTTAAAGATATTTAAAGTAATACAAAAGTATCGAGCACCCAAACAAGGTAAACTACTGGTGAGAATGTAAAATGGTACAACAGTTTTGGAAAATAGTTTGATAGTCTCTTACAAAGGCAAAGATACTCTTACCATATGATCCAGCTATTTCACTGCTAGATATTTACCCAAAAGAAATGAAAATATATCTATTTAGAGACTTGCATGCTAGTATTTATAGCAGCTTTATTTGTAATAGACAAAAAGTGAAAACAACCCAAATATCCATTAACAAATAAATGATGCATGCACAAAATATGCTATATCCACAGAATAGAACACTACTCAACAATAAAAAGGAATGAAAGGAATGAACTATTGATGCATACAACAATATTATATATCTCAAAATAATTATGCTGAATGAAAGTAGCCAGATAAAAAGGAGTTCATACAGTTTGATTCCATTTGTACAAAAATAAAAATCCCAATTAGTCTTTAGTGAAATAAAAACAAAACAGTGAGTGCTTGTGTTGAGGTGGGGAAGATTGAGGGACTACAAAAAAATCATGAGAAAATTTTTGGGCATGGTGGATATGTACATTATCTTGATTGTAGTGATGTTTTCACAGTGATTGTAGTGATGTGATTATTTCACAATAATTTCAAAATTATAAAATTATATTTTTAAAATATGTTCTATTTGTTTATATTATATCTCAATGAAGCATATAAAAGTGACAATGAAAAATTGAAACTAAAAAAATGGATAATGATATATTAGTCAAATGCATATTAAAAAGGAAGGGACATGATTTTAATATCATAGAACTTTGACTTCAAGACAAAAAGCCTAAACTAGACAGTTGTCTTTACATCCTATGAGTCCTTATGCAGAAAATAAAATATCATTAGAGTGTAAACCTAAAGCTATAGGGCATAGAGGGTCAAATATAAATGCAGTAAACACTAGGATTCTTTAACACAGATCTTTCAGTCTATAATTGATCACATAGACAAAGAGGTGAGAATAAAGAAGACCTATATAGTCTCAATTTGTAAGAGGTACAGTAAAAAAAACACATTGAACTATATACCTGTAAACAAAGAATACAGCTTCCTTTCAGGTGGCCATGGTAAATTTGAAATAACTGAATTAAAAAAAAAACTCAATAAACACAGAACAGTAAAAACAATACAGATCATATTCTCTGATTAGGGAATGACAAAACTAAAAATTAATAAAACAAAAATGTCTAAGTCCTCTGCCCATCTTTAAATCAGATTAATATTACTACTGAGTTATAGGAGTTCCTTATATACTATAGCATCTTATCAGATATGGGACTTGCAAATATTTTCTCCCATTCCATCATTTATCTTTCCATTTTGTTGATTGTTCCTTTTACTGTTTGTTCTTTACTTTCATGTGATCCCATTTGTCTATTTTCACTTTTGTTGCCTATGCTTTTGATATCATATCTAAGAAATCATCAGCCCAAGGTCAATGTCAAGATGTCCCTTCATGTTTTCTTCTGGGAGTTTTAATCGTTTTAGGGCTTATGTTTGAGTCTACAATCCATTTTGAGTTTATTTTTGTGTACAGTATAAGATAAAGGTACAATTTCTTTCTTCTGTTTGCAGAAATCCAGTTTTCCCAATACCATTTACTTGAATAACCATTTCTTAAAAGAAGACATACATATAGCCAACAGATGCTCAATATCACTTATCACTGAAGGAAACGCAAATGAAAACCACAATGAGATATAACCTCACACCTGATAATGACAACCATTATATAAAAAAACAAAACAAAACAAAACAATACAAAAGTGCTGACAAGAGAAATGTGTACCCTTGTGCACTGTTGGTGGGAATGTAGATTGGTATAGCCGCTATGGAAAACAGTATGGAGGTTTCTCAAAAAATCTTTTAAAAATTAAAAAAAAAATAGAACTACCATGTGATGCAGCAATCTCACTTTGGGGTCTATATATCTAAAAGAACTAAAATCAGGTTCTTGAGGAGTGCCTGAGCAGCATAGTTAGTTAAGCAATCCAACTCTTGGTTTTGGCTCAGGTCATGATCTCACAGTCATGAGATCCAGCCCCAGGCTGGGCTCTGTGCTCAGCACAGAATCTGCTGAAGATTCTTTCTCTTGAAAAAAAAAAAAAAAAAGATTCTTTCTCCCACCCCTTCTACAGCTCTCTCTCAAATCTTTATTTTTTAAGTAAAAGAAAATCAGGATCTTGAGGAGATAGCTGCATTCCCATGTTCTTTGCAGCATTATTCTCAATAACCAAGATATGGAAACAATCTAAATGTCCATTGACAGATGAATGAATAAAGCAAATGTGGTATACAATAAAAAATGATAATTATGTGATGTGATAGAGGTGTTAGCTAATCCAAATATTACACTGGTAATCATATTGTAATATGTAGATGTACCAAATGAATACATTGTAAGTCTTAAACTTATATCAGATGTCAATTATATCTTAATAAAAAAAAAGAAAATGTGGTATATACACACAAAGGCTGAGATCTTGCCATTTGTGACAACATGGGTGGACCTAAAGGGTGTAATGCTAAGTGAAATAAGTCAGACAGAGAAAGACAAATACCAAATGATTTCACTTACATGTAGAATAGAAAAAAACAAAAGAATAAACAAGTAAACAAAAAGTAGAATCAATAATATTATTTATTCTTAAAAGAAGCCAATCCTTCCAAATGCAGCATCATGAATGGAGCTGAGGACATTATGCTAAGCAAAATAAGGCAGACATGGGACGAATACTGCATGATTCCACTTATACAAGGCATCCAAAATAGTCAAACTCCTAGAAGCAAAGAATGGAATGATGGTTTCCAGGGGCTGTGGGGGAGGGGAAATGGGGAGTAGTTTAATGGGTATAAAGTTTTATTATGCAAGATGAGTGAGTTCTAGAGATCTACTGTAGAATATAGTACCTGTAGTTTACAGTACTATATTGTATACTTTAAAAATTTGTTAATAGATCTCATGTTAAGTGCTCTTACAAGAATAAAAAATAAAAATTAATAAAATAATGCAAAGAATATTCAATTGGATATAAGAAATGCATTTCATAGAACATACTATTATACAGCAGTGGAGACATTGCTATATACCAAGATGTGGATGAGCCTTAAAAGGATAATGTTGGATAAAATAAAGCAGAGAGAGAAGAATAAGCACATATATTGTGTTAGGGTTCATGACAGTAGTTACTATTGTGGAGAAGATATAGTGATCGAGAAAGAACACTTCTAGGGACTTGTGGGATATGGATAATGTTGCATTTCTTGATCTGATATTAGTTAAGGAGTGTATTCACTTTGTGAAAATTCACCAAAATCTATGTCTTTAATTTTTCAGTATGTTATACTTTTTTATTAAGATTTATTGAAATTAAAAAAACTTCTTAAACATCTTGGATGAAAGAGGAAAAACCAACATCTTATAGTATCTGGAAACTAACAGTAATAACATCACTCATAAAATTAGGAATTACAATGATGAAACAGTTATAGATATTGATGAAATCATAATAATAATACATAGGTCAAAAAATTTAAAAAAAACTTTCTGAATTGAATATGCAAAACGGTTTTCATTAAAAGTTTTTGAACACCTAAAAAAATAATAATACTTAGGTCAAATCTTAGAAAACACAATTGAAAACCTGACTGCAATGGATGGTTTTCTTGGAAAATATACATCAATAAAATTAAACCCTGAAGACATAGGCAATCTAAACAGAAAAATTACGATAGAAAAAAATTTGAGCTGGAACTCACCTAAAAAGAGTTGAGCTAGAACTCACCTAAAAGGCCTAAGAACTTTCACAAATGAATTCCATCAAACCTGTATTTTTTAAAATTTATTTTAAAGATTTTTTTATTTTTAATAATCTCTGCATTCAATATGGGGATCGAACTTACAACCCTGAGATCAAGAGTCGCATGCTCCACTTACTGAACCAGCCAGATGCCCCTCCATGAAACCTTTAAAAAAAGAGTTAACTCCAAAGTTAATCACACTGGCCCAGAGCATACAACTTTTTTTTTTTTAAGTCTGACCATTAGATTGCTCTAGGCAGTATAGACATTTTAACAATGTTTATTCCTCCGATCCAAGAGCATGGAATGGTCTTCCATCTTTTTGTGTCTTCTTCAATTTCTTTCATGAGTGTTCTGTAGTTCCTCGAGTACAGTTCTTTTACCTCTTTGGTTAGGTTTATTCCCAGGTATCTTACGGTTCTTGATGCTATAGTAAATGGAATCAATTCTCTAATTTCCCTTTCTGTATTTTCATTGTTAGTGTATAAGAAAGCCACTGATTTCTGTACGTTGACTTTGTATCCTGCCACGTTACTGAATTGCTGTATGAGTTCTAGTAGTTTGGGGGTGGAGTCTTTTGGGTTTTCCATATAAAGAATCATGTCATCTGCAAAGAGAGAGAGTTTGACTTCTTCATTGCCAATTTGGATACCTTTTATTTCTCTTTGTTGTCTGATTGCTGTTGCTAGGACTTCTAATACTATGTTGAACAAGAGTGGTGAGAGTGGGCATTCTTGTCGTGTTCCTGATCTCAAAGGGAAGGCTGCAAGCTTTTTCCCATTGAGGATGATATTTGCTGTGGGTCTTTCATAGATAGATTTTATGAAGTTCAGGAATGTTCCCTCTATCCCGATACTTTGAAGTGTTTTAATCAGGAACAGATGCTGGATTTTGTCAAATGCTTTTTCTGTATCAATTGAGAGGACCACGTGGTTCTTCTCTCTTCTCTTTTTGATTTGTTCTATCACATTGATTGATCTGTGAATGTTGAACCATCCTTGTAGCCCAGGGATGAATCCCACCTGGTCATGGTGGATAATCTTTTTAATGTGCTGTTGGATCCTGTTTGCTGGAATCTTGTTTAGAATCTTAGCATCCATATTCATCAGTGATACTGGTCTGAAATTCTCCTTTCTGGTAGGGTCTTTGCCTGGTTTGGGGATCAGGATAATGCTGGCTTCATAGAAAGAGTCTGGAAGTTTTCCTTCTGCTTCAATTTTTTGAAACAGCTTCAGGAGAATGGGTGTTATTTCTTCTTTGAAAGTTTGGTAGAATTCCCCAGGGAATCTGTCAGGTCCTGGGCTCTTGTTTATTGGGAGGTTTTTGATCACTGCTTCAATCTCGTTACTAGATATTGGTCTATTCAGGTTGTCAATTTCTTCCTGGTTCAATTTTGGGAGTTTATAGTTTTCCAGGAATGCATCCATTTCATCTAGGTTGCTTAGCTTATTGGCATATAACTGTTGATAATTTCTGATGATTGTTTCTACTTCCTTGGTGTTAGTTGTGATCTCTCCCTTTTCATTCATAATTTTATGAATTTGGGCTTTCTCTCTTTTCTTTTGGAGTAGTGTGGCCAATGGTTTATTGATCTTATTGATTCTTTCAAAAAACCAGCTTCTAGTTTCATTGATATGTTCTACTGTATCTCTGGTTTCTACCTCATTGATCTCTGCTCTAATCTTGAAGATTTCCCTTCTTATGTGTGGAGTTGGTTTAATTTGTTGTTGATTCTCCAGTTCTTTAAGGTGTAGAGACAGCTGGTGTGTTCTGGATTTTTTAATTTTTTTGAGGGAGGCTTGGATGGCTATGTATTTCCCCCTTAGGACCACCTTTGCTGTATCCCATAGGTTTTGGACCGAAGTGTCTTCATTATCATTAGTTTCCATAAATGTTTCAGTTCTTCTTTGATCTTCTGGTTGATCCAACATTCTTAAGCAAGGTGGCCTTTAGCTTCCAGGTGTTTGAGTTCCTTCGGAACTTTTCCTTGTGATTGAGCTCCAGTTTCAAAGCATTGTGATCTAAGAATATGCAGGGAATAATCTCAGTCTTTTGGTATCGGTTGAGTCCTGATTTGTGACCCAGAATGTGGTCTATTCTGGAGAAGGTTCCATGTGCACTTGAGAAGAATGAGTGATCTGTTGTTTTAGGGTGGAATGTTCTGTATATATCTATGAGGTCCATCTGGTCCAGCGTTAAAATATCTATACTGCCTAGAGCAATCTATACTTTTAATGCCATTCCGATCAAAATGCCACCAGTATTTTTCAAAGAGCTGGAGCAAATAATCCTAAAATTTTTATGGAATCAAAAGAGACCCCGAATCGCTAAGGAAATGTTGAAAAACAAAAATAAAACTGGGGGCATCACGTTACCTGATTTCAAGCTTTACTACAAAGCTGTGATCACCAAGACAGCATGGTACTGGCATAAAAACAGACACATAGACCAGTGGAGCAGAGTAGAGAGCCCAGATATGGACCCGCAACTCTATGGTCAATTAATCTTCGACAAAATAGGAAAAAATATACAGTGGAAAAAAAACAGTCTCTTCAATAAATGGTGCTGGGAAAACTGGACAGCTATATGCAGAAGAATGAAACTCGACTATTCTCTTACACCGTACACAAAGATAAACTCAAAATGGATAAAAGATCTCAGTGTGAGACAGGAATCCATCAGAATCCTAGAGGAGAACATAGGCAGTAACCTTTTCGATATCAGCCACAGCAACTTCTTTCAAGATATGTCTCCAAAGGCAAAGGAAACAAAAGTGAAGATGAAGTTTTGGGACTTCATCAAGATCAAAAGCTTCTGCACAGCAAAGGAAACAGTCAACAAAACAAAGAGGCAACCCACGGAATGGGAGAAGATATTTGCAAATGACGGTAGAGACAAAGGGTTAATATCCAGGATCTATAAAACACTCCTCAAACTCAACACACACAAAACAGATAATCATATCAAAAAATGGGCAGAAGATAGGAACAGACACTTCTCCAGTGAGGACATACAAATGGATATCAGACACATGAAAAAATGTTCATCATCACTAGCCATCAGGGAGATTCAAATCAAAACCACATTGAGATACCACCTTACACCAGTTAGAATGGCCAAAATGAGCAAGACAGGAAACAACATGTGTTGGAGAGGATGTGGAGAAAGGGGAACCCTCTTACACTGTTGGTGGGAATGCAAGTTGGTGCAGCCACTTTGGAGAACAGTGTGGAGATTCCTCAAGAAATTAAAAATAGAGCTTCCCTATGACCCTGCCTTTGCACTACTGGGTATTTACCCTAAAGATACAGATGTAGTGAAAAGAAGGGCCATCTGTACCCCAATGTTTATAGCAGCAATGGCCATGGTCGCCAAACTGTGGAAAGAACCAAGATGCCCTTCAATGGACGAATGGATAAGGAAGATGTGGTCCATATACACTACGGAGTATGATGCCTCCATCAGAAAGGAGGAATACCCAACTTTTGTATCAACATGGACAGGACTGGAAGAGATTATGCTGAGTGAAATAAGTCAAGCAGAGAAAGTCAATTATCATATGGTTTCACTTATTTGTGGAGCATAACAAATAGCATGGAGGACAAGGGGAGATGGAGAGAAGGGAGTGGAGGGAAATTGGAAGGGGAGGTGAACCATGAGAGACTATGGACTCTGAAAAACAATCTGAGGGTTTTGAAGGGGCTGGGGGGTGGGAGGTTGGGAGATCCAGGTGGTGGGTATTGGAGAGGGCACAGATTGCATGGAGCACTGGGTGTAGTGCAAAAACAATGAATACTCTTAAGCTGAAAAAATAAAAAATTAAAAAAAATAAATTTAAAATAAATAAATAAATAAATAAATAAAAGTCTGACCATTGAAGTATCTGATTCAAGAGCACCTGAGATGTTCAAAATCGCTTTTCTAACTCAGACATGTTGAATTATAACCTCTGTAAGTGAAGTCTGGGAATCTGCATTCTTATCAAGCTTCCGAAGTGATTAATATGCACATAAAATTCTGAAAACCACTCACATAGACTGAGAAAGAGTTTTCAATGTTTTTCTAAACCGGTACATAACCAATAACAAAATCTGACAAAGATGAAATAAAATAAAAATAGCCCACATATCAATCTTACTCATGAATATTGATGCTAATATCCTAAATAAAATTTTAGCTTATAGAATAAAGCAAGCACAAGTGTAGCTCATTCCCAGAATGCAATGATGGTTCATTATTAGAGAATCTATTAATATAATGCATAATATTAGCAGAATGAAATCCAAGTTCTTTGCTATTACTAACCATATCCTCCATGATATACTTCTGATTGTCTCTGTAAACACAGCTTTTACCCCCTCAGTGTATCATACTTTGAGCTCCAACAATAATAAATGGCTTTATCACTTCTATCTTACACACACCATATGGTTTTTCACTACAATGTTATTCTATCATGTTGTTTCCCTCTGCTCCCATCCACACTCTTTTTTTTTCAAATTGTCACTTTATTTTTTATGATTGACATAAATTACTTACATATATAATTTATATAACTTGATAAGTTTGGGGATAAGTATATACTCATGAAACTTTCACTATTATTAAGGCTTATAGAAATATCATGCCCTAATTTTTCCCTTACTCAATTATTATTTTAATTTTTATTGTTATTATTATTTGTGTTTATGTTAAAAACACTCAAGATCTACTCTTAGCAAATTTTAAATATGCAATATAGTATTGTTAGCTATAAGTACTATGCTGTACAGTAGATCTTTAAAACTTATTTATCTTGCATAACTGAAATGTTATTTATTTATTACAACCCCATTTCCCTCTCCACCCAACTTCTGGCAACTACTATTCCACTCTCTGCTTCTATGAGTTTTGACTATTTTAGATTTCTTATGTAAGTGAAATAATACAATATTTGTCTTTCTGTGTCTAGCCTATTTCACTTAGCATAATGTCCTCCAGATTCATCTGTATTGTCACAAATGGCAGGATATCTTTCCTTTTTAAGGCTGAATCATATTTCACTATACAATATATGTTCTCTTTATCCATTCACCTGCAGATGGTTAGTTAGGTTGTTTTCATATCTTTGCTTTCTTTTTTTAACATTTATTTTATTTTATTTTTAAGGTAGGCTCCATATCCAACATGGGGCTTGAACACACAACCATGAGATCAAGAGTCACATAGGCTACCAATTGAGCTAGCCAGGCATACCACTACACGCATTTCTTTAAGATAAATTCCAGTTTAGGCACCACCAACTCAAACATGGCTTCCCTGACTCTGCACTAGGTATCTTTTTGCCCTGTTTCTTAGAATAGTCTATGCGTATCTCTAACATTATATATGTATATATTACATGACATGACAATGATATATTTATGTAAAGGTCTCCCCAAAGAAACTGAGTGCTCCTTAGTTCAGCCAATATTCTTCAAGATCCATTTTTGCACAATTAACTTGAATATTGAATGAATGAATGATTGTCAGTGGGGTGCAAATTCATTCCACATGGAACCAAGTGCAAGTTCAGGATGAATTTTTCATTTCCTACCTGGGGGTTAATATGATAATATAGTTAACAATACTTAATGACTTTTTAAAGCCAACTGTTCTTGACTTCTTGGGATCAATTCAGGTTGGTCATAGCATATTAGTATTTTTATGTATTGTTTGACTCAATTAACTCTTTTTTAATTAAAAAAATTTAAATTTATGCCAGTGAGAAAGGCCTATGATTTTAACTTTTCATATTTTCTTTTACTGGTTTAGATAGAATGACTGTAATAACTTCACAGAATGAGTTAGGGAATATTCCTATTTTATTTTCTGGAAAGTATTAAGATGGGAATAATCTGATCCTTGATATTTTGGTAGAAAACACCAGCAAAAAATTGGGGTGTGGCATTTTCTTTGTGGGGAGTGTCTCAATCCCTGCTTCAGTTTTATTTTATTGGACTATTAGGACTGTATATCTCTAACACGTTTTAACACATTTTCATAATCAATATGTGACTAGGACTTTATCTATTTGTCTAAGTTTTATTTTTAGCATAAAGTTGTTCATAGTATTATCTTATTATACTTTTAATCTGTGCCATATCTGTAGTGATGACTGACTTTTCAATTACAGAATTGTACTTTTTGCCTTCTATCTTTTGTTTGGATAAATTTTACCAAAGGATTTCCAATTTAATTAATCTTTCCAAAGAAGCAGTCTTTGATTTCATATATTCTCTCTTTTTATCTCTCTTTTCTATTTCATTTTTATTGTTCTTATCCTTGTCACCTGCTTCCTTTATTATATTTTTCTCTTGTTGCTTATCCAAATTAAAAAAATATTTATTTATTTATTTGAGATAGAGAGTGAGGAGAGGGAAGGGCAGGGAGAAGGACAGGGGAAGAGTAGAGGAAGAGGGAGACAAGCAGACTTCCCACAGAGCAGGGAGCCTGACTTAGGGCTCAATTCCAAGACCCTAAGACCTGTGCCGAAATCGAGTCAGATAGCCTAACTGACTGAGCCACCCAGGCTCCCCTTTATCCACATTTCTTAAGCTAGATGTTTAGGATATTAATTCTGAGGTAAATTAAGTAAATTAACTAACCTAATTAATTGATCTAATTTTTGAATAAAAACATACAAGGCAATCTCTTTGCTTCTGAACATCAGTTCATCAACATCTAACAAATATTATATGAAGCATTTAATTATTACTTCATTCTAAGTATTTTAAAACCTCCATTGTTATTTTTCTTTAATCTATGACTTAGAAACTTGTTTTGAAATTTCCAAATGTAAGGGAATTAAGCAACTTTTTCTAGATTATTGACATCTAACTTCATTGTGTTTTAATCAAGAAGCAATATCTGGAACTTGACTTTCTTTACTCCTTAGTATAATCAATATTTATAAATGTCTTATGTAGGTATGAGAATAATTGATATTTTCTAATTATTGGGTGCAGAACTAAATTTGCTGATTAAGTTAAGCTTACTCACTCCATTTTACAGATCATTAATGATTATTTTTTATCTGAATTATCTGTAATAATAAATTATCTCAATAATCAAGAAAAGTGATACTGAAATCTTACCAGTATGATGTCAGGATGATTCATTTGTCCTGTATAGCAATTAGTTTTTGCTTTATACATTTGAAGTTAAATTTATTAGTTTTATGAAAGCTCAGCATTGTTTACTGTGCTGGTAGACTAAGTATTATATTATGCAGTAAACTTATCTTTCACTAGTGATTTTTTTTTCTTAAATGCTTAGTTGCTTAATAGTAACATAGATACGTTTCTTGGTTAGTATTTACCTGGCATATCTTTTTTTTAAAATATTTTATTTATTTATTTGACAGAGAGAAATCACAAGTAGGCAGAGAGGCAGGCGGGGGGCGGGGGGAAGCAGGCTCCCAGCTGAGCAGAAAGCCTGATGTGGGGCTTGATCCCAGGACCCTGGGATCATGACCTGAGCCGAAGGCAGAGGCTTAACCCACTGAGCCACCCAGGCACCACCCTGGTATATCTTTTGCCACCATTTTACTTTCAAAGTATCCATGACTTTATGCTTTACGTTTATAAAGTTTTTTAAAGACTTATTTATTTATTTGAGGTAGAGAAAGTGAGAGAGAGAGAGCATGAGCAGGGGTGGAGAGGGGCAGAGGGAGAGGAAGAAGCAGGCTCCGTGCAGAGCAGGGAGCCTAACGCAGGACTTGGTCCCAGGACCCTGGGATCATGACCTGAGCTGAAGGCAAATGCTTAACCGACTAAGGCCCCCTGTATGTAGCAGCACAGATATTGGGTTTCTTGTCTTCATATCTGATATGAAAAATTCTTTCACTGACAATTTGGTCCATGTATATTTTTTATTCATATTGATATATTTGAAAATGTTTACACAGTTGCATTTTTGGGCTTCAATTTGTTTAACTTTTCACACTTTCTTTTTTTCTACTACAGTGCGTGTATTTATTGAATGCTGCTCTGTGTTTATTTTGTCTCTTATCCTATTTCTATTTTTTTCCAGTTGTTTGGAAGTTGTAAGTTTATTACCATCATTTTAGTCACTAACTTTATATTTTCCCACACTTATTTACCTTAACAAAATATGACATTAAAAAATATCTCAATTCTTCTCTAAAAATAATACATTTTAATTTTGATTATCTAGTCTCCAACTTCCTCCTGTTGACCGATATTTTATTTCTGACCCATAGAGTAATGCTACTTATTGTCATTTAGGAAGACAATGATTGTATGTATTTGCCCATATGGTTACCACTTTATTTGCTTATCATTATTCTTGCACCACAAACATTACTTCTAGAATAATTCTTATTCTTCCTGAAATACATCCTTTAGAAGCTCCTTTGCATCCTCTTAGTGGTAACTCTCTTTTAAAAAGCAATGGGTGTTACACACACAACGAGTGAATCATTGAATAGTACATCAAAAACTAATGATGTACTGTATGTTGGCTAATTGAATTAAAATAAATTAAGAAAGAGAAAAAAATCAATATATGCATTAAAAATAGCATCCGTTACACACAAAAAAAGTGACATTAGAAATATAAAACACGGGGTACCTGAGTGGGCATCTGCCTTCACCTCAGGTCGTGATCCTGGGGTTCTGGGATGGGGCCCTGCTGTGGGCTTCCTGCTCAATATGGAGTCTCCTTCTCCCTCTACCTGTGCACCCCTCCATGCTCTCTGTTGCTATCTCTCAAATAAATAAATAAAAAATAAATAGAATCTTGTGTGTGTATATATGTATGTAGTACATACATAGATATAAATCAGGATACACCACTGCTAGGCTTATATCAGGACAGTGGATTCTCACTGAACTTTGGAAAAAGTACTGAAGTAAAATCATGGTAAAAAGGTATGTGTGTAAGGAGAGAAGGACTCCTGACTCATCCATTCTGGACATCCATGTTTGGTGGTGATATGATTGTTCACGATGCCAGATAGTGTCAACCAGTCACCTTCAGAAAGTTGATCTTGAATTTATGAGGACTAGATTGTGTGAAGATAGCCACACTGTCTCACTGGGTTCTTCTTTGGAATAGAGAATCAGGGTCTGAGGATGTGCCCTACTCAGGGGCCAGAACAAAACCTAGTGAAACTTGCAGGAAGTCACATTTGCCTCCTGGACCAGTTTCACTCAGCATCCAAGTTGGCTGAGAGATGAGCCTGCAGCCAATGAGCTCCATTTCGTGCAGGTGGAGCTACAGATGTCTGTCTTTCTCTGTGGTGGAGGAGAGTGGAGAAAGAGCTGTGGTTAAGCAGGGCTACCTAGGGGGCTCCACTGGACATCTCCAGGAGTAGAGCACTGATGAAGCCTGTAGCAAGCTGGCCTGAAGTGGGTTCTGGCCATTGGCAAAATGGGTGGGCTCTGCCTGAATTGTTCATTTTTCTCTCTGAAGAGTTTTCTCTTCCGGCCACTGGCACGTGAGTGGCAGTGACTCAGCACTGTCTAATTACCTCTGCCCCCGGGTGAACCCACATCCCACGGGTCGGGGACTCAGGGGACCCCCCATCCCCAGATCAGGGAAGGTCATTCGTTGGCATCATTCAAAGGAAGATGAGGCCATTTTAATAGGATACTCTCATCTCTAGGTGAGTGTGGAAACTCTGTGACAGGAAGGAAAATAATTGCATTTTCTCCTAAAGCCACCGGAAATAATTTCTACTTTAACGGTGAAAACAGGACTCTTTGCGTCTCTGGGCGTTTTACATTGCAGGTTGTAATGAGCGAGAAAATGTCTTTCTTTTAATAGCTAACCCTCTGAAGCTTCGTGCCTGGCAAGGTAAGTTGATGTGGCAAATTATCGTTATCGAAGAGAGATTGAGCTAGGGACAGCATCTGTGCTTTGTACACTGCATCACTTAGCTCTTGTTAGCGTAGCGGGAACATTGGCCCTTGTTTGTAACAGGACATTTTTTGAAAGAGTGGTGGTCATCAGGCACAGTCCCAGCCAGATGAAGGTAGAGGAGGAGACATCTTGCCCCCCACATCTCCCAGTTGCATCAGACTCCTTCAGCTGAATCCAGCAGTGTCAGCTTTGTTAGCCGTCATGCTATCCTCCTCCCTCCCCTTCTGTCTCCTCACTTCTCTCCTTCCTACCTCCAGCAACTCTCAGGACTCTCAGGGATCTGGGATTAGTCTTTGTACTGTAGTGAGCATAATCCTAGGGGTTTTCTCTCATGAGCAGGGTTTTGCTAGGGAGATGGCCTGAATGTGAGTAAGCAGAGAGAGAGAGAGAGAGAGAGAGAGATAGAGAGAGATGGCAGATGTAAATGGGTACTCCGTTCACCTGCCCAGAGTCATAATGTTCCCCTGGACCGGTTCTGAGCACTTGCATTCTCTTACCTTTGTCCCTTCTTTCAGCTCTTTCTCTCTAGGGGGCTTGTTTTCCCTTTGTGGGTATGTTTTTCCAACACAGCTGAGTAAAGTTGGGGTGCCCTTTGAGCTAAAATGCCTGCACGATTCTTCTTTCTTTTATGAGTGTGAAGCTGCCCTGAACCTTCTCTTTGGCTGATGTTCCAYACATGTGAGGAGGTGTCCACACTTTCAATGAAACTTCTATGACTTTTTGGATGTCCCTTTACTTGGGAAATCCTATTGCACAAGGAATTCTGAAACTCCTGAACCTTCTCTTTGGCTGATGTTCCATACATGTGAGGAGGTGTCCACACTTTTAGTGAAACTTCTATGACTTTTCGGGTGTCCCTTTACTTGGGAAATCCTATTGCACAAGTAATTTTGAACCTCCTGCTTTCAGATATTTAACTCTTTTTTAAGTTTAGATTCATACATATGCTGCCATATTTCCTACAGTTTTTAATAGAATCATGTATTCTTTCTCCCCACTAATGACTTCCTATGGAGTTAGCTGCAATTTAGTGTCCTCAGTAGTTAACATGAACTATTTTTTTTTAACAAAGACATATTCGAGGTCTTGTTTTTAATTTTCTTTCAAAGTTATGAATGAAAATGAATTTCTAAATGCTATTTTGTTTTTGGTTCTAAAATAATCTATTAATGTCATTTTAAATGATTCTTAGGAAGGACTCCCACGGTCATCTCATGAAGCTTTGATTTACTTTTGTAGAAATTAAAGCTCATAAATTATGTATTTCTGCACTTCACAATAATTTATTGGAGGAACATTCCCACTGCTCAGTGAAGACAAGCAATCAACTTTGTACAAAATCATATTAATTGTGGAAAATAAGTTTGCATAGCAGCCCAGTAGAATGTATTCTCTTTCCTATTTTGGGTCCCTCTTGAATCCACCTGGGGCTTATGACTTTTGATGAGGACGGACCAGGTCTAATGTAACTAAAATGTTGCTGAGTGGCTGCAACATTGAACCAAGGCCAGAGGACCAGTTTTCACATTGGAATCAATCAGATTCAAGGGCTCAGGCAGAAGACATGAAAAAGTTAACAGTTTTTTTTTTCTTTTTCCTATGATAGACTTTGTCTGGAAAAGCTAGTTTTATAAATGTGAATCGACTGAAAGAGAAAATACATTACACGCACTCTTGGAGGCCAGAAATTAGTATTTTCAAATTGAGATGAAATAGTTCCCTCAGGAAATATACTTTGCTGGTCATTTACAGATTTAGGCTCTGGAGTTTGCAGGCTTTTCATTCACTCTCTCATACATTCATTCATTTCACTTACTCATTCATAGAAGCATTTATCGAGTGCCTGCTGTTTTCTCAGCCTGCTTCCAATTATTTCTTTGAAAGGTGGCTTGTTTGGAAGGCTCCTAGAGGGACTGGCGAGTTGATTGGTATTTCTAAGTACAGTCTGAATGTGTGAAGTCTGAAGGTTGTTGGAAAGGGCTTTAGAAATAGGCTCGTCACTCCTGCCATTTCCTCTGCTGAGAACTTGCAGGGAGCATCCTGAAAACTAAGGGCCAGGGCAAATGCCACCTGTGAGGCCCTGCATTTCCTCTCACAAACTCACAGTATATGCCTGGGATGGGCTTCCCACTGGCCCTGTTTGCTTATCCACATGGAGCCTCTTCTTGCCCGTTGGTTTCAGCTTTTGTGTCACGCAGGTCCTTGGCAGTTAACATCACAGCTTCCCAGGTGACTGAGGATGGAAGGTTTTAGACTTTGTGTGAAAGTCACCATAGATTAGAGATTTCAGAGACTAGTGAGGGGGGACATTTGCACAGCAGGCATCTTGGCTGCTCCGATGTTCTTTTCTTTCTTTCTTTTTTTTTTTTTTGGATGGCAGAGAAGCCAACTTCTTGGTCAAAAGAAAATCCATGCTTTCTCTGAGAAGTCGTACCCAGCCAAGAGTTCATGTTGTCTCACTGTACATTCCCTGTCCATTAAGTAGGATTTAGATGTGTCTCCCCATGTAAGTTAGGCTAACCAAATTCTTTGGAGAAGATATAAAGCTAGCAAAATAATTAACTTGTATTATATCATGCTAAATAGTATACCCAACAAAAATGTTCTCTTACTGACTAGTGAAGGGTGCCATGTAGAAGTGATGCTCTTGTCCCTCTGAGTATTAACAAGAATGAAATGATTTGATCATATGATTAAAGTTATCATGAATTTAGGAGTGAGAATTGGAGGAGAAAGAACAAGTTAAAGTCAATCATGTGTGAATATGTTATTTTTGAAGGAGCATTAAAATCTCTGTTCTCCACCTTAATTTTTTAATATAGAATACTGGCCTATGCAGGACACATAAGAGTTTATGAGAGGTTTCTGTTTGAGAATGAAGGTAATGAGTAGAAAAGTTGCATGTAGTTGTGTTTGTATGTGTGTGTGTTTTTGAATGTGAGTATTGAGTATGCATATGTGTATATGGATACCCTGGGTGAGTAGCAAGAAAAATTGAAAGCACTTAAAAAACAATTGGGTTTAAATTTTAGAAATATATTTGTCCTACATAATGTTGTTTTTCCTTCTATATGGATTTTTGTTAATGTCCTCAAAGTGATTTCTTGGCACAGCTCCTAGGCAGGCCTGCCTTATTTTCCCCATTTTTTCCCTGACTTCTGGGCTAGCCATCCTTTGCAGTCTTGTCACCTTAAACTGGTCTGTGGGACAGTGACTTTGACTTGCCTATTTGCTTGTTAAAATTGTAGAATCTCAGACCTCGCTCCTCACCTAATGGATCAATATTAATTTTTGCAAAATCCTTGGGTGATTCACAAGTACCATAAAGTTTGAAGTGCTCCTTTGCAGGGCAGTGTTCAAAATCAAAAACATCATATTTTTTTCTTCTTTTTGTGTTTCTTGTCTGCATTAATGGTATTGCAATCTTTCCATTTGGCCAGGCTGAAAGCATCAGCCCTATTTGTCACCCTCATCTGTCATGTTCCTCACATCCCATCCATTGTCAAAGCCTGGCAATTATGCATCTTCAACATCTCTTAACTTTGCCATTTTCTTTCTCTTCCCACTTCTAATCTCCTTGTTCACAGTTTAGTAAGCTTTCACTAGGCCATTGAAGTAGCTGGTAACCTGTGCATGTGTATTTTCTTTGTCTTGAGACTTTCTGGCTTCTAATCCATTCTCCTTGTTGTTGCTATATTATCTTTCCTAATGCATACCTCTGCATCATTTTATGCACAGAAATCTTCACTGGTGACTTGTTACCTACCAAAACTTATTTCAATCCTTTAACATGACATTCAAGACTGCAGTATTTCTAAATTCAACCTCTGACATACTGTCGTTCAGACCCTGAGTTTCAGTCTTATCTGATTATTTCCTTCCTCCCCCTACAACATGTCCCATAGTTTTCTGTTCCTGTCTTTTTCTTTATGTCTGAAATGATCCTCTCAAACAGTCACACATGCAAATATTAACTTCCTTCAAGGCCTTCTAAACCCATTCTTTGTCCTTTCTTACAGTTCATCATGTGGTTCCTTAGCATTGTTAGAACACACCCCCACACTTCTACTCTTCCCTAGTGAGCTTTGCATTCATGTCTTACCTCCTCTGATTAATTCTCAGGTCCTTGAAGGTAGGAACAGTGTCTTGTTCTTCCTCTAGCCTACCACAATGCCTAGCCAAGTGCTTTATAAAAATAGATATTCAACCAATGCACTGTGAATACAAATGAATAGAAGCAGGGAAGATGGGATGCTATCCTTCCACAAAAACACATCCCAGATATCAGCAGACATTTATCAAAGTATTTATTAAATCAGCTAGTGATATTAACAACCAGTAGCATGCGATAAACACAGAGAAGGAGTTGACTGCTAGGATTAGTCCTATTTCTTATTAGTCCTATAATCAAGTATTCCCTCATTGCCTCCTATTTTCTAAATGTATTTGTATAGGTCCTCCATTTGCACCTGCCTGCAGTACACCCAGAGGTGCACTTAGGTTTCTCACTCAGAGAGCTACAGTAGAGCTTAGAGGTTTAATGACAAAAGTAGCTAACCCTACCAGTGGCACAGGATAAAAGCATTGCAGGGGTCATTGTGTTGTAATCTGGATCCTTGGGAAAATTACGCTTGATGGTGAGCTCTGATGTCAGTCTTGTATTAAGTTCTGTGCATCATTGTGTATTGGTTTGTAACTGTCTTAAGAGCTTCCCTGGGTGTAATCTGAAACTGACACCTGTACTCTGAGGGCAGGGAGAGACCGAAGAAAGAGAGACTACTCCAGGTTGATGTGGCAATTTTAATAAGCAAAGGGAACTTACACATGAGGCTTCTCTTGGGTGTCAGCAAGGTGAATGTATCCTTTATACCCACCTGCCAGATCTTCAAAGTTTAAGAGAGACCTTTACAGAGAGGCCTTAACTGGGTTCATTCAAGTGTACTGTGCAGGTATTCTCAACACCACATCACTATCTCAAGGCTATGTCCTTGAAGCAGACTCTGGCAATGGGAAAGACAAGTGGAACCCACATTCCAAAGACAGGGGATGGAATTAGAAGCCTCAGATTGCCCAAGTCCAGCTCACAGATCAGCTGGTGGTCATGCCTTGTCAGTGACCTTCCCCAACATTGTGAGAGTGTCTTAAGCTGGAATCTGTTTGAAGGCCAGACAGTTTTCCATCCTTTTTCACATGGTCTAGCCTTGCTCAGTGTGTGCTTCTGTGCTTTTTTTGGTGTGTGTATGTGGGTTTTGGTGCTTTTTTAATTAAAGAGACTGTGTTAATAAAATGATAGTGATATAATCTTTTTCATAACAACTATTTATTGAGAACCTACTATGTGTCAAGCAATATTCAAACAACATTACATATATTATATTATTTCATTTAATTTTTATCAAAACCTGTTCACCTCATTTGGTAGATAAGACAGCTATGGCTTAGAGAAATTATTTAATTTAGTCACACACAGACTTAGAAGGTCAAGAAACTAGGAATTAGATCTTCACTTGGCTGATTTAAGTGCTTATATCCTAGTTCCATTTGTATTGATGAAGATGACCAGATTATGTTTATCTGACAGTGAATTCTAATTTGATGGAAGGAAATAACAGAAATCCGGTGATTTCATGCTTCCAGGAATTTCTGACATATTTCAGCCACAGAACTTCCTGTTTATCTCTTTCTAAATGTGTTTTCTGAGCTTAGTCATTTTCATCACTATCAGTCCTAAACTACACAGTATCATATACTCATTTCTTGCCTACCTGTTCTTGCTCAACTCCTTATTCCTCACTAATTTTCCTATGGAGAGCAGTTATACATTCTGTTTCAAGTTAAGGTTAAAAACTCAGTTTGTTCATTGTCTTTACTACAGAATTTTAGCTTTTGATCTCCAAGAACTGCCATTGTTAGGCGTCATTTGCAACTCGCTCTCTACTCAGTATTCACATTAACTAATTAAAAAAAATCACTGGTGACTGCTTGTTACAATGAGAGAATATTTATTTCAATACCAACATCAATTGCCATATTTTGGCTCTTATTGTATAGGTCCAGTGTGGTGAACAACATCTTCTGTGATATCCTCCTATTTTTAGTTTTATCTTGCACATTTTTGAGCTTCCAATCTGCAGCTCAACTTCTTGATCACCGTCCTCATCTCCATAATTTTCATTATTATAGCCAACCTAAGATTTACTGAGTTGAAGGAAGACATAGAGAAGTCTCACTCTGTACATTAAGATTTGCATCTGTCCACCATTTTCAATGGAGAACTTACACATTTAAGAATATTTAGGGTCTGTCATTTACAGCATGATAACACCCATGATGAACTTTATTATCTATAGTTAAAGAAACCAGGCAGTGCAGTGGCCACTGGAGAGGGTCTTATGTAAGTTCTCATAACCTTAAGATAAATGGGTTCCTGGTGGTACAGTCGGTTAAGTGTCTGACTCCGTTTTGGCTCAGGTAGTGATCTCAGTGTTGTGAGATTGGACGCTGCATGGAGCTCAGCACTTGGGGAAGAGTCACTTGAGATGCTCTCTCTCCCTCTCCCACTGCCCCCCCCCCCCCATGCTCTCTCTTTCTCTCACAATAAATAAATCTTTTAAAAAAAAGAGTGATTAAATACAGCTGGTTGTTGACTCATATACTTTTAGCTTTGTTGGTTCAAAAGTAAGAACAGTGTCTCCATACAGCTCATTTAGTTCTCTTTGGTCTATGACCATAAACTTTTCCTTGATTTTAAGTTCTTCAGTCATCTTAATTTACACTGTATCAGTAATACTTTATCATGATGTACAAATAATTTTGTAGTTTCAATTAAATAAAGTACCTAATAAAAATTCTCAACTCCAAACTGTTTATTTCTGAGTAATGGTCTCAAATACTTGCAATTTGTTTTCTTTTATAATTTTATCACTAGACTCTCATTTTGGGGGCTCAGAATGTAGAGTATTAAATTATTTTAAAGGAATAGCTTCATTATAAACCCAAATGATAGACCTTCTTAGCAGTCTGTCAACAATGTATGCCAGTCTTCTTGACAAAATTCAAATCTGTGATTCTCAGGCAAAAATTTTAAAAATATTTATTTATTTTAGACAGAGAGAGAAAGAGAGAGAGAGAGCAGGGGGAAGGGCAGAGAAATAGGGAGAGGGAGAACGTCCCAAGCAGACACCCCACTGAGCACAAAGCCTGACTCGGGGCTGGGTTCCACGACCCATGACATCATGACCTGTGCTGAAACCAAGAGTCAGATGCTTAACTGACTGAGCCACTCAGGTGCCCCTCAGGCAAATGTTTTATATGAAGGACAAGTAGGGTCTCAGTATGGTTATACATTGGTGACAAATTTTGTATTCCTTATCACCTTGTGGGATTATCCACTCCCTTATTGATCATAATTTAGTGTGTGACACCTAGAAAGAAATTGTATATGACTTCAAGTATATGAACACTATATAGAACCCTGATTAGTGATTCTTCTATAGAACCTCTACTGTAGTACCATTAAGAAAGTCAGAAGTCAGTAAAAAATAGTTTTTTGACAGATACATAACAATTTTGAACAGAATTAGGTGGCATGTGTTTTGGCCATTCTTTGTCTTAAAATTATGTCTTTTTAAAAAGAAATTTAAAAATTTCTTTTCAGTGTACCAGAATTCATTGTTTATGTACCACACCCAGTGTTCCTTGCAATACATGCCCTCCATAATACCTACCACCAGGCTCACCCAATCTCCCACCCCCGACCCCTTCAAAACTCTCAGATTATTTTTCAGAGTCCATAGTCTCTCATGGTTCGTCTCTCCCTCCAATTTCCCCCAACTCCCTTCTCCTCTCCATCTCCTCGTGTCCTCCATGTTATTTCTTATGCTCCACAAATAAGTGAAACCATATGATAATTGACTCTCTCTGCTTGACTTATTTCACTCAGCATAATCTCTTCCAGTCCTGTCCATGTTGATACAAAAGTTGGGTATCCATCCTTTCTAATGGAGGCATAATACTCCACAGTATATTTGGACCATATCTTCTTTATCCATTCATCCGTTGAAGGGCATCTTTGTTCTTTCCACATTTCAGTGACTGTGGCCATTGCTGTTATGAACATTGGGGTACAGATGGCCCTTCTTTTCACTACATCAGTATCTTCGGGGTAAATACACAGTAGTGTAATTGCAGGGTCATAGGGTAGCTCTATTTTTAATTTCTTGAGGAATCTCCACACTGTTCTCCAAAGTGGCTGCACCAACTTGCATTCCCACCAACAGTGTAAGAGGGCTCCTCTTTCTCCACATCCTCTCCAACACACGCTGTTTACTATCTTGTTAACTTTGGCCATTCTAACTGGTGTAAGGTGGTATCTCAATGTGGTTTTGATTTGAATCTCCCTGATGGCTAGTAATGATGAACGTTTTTTCATGTGTCTGTTAGCCATTTGTATGTCTTCATTGGAGAAGTGTCTGTTCATGTCTTTTGCCCATTTTTTGACATGATTATCTGTTTTGTGTGTGTTGAGTTTGAGGAGTTCTTTATAGATCCTGGATATCAGCCTTTTGTCTGTACTGTCATTTGAGAATATCTTCTCCCATTCTGTGGGTTGCTTCTTTGTTTTGTTGACTGTTTACTTTGCTGTGCAGAAGCTTTTGATCTTGATGAAGTCCCCAAAGTTCATTTTCACTTTTGTTTCCTTTGCCTTTGGAGACATATCTTGAAAGAAGTTGCTGTGGCTGATATTGAAGAGGTTACTGCCTTAATAACTGGATGCCACATTGGATAATTTGGATTCATGAATCCTATCATAAAAAGGAGAAGGATAAACATCCATCTACGTACAGATGATTTAGTTTTATTGCAGAAAACTAAGAGTGCTTTCAATAGACATTGGTCCTGCTAATTACTCTCAGTGGTAATGGCTTTATCCCAAACCATTATTTTTAGTAGTAGTCTTCCAGCATTTAAATGTCTTTTGTATAATAGTCTTGTATAGCACAACAATGTATCATTGGAGGGCATTAAAAATATATGCAGATAGAGATTGAGATGACTGTAAAATGGGACATTCACAAAAAAGTTACATTGTCTTGCCTTTGCTTTAAACTGGTTGCTCTAAGGACACCTGGGTGGCTCAGTGGGTTAAAGCCTCTGCCTTCGGCTCAGTCATGATTCCAGGGTCCTGGGATCGAGTCCCACATCGGGCTCTCTGCTCAGCAGGGAGCCTGCTTCCTCCTCTCTCTCTCTCTCTCTCTGCCTGCCTCTCTGCCTACTTGTGATCTCTGTCAAATAAATAAATTAAAAAAAATAATAAACTGGTTGCTCTACAGTAGCTTTGGCTTTTGAGAATTTTGCGACTATAGTGGGTAATTAGTAACACTTGCTTTGTAAATTTTCCATGTGAAATAACTAGTTGATATGTTTTATTACTATGGTTTTCAAATTGCATTACGTTTTAAAATGAATACACTATTTTAATAAGTTTTAGGTTTACAGAAAAATTGAGCAGAATGTGCAGTTATCATATACCCCATCACCACTCCATACACAATTTCCCATATTATTAACATTTTACATTAATATGGCACATTTGCTACAATTGATGAGCAAATATACATATATTATTATTAACTAAAATCCATAATTTACATTAGGGGTTTCTCTTAGTGTACATTCTTTGGTCTTGACAAATGTATAATGACATACCCACAATTGCAGTATAATACAGAGTAATTTCACTGCACTAAAAATCTCCTGTACTCCATCTGTTTATCCCTCCTTCCTCTCTGCAGACCTTGGCAAACACTGATCTTTTTCTGTCTCCATCATTTTCTCATTCCCAGAATGTTATGTAGTTGAAATCATATAGTAACTAGCCTTTGCAGACTGATTTTTCTCACTTAACAATATACATTTGAGGTTCTTTCCTGTCCCTTAGTGGCTTGATAGCTCATTTATATCTATTGCTTAATAATTTTCCATTGTATGGAAATACCACAGTTTGTTTATTCATTTACCTATTAAAAGACGTCTTGACTGCTTCTTAGTTTTGGTGATTATGAATAAAATATTAAAATTTGTGTGAACATAAGTTTTTATCTCTTTTGGATAAATACTAAGAAATACAACTTCTAGATTGTGTTGTAAGAGTATGGTTAGGTTTATATGTAACTGTCAAACTATCTTCCAAACAGCTATTCCATTTTTGTTTGTTTGTTTTTTCTTCCAATATTTTATTTAAATTCAAGCTAGCTAGCATATAGTGTAGTTTCAGGAGTAGAATTTAGTGATTTATCACTTACATATATTACCCAGTGCTCATCACAACATGTGCCCTCCTTAATGCCCATCACCCATTTAGCCCATCCCACACACCTTACCTTCCAGCAGCCCTCAGTTTGTTTCCTAGAGTTAAGAGTCTCTTATGGTTTGCCTCCCTCTCTGTTTTTATCTTATTTTATTTTTCTTTCCCTTTCCCTATGTTCATTTGTTTTGTTTCTTAAATTCCACATATGAGTGAAATCCTATGGTATTTGTCTTTCTCTGGCTGACTAATATCACTTAATGTAATACCCTCTAGTTCCATATAGATTGTTGCTAATGGCAAGATTTCATTCTTTTTCATGGATGAGTAATATTTCATAATACATACTTACCACATCTTTATCAATTCATCAGTTGATAAACATTTGGGCTCTTTCCATAATTTGGTTATTGTTGGCAGTGCTGCTATAAATATTGGGATGCATGTGCCTCTGTGAATCAATATTTTTGTATCCTTTGGATAAATATCTGGGTCATAGAGTAGTTCTTTTTTAACTTTAAGGAACCTCCATACTGCTTTTCAGAGTGGCTACACCATCTTGCATTCCCACCAACAGTGTAAGAAGGTTCCCCTTTCTCCCCATTCTCTCCAACACCTGTTGTTTCTTGTGTTGTTAGTTTTAGCCATTCTGACAGATGTGATGTGGTAGTTCATTGTGTTTTGATTTGTATTTCCCTGATGCAAAGTGATGTTGAGCATTTTTTCATGTCTGTTGGTCATTTGTATGTATTATTTGGAGGAATGTCTATTCATGTCTTCTGCCCATTTCTTAACCGAATTATTCATTTTTGGGGTGTTGAGTTTTATAAGTTCTTTATAGATTTTATATATTAGCCCCTTATCCTATGCCATTTGCAAATATCTTCTCCCATTCTGTAGGATGCCTTTTGGTTTTGTTGATTTTTTTCCTATGCTGTGCAGAAGCTTTTTATCTTGATGAAGTCCCAATAGTTCATTTTTGCTTTTGTTTCCCTTGCCAAGTGGCTATGTCATTTTGCATTCTCACCATCAACAAATAAGTGTTCCTGTTGCTCCTTATCTTCATCAGTATTTGGTGTTATCAGCATTCCAGATTTTGCACATTCCAGTACGAGTGTAGTGGTATATCATTTTTCTTGTATTTATTTTTTTTTAAGATTTTATTTATTATTTATTTGACAGAGAGATAGAGAGAGCACAAGTAGGCAGAGCAGCAGGCAGAGGGAGAGGGAAAAGCAGTCTCTCCACTGAGTGGGGAGCCCAATGTGGGGCTCGATTCCAGGACTCTGGTATCATGACCCAAGCCAAAGGCAGCTGCTTAACTGACTGAGCCACCCAGATGCCCCTCATTGTTCTTTTAATTTGCATTTCCTTGATAACATGATATGGAGCATCTTTTCAAATGTTTATTTTTCATTGTATATCCTCTTTGGTGAGGTGTCTGTTAAAATCGTTGACCCATTTTTAACCACATTGTTTTCTTAATGTTGAGGTTTGAGAGATCTTTGTGTATTTTGGAAAACACTCCTTTACTACATGTGTCTTTTTCAAAAATTTTGTCCAGTTCATAGTTTGTGTTCTCATTCTCTTAACATAGTCTTTCAATGTTAAGAAAAAGTTTTTAATTTTAACGAAGTCCAGCTTATCAATTATTTCTTTCATGGATCATACTTTTGGTGTTATATCTAGAAAGTCATTGTGAAACCCAATGTCACCTAGATTTATTCTTAATACCTTTTAGGAATTTTATAGTTTTGTGTTTTGTATTTTGGCCTATTTTGAATTGATTTTGTGTGTGTGTGTGTATGTGTGAAAACTTTAAGGTCTTTGTCTAGATTTTTTTCTTCTTTACATGTGGATATCAAATTTTTCCATCACCATTTGTTAAAAAGACTACCTTTTCTTCTTTGTCAAAGATCAGCTGACTATACATATGCAGGTCTATTTCTGGGCTATCTAGTTTGTTCCATAAACTATTTGCCTATTGTTTTACCAATATCAAAATTTGGCCTCATATAAAAAGGATTATACAACATAACTACATGGGGTTTATCCCATGAATGCAAGAGTGGCTCATCATACAAAAATATACCAAAGTAGTACATAATATTGAGAGAAAAAAGGACAAAAATCACAAGATCATCTCAATAGATACAGAGAATGTATTTGACAAAATACAACCTCCTTTTATGATAAAAAACTGCTCAGTCTGAAGGGTTTGAAGAGGTGGGGGAGTGGGAGGTTGGGGGAACCAGGTTGTGGGTATTAGAGAGGGCATGGATTGCATGGAGCACTGGGTGTGGTACAAAAACAATGAATACTGTTATGCTGAAAATAAATAAAAAATGTTTTAAAAAAACTGCTCAATAAAATATTAACAGAAAGAAACTTTCTTAACCCAATAAAGTGCATACAAAAAACTCACAGGTAACATCATACTTAATGAAAGCTTTCCCTATAAAATTAGGAACAAGAAAGAATGTTTCCTCTCTGCTTCTATTCAACATTGCATTCAAGCTTCTAGCCAGGACATTTAGGGAAGAAAGTGAAATAAAATAACATTGGCTAATTGAATTTAAATTTAAAAATAGCATTAAATAGGGATAGAAGTAAAAGTACCTCTATTCATGGGTAATATGATCTTGTATATAGCAAATACTAGGGAAAGCACAAAAACTATTAGATCTAGTAAATATGTCCAGCAAGTTTACAGGTATCAAGATTAATGCACAAAATCAACTGTATTTCTATACACTAGCAATAAAATTTGAAAATTAAATAAGAAAATAATTCCATTTGAAATAGTATCAGAGAAAAGATTCTTAGGGATAATTTTTTTTTATTAAGTTAGCCACCATACAGTGCATCATTAGTTTTTGATGTAGTGTTCAGTGATTCATTAATTGCATAAAACACCCACTGCTCATTATAACACATACCCTCCTTAATACCCACCACCTGGCTACCTCACCCCCCCAGTCCATAGTTTTTTTCCCCAGTCCATAGTTTCTCATGTTTTTTCTCCCTCTTTGATCCCCCCACTCCAGTTTCACCTTCCTTCACTTAATGTCCTATTCCTTGTGTTCCACATATGAGTGAAACCATATGACAATAGTCTTTCTCTGCTTGACTTATTTCACTTAGCATAATCCCTTCCAGTTCCATCCACATTGATGCAAATGGTGGGTATTCATCCTTTCTGATGGCTGAGTAATATTCTATTGTATATATGAACCATGTCTTCTTTATCCATTCATCTGTTGAAGGGCAACTCATCTCCTTCCACAGTTTAGCTATTGTGGACATTGCTGCTATGAACACTGGGGTGGATGTGCCCCTTCTTTTCACTACATCTGTATCTTTGGGGTAAATACTCAGTAGTGCAATTTCTGGGTTGTAGGGTAGCTCTATTTTTAATGTCTTCAGGAACCTCCATACTGCTTTCCAAAGTGGCTGTACTAGCTTGCATTCCCACCATCAGTGTAAGAGGGTTCCACTTTCTTCACTTCCTCACCAACAATTGTCTTAGGATTAACTTTTAACATATGTGCACTACTTATATATGAAAACTGCAAAACATCACTGAAAATAATTTTAAAACATTTAAACAAATGGTTCATGGATAGGAAAACTACTATTAAGATGGAAGTACTCCACAAATTGATCCACAGATTCAGTGTAATCCTCCTCAAAATCCCACCTTTCACATTTGCAGAAATTGAGAAAATGTTCGTAAAATTCATATGGAAGTCCAAGAGACCCATAACAACCAATGGAATCTGAAAAATAATAAGAAAGTTGGAGGACTCAAACTTCTAAATTTCAAAACTTATTACAATGCTACAGTAATAGTAAGACAGTATGGTACTTGCGTAAATATAGACATATAGATCAATGGTGTGCAATTGAGAGTCCAGAAATAAACTCATACTTCTATAATTTATTTTTTTTGCAAGTGTGCCAAGAGAATTCAATGAGGGAAAGAGTAATCTTTCTACAAATAGTACTCGAACAACTGGATGGTTATCCACATGGAAAAGAATTAAACTGGATTGTTATTTCGCATCGTCTATAAAAATTAACGGAAAAGTTAAAAAGTGATTAAAAGCTTTTATCATAATAACAAATCTATAAAAATTTTAGATAGAAACTCAGGTGTAGATCTTTACAACCATGGAATATGTAATGGCTTATTAGATATGGGACTAAAAGCACAGACAACAGCATCATCAACAACAAAAAATAGGTAAATTCTACTTAGAATTGAAAATATTTGTGCTTCAAAGAATACTATCAAGAAAGTGAAAAAGACAATGGACAGAATTAAAGAAAATATTATCAAATAGCATATATCAATTAAGGGACTTGTATCAAGAATATATAAAGCATGTGTTGTGATGAGCCCCGGGTGTTATATGCAACTAATGAATCATTGAACACTACATCAAAAACTAATGATGTACTATATGTTGGCTAACTGAACATAATGAAAAAAAGTAAATACCTTTCCCAAACTCAGTAGCCTAATTTGAATATACTGTGCATATATAAAAAGAGACTATATAAAGAAATTTTACAGCTCAATAATAAAAATACAAATAATCCAATTACAAATGGGCCAGGGATTTGAGTAGACATTTTTGTGAAGAAGATATGCAAATGGCCAGTAAGTGTGTGAAAAGATGATTAACCTCATTGGTCATTAAGGAAGTACAAGTAATAATCACAGTGAGATGCCACTTCACACCTATTAGAATGGCTACAATAAAAAAACAGAATATCATGTGTTGGCAAGATTGAAGGCATTTGAATTCCAAACATTATCTAGTGAGGGGAGGAGGAGCAAGATGGCAGAGGAGCAGGAGACCTAAATTTTGTCTGGTCCCAGAAAGTCAGCTAGGTAGTTACCAAAACTTTCTGAACACCTACAAACTCAATGGGAGATAGAAGAAAAGAATAGCAGCAATTCTATGAACAGAAAAGCGACTATTTTCTGGAAGGTAGGACACACAGAGTAGTGAATCTGAGGCCATATATGGGAAGATATACCACAGAGGGTGGGATCCTCCGTCAGCCATCTCCCAGCAAGTGATAGAGCAGGAGAGCACAGGGTTGGAACTTTTAGAAGTCGGTTCCATGGAGGGATGTTGCACCAGTGGCTAATCAGGGGGTGGAACTCTCACTGCACAGTGTGGTCTCAGGACCCTCCAGGTCACAGAAAGCCTGGGGTGCCTGAATGTGACAGAGCTCCCAGTTATTGGACCAGGGAAGCCAGCTGCCAAAACAGAGCTGAGGAAAGGAGGTCTCAGCTCAGGGTTGCCATTAACTGTGATCATGGCACTGTCAGGCCACTACTTTTCAAACAAGGACCCCACAAGTGGCAGATATGAGGGGAACCCCCCTTCCTCCACTGGGAGGAGCACTGCAGGAGCATGCTGCAGGAATCTACTGGGTTTGGAGACTCCAAACAGGGCCATGTGCCAGAGATAGAAATGCTCAATCACAGGCCAAGTGAGCTTGGAGTGCAGTTGGAGACCAGGGTCACAGGAATGATTGACTGCTTTTCTCAATGGCTCACTGAAGAGGGGGATGCCTGAGCTCTCAGCTCCTCCGGGGGCAGATTGGGAGGCCACCATCTTCATTGCCCTCCTCCAAAGCTGTAGGGAAAGCTTTCAGGGAACAAAAGCTACCGAGAGCAAACTTAAGCAGATTACTTAGCTTAGCCTTTGGCAAGGGCAGTGCAATACTGCGTCAGGCAAAGGCATTTGAGAATCACTGCAACAGGCTCTTCCTCCAGAAGACCAGCAAGAACATCCAGCCAAGGCCAAATTTACTGATCAACAAGAACTGCATAACTCCAGAGCTAGGGAATACAGCACATAGAATTGATGGCTTTTCCACTCCATGATTCTTTAGTCTTTCAAAGTTAAATTTTTAAAAAGATTTTATTTATTTATTTGATGGAAAGAGATACAGCAAGAGAAGGAACACAAGCAGGGGAGTGGGAGAGGGAGAAGCAGGCTTCCTGCTGGGCAGGGAGCCCAGTGTGGGGCTCAATCCCAGGACCCTGGGATCATGACCTGAGCTGAAGCCAGATGCTTAATGACTGAGCCACCTAGGGGCCCCTTGAAGTTAAATGTTTAATTTTTTTTTCTTTTTCTATTTTTTGAATTACTCCTTTTTCCTATTTTAACCAACGTCTTAACTTATCAATACCTTTTAAAATATCTTTCTTCATTTTCATTTTTATAGTCATATCCAATCCCTTCATTGTATTTAACCTTATTTTTTAACTTTTTAAAAAATTTTCAGTGTTCCAAGATTAACCTTATTTTTTGTATACATATAAGTTTTTCTTTCTTTAAATTTTTGAGATACAGTTTCTTCTAACAGACCAAAATATATCCTAAAACTAGTGTATGGCTTTGTTCTAGTCTCCTGCCTGATCATATTTCCTCCTTTTTTTTTCTTTTTAAATGTTTTTCTTTCTTGTTCAGTCAACTTCTTATCAATTCATTTATTAAAATCTTTTAAAATTTTCCTTTTTACAATCATATTCCATCCCTTCATTGTATTTACCCTTATTTTTGTAAGTTTTTCTTTCTTTAAAATTATGGGAGGCAGTTTCTTCTAACAGATCAAACAACATCCAAAATCAAGTGTGTGGCTCTGTTCTGTTCATCAGCTTGATCATATATTTTCTTTTTCTTTTTCTTTTTTTTTCTCCCTTGTTTTGGGTATCTTCTGCTTTGTTAGTGTATATTTTTCTGGGGTCACTGTTATCCTTTTAGCATTTTGTTCTTTCATTCATCTATTCTTCTCTGGACAAAATGACAAGGTGGAGAAACTCACCTCAGAAAAAAGAACAAGAGGCAGTACAGACTGCCAGGGACCTAATCAATATGGACATTAGTAAGATGTCAAACTACAGTTCAGAATGATGATTTTAAAGATACTAGCTGGGCTTGAAAAAAGCATAGAAGATACTAGAGAATCCCTTTCTGGAGAAATAAAAGAACTAGACTCTAACCAACTTGAAATCAAAAAAGCTATTAATGAGGTACAATAAAAAATGGAGACTCTTACTGCTAGAATAAATGAGGAAGAAGAGAGAATTAGTGATATAGAAGACCAAATGATGGAGAATAAAGAAGGTGAGAAAAAGAGATAAGCAACTACTGGATCACAGGGGGAGAATTCAAGAGATAAGTGATACCATAAGATGAAACAATATTAGAATAATTAGGATCCCAGAAGCAGCAGAGAGAGGGGCAGAAGGTATACTGGAGCAAATTATAGTGGAGAACATCCCTAATTTGGGAAGGAAACAGGCATCAAAATCCAGGAGGCACAGAGAACTCTCCCCTCAAAATCAATAAAAATAGGTCAACCCTTCTCCCCCCGTCATCTAATAGTAAAACTCACAAGTCTCAGAGACAAAGAAAATCCTGAAAGCAGCTTGGGACAAGAGTTCTGTACCTACAATGGTAGAAATATTAGGTTGGCAGCAGACCTATCCACAGAGACCTGGCAGGCCAGAAAGGACTGGCATGATATATTCAGAGCACTATGAGAAAAATATGCAGCCCAAAATACTACATCCAGCTAGGCTGTCATTGAAAATAAAAGGACAAACACAAACTAAAACAATTTGCAAACACCAAACCAGACCTACAGGAAATATTCAAGGGGTCCTCTAAGCAAAGAAAGAGCCAAAAGTAACAGACCAGAAAGGAACAGAGACAATACACAATAACACCCTCCTTATAGGTGATACAATGGCACTAAATTCATATCTTTCAATAGTTACCCTGAATGTAAATGGGCTAAATGCCCCAATCAAAAGACACAGTGTTTCAGAATGGATAAAAAAACAAGACCCATTGATATGCTGCCTGCAAGACACTCATGTTAGACCCAAAGACACCTCTAGATTGAAAGTGAGGGGGTGGAAAACAATTTACCATGCTAATGGACATCAAAAGAAGACTGGGGTGACAATCCTTATATCAGATAAATTAGGTTTTAAGCTAAAGACTTTAATAAGAGATGAGGAAGGACATTATATCGTACTTAAAGGGTCTGTCCAACAAGAAGATCTAAGTATTTTATATATCCATATCCTAACATGGGAACAGCCAATTATATGAACCAATTAATACCAGAGAAACACATCAACAATAATACAGTAATAGTATGAGATTTTTTTAAAAAGATTTTATTTATTTATTTGACAGAGAGAAATCACAAGTAGGCAGAGAGGCAGGCAGAGAGAGATGGAGAAGCAGGCTCCCTGCTGAGCAGAGACCCTGATGTGGGACTCGATCCCAGGACCCTGGGATCATGACCTGAGCCGAAGGTGGAGGCTTTAACCCACTGAGCCACCCAGGCGCCCAATAGTATGGGATTTTAACACCTCCCTCACTGCAATGGAGAGATCATCTAAGCAAAAGGCAAACAAGGAAATAAAGGCTTTAAGTGACACACTGGACCAGATGGACATGACAGGTATATCCAAAACATTCCATCCCAAAGCAACAGAATACACTGTCTTCTCTAGTGCACATGGAAAATTCTACAGAATACATCACATCCTCAGTCACAAATCAGGTCTGAACTGGTACCAAAGGATTGGGTCATTCCCTGCATATAGTCACACCACAATGCTTTGACACTAGAACTCAACTGCAAGAGGAAATTTGGAAAGAACTCAAATACATGGAGGCTAAAGAGCATCCTACTAAAGAATGAATGGGTCAACCAGGAAATTAAAGAAGGCTTAAAAAATTCATGGAAACAATGGAAAATGAAAACACAAATGCTCAAAATCTTTGGGATACAGAAAAGGCCATCCTGTGAGGAAAGTATATAGCAATACAAGCCTTTCTTAAGAAACAAGAAAGGTCTCAAATATATACCCTAACCCTCCACCTAAAGGAGCTGGAGAAAGAACAGCAAATAAAGCCTGAACCCAGTAGGAGAAGAGAAATAATAAATATCAGAGCACATATCAGTGAAACAGAAGCCAAAAGAACAGTAGAACAGATCAATAAAACTAGTAGCTGGTTCTTTGGAAAAAATTAAGATTGATTAAACCCTTAGCCAGACTTATTAAAAAGAAAAGATAAAGGACCCAAACTAATAAAATCATGAATGAAAGAGGAGAGATCACAACCAACACCAAATAAATACAAACAATTATAAGGACATATTATGAGCAACTATACACCAGCAAATTTGATAATCTGGAAGAAATGGATGCATTCCTAGAGACGTATAAATTACCAAAACTAAACCAAGAAGAAATAGAAAACCTGAGCAGACTCATAACCAGTAAAGAAACTGAAGCACTGGGGTGCCTAGGTGGCTCAGATGGTTGGGTGTCTGCCTTTGGCTCAGGTCATGATCTCCAGCTCCTGGGATCGAGCCCCATGTAGGGCTCCCAGCTGACAGGGGGAGTCTACTTCTTCCCCTCTCTCTGCCTCTCCCCCTGCTTGTGCTCTCTCTGTCTCCCTCTCTCTCAAATGAATGAATAAAATCTTTTTTAAAAAAGAAAAAAAAAAGAAATTGAAGCAGTAATCAAAAAATCTCCCAACAAACAAGAGCCCAAGGACTGATGGCATCCCAGGGGGGATTCTGTCAAACATTTAAAGAAAAATTAATATTTATTCTCCTGAAACTGTTCCAAAAAATAGAAATAGAAATAAAACTTCTAAGCTCATTTTATGAGGCCAGCATTACCTTGATCCCCAAATCAGACAAAGATCCCATCAAAAAGGAGAATTATAAACCAATATCCCTGATGAACATGGATGCAAAAATTCTCACCAAAAGACTAGCCAACAGGCTCCAACAGTATATTAAAAGGATTATTCACCACACCAGGTGGGATTTATTCCTGGGCTGCAAGGTTGGTTCAACATCCACAAATCAATCAATGTGATACAATACATTAATGAAAGAAAGATCAAAACCATAGAATCCTCTCAATTGATGTAGAAAAATGAAGTCAGGAAAGAATGTCCAATGGAAAAAAGAGTCTCTTCAACAAATGGTGTTGGGAAAATTGGACAGCCACATGCAGAAGAATGAAACGACCATTTCCTTACACCACACACAAAAATAGACTCAAAATGGATGAAGGACCTAATGTGAGAAAGGAATCCATCAAAATCCTTGAGAAGAACACAGGCAGCAATCTCTTCAACCTCAGTCACAGCAACTTCTTCCTAAAAACAGCACCAAAGGCAAGGGAAACAAGGCCAAAAATGAACTATTGGGACTTCACCTAAGATCAAAAGCTTTTGCACAGCAAAGGAAACAGTCAAGAAAACCAAAAGACAACCGAGAGAATGGGAGAAGATACTTGCAAATGACATATCAGATAAGTATCCAAAATCTATAAAGAACTTATCAAACTCAACACCCAAAGAACAAATAATCCAATCAAGAAATGGGCAGAAGACATGAACAGACATTTTTGCAAAGAAGACATCCAGATGGCCAACAGACACATGAAAAAGTATTCAACATCACTCGGCATCAGGAAAATACAAATCAAAACCTCAGTGAAATACCACCTCCCACCAGTCAGAATGGCTAAAATTAACCAGTCAGGAAATGACAACTGTTGGGAAGGATGCAGAGAAAGGGGAACTCTCCTACACTGTTGGTGGGAATGTGAGCTGGTGCAACCACTCTGGAAAAAAGTATGGAGGTCCCTCAAAAAGTTGGAAAGAGAGCTACCCTACAACCCAGCAATTGCACTACTGGGTATTTACCCTAAAGATACAAATGTAGTGATCTGAAAGGGCACGTGCACCTGAATGTTTATTGCAACAATATCCACAATAGCCAAACTATGGAAAGAGCCTAGATGTCCATCAACAGATGAATGGATCAAGAAGGTGTGGTGTATATATACAGTGGAATATTATGCAGCCATCAAAACCTGAAATCTTGCCATTAACAATGACGTGGATAGGACTAGAGGGTATTATGCTAAGTGAAATAAGTCAATCAGAGAAAGATAATTATCATATGATCTCACTGATATGAGGAATTTGAGAAACAAGACAGGATCATAGGGGAAGGGATGTAAAAATGAAATATGATGGGACCATGGAGGGAGACAAACTATAAGAAACTCTTAATCTCAGGAAACAAACTGAAGTTTGCCAAAGGGGAGGGTGTTGGGAGGGTGCGGTGGCTTGGTGATGGACATTGGGGAGGGTATGTGCTATGTGAGCCTTGTGAATTGTGTAAGACTGATGAATCATAGACCTGTACCCCTGAAACAAATAATACATTATATGTTAATAAAAAATACATTATATGTAAATTTTTTAAAAATTACATTCTAGTGAGAATGTAAAATGTTACATTCACTTTTTAAAATTTTATTTTATTTTTCCAGTGTTCCAAGATTCATTGTTTATGCACCACACCCAGTGCTCCATGCAATATATGCCCTCCTTAATACCCACTACCAGGCTCAGCTATCCCCCACCCTCTCCCCTCCAAAACCCTCAGTTTGTTTCTCAGAGTCCACAGTCTCTCATGCTTTGTCTCCCCCTCCAATTTCTCCCAATTCACTTTTTCTTTCCTTCTCCTAATGTCCTCCATGTTATTCCTTATATTACATTCACTTTTGAAAATAGCTTGACAGTTTCTCAAAATTTTACATAGCATTATCATATGACCCAGCAGTTTCACTTCTAGGTATAGACTCAAGATAATTGAAAACATATGTCAATGCAAAAACTTGTATATAAATGTTCACAGCAATATTAATCATAATAGCACAGAAATGGGAAAATCCAAATGTTCATCAACTGAAGAATGAATCAACACAATTTAGTATATTTACACAATGGAATAGTTTTTGTCTATTAAAAGGAATAAAATACTGATACACCCTACAATATGGATCAATGTTGAAAACATTATGCTATGTGAAGGAAGCCAGTCTCAAAACTCCACATATTATATGATTCAATTTACATGAAATATCTATAATATGCAACTCTGTGGAGATAGAAAATAGATTAGTGGCTGCATGGGAAAATGGGGAGTAAAAATTAAAAATTAAAAAAAAAACAAGTTGGGTCATAGCATAGACATTTGGGAACTTTTCAGCCCATTTGCTCGTATTTTTGAAAATCCAGTATGTGGTCATCCATTCAGAAATGAGTAAAACAGCATGTAATTCTCATGATGTGATATCTATCTCAAAGTCATTTAGGCAACTATTAGAACTTCTAAGTTTGTCCTTAACTGATAACCTGGAAAATCTTTACCCCAACTGATAATCAGAATGTATAGTCTTAATTTGTGTTGCTTATATTTTTTTCTAAAGCTGAGTTGTGAAGGGAAAAAAGGAGGCATATGGAAGCTTAAACCAAATATGTTACATCCTTTTCTCTTCTTCTGATTTGTATTTGGCAATCCAATCAAACCATCAGGGAGGTTTAGATATTTAGACCACATTATTTTGCCTTTTTGTACAATTATTTTAATGAAATTGCTTTTTGACTTAAAGCTATCAGTTTGCATTGAGGTATATCATCAAGAGTTCTATGAAACTAGCTACTTACTGTGCTTTACTACTAGGATGCTTTTGAGGACATTGTTCTCTATGTTTTCCAATTTTATAAAGACCCACAGCACAAATTTTTCTCTGGATTTGATACCAATAAAAATGTTTTTCATGATAAATTTTTGTGACATCCTTGTAAATACTCTTATCACTGATTGTATTTCTCCTTTTGCTTCTGGTACTGTGTAGGTCTGAGCCAATTTGAGGGTCATTTCTTACCACAGTATAGAAATTATTACATACACTTTACACATTAACCTTACTCATGGCTTTATACATATCTTGTATTATATTTAGCTTTGTAATCTGCCTCAAGACCATTCTTTTCCAATGATAGAATAATAGATTGCCAGAGAGATTTAGATAAAGATAGACAAACACCTCCTGGCCCTGGCCACAGACAGATTCATCATGTCAATGACAAACTTACTCTGAATACATAAAAATCATTCACAACTGTATACTGTTGCCCAAAAGGAGTAAGAATAAGAGACCATGACTGGCTCAGTGCAATACAACTACATGAAAGGAGTTACAATTCACATATATGTCCTATAATCATTATTCTCATATCATACCTGTTAGTCAGGGATGGGAAACTGGGTTTTCATGTGTTGAAAGTTAATCTCTGTTATTGCCAGTCTTATTTCCATTACTATTATGAGTTTGAAATATGAAGGTGACTAAAATTGTCCAGAGGTGGATGGTGATGTGGAGATTTGAGAGCATTTATCAACTCATTTCAGCAGCATTAACATTTTTATTTGAAATATCCAGTTAAGTAGGAAACTTGAAAGGCACTTGTGTGCCTCAATTATTTTTATCATCATACTGAAAGTTGCTGTAAAAATTCTGCTTGTCCCTTCAAGACATCAAAAAATAGGTTACATTATGCCCAGCAAGTTGATTTTCTGGAAATGATTAAATGAAAAAAAAGTTTGATTATTCTGGAAATGGAAGGAATGACTGATGACTGATTGATTGATCAAATTTTCTACTTTTTATTAAATTGTTTGGCATCAGGGCAACCTAGGCCTTATCTCTCACTTAAGAAGAAAGCAGATCATGACATTTTTATTACATGGCTTAAAGAATGACAGCTTTGACAAATCCCCGCTTGACATGGAAAACTGTAATAATATACCCAGATGTCTGAGTTAGTGACACTTGCAACATTGGTGAAGCAGGTGGTCAAATAATAGTGGTCTTTTGCTATGTGATGATTCCAGAAAGAAAACTTTTCCACTAAGTGGTCTTTAGAATGACCACATAATACTTATCTTTTCTTGGCAAGCTCAAACTCAAAATATGGTCCTGAAATACATGGACTAGGAGAGAAAAATCTCAAATATCTCTCTGTATATATGATTCACAAATCTGTGTTTTTTAAAATAAAAATTATATATATTAAAGGTGATGTTTTAAGATTGTGCACACACACATACACACAGTGAAATGATTACTAGAGTTAAGCTAATTAATATGTCTATCTCTTCACCATTACCATTGTTTGTGTGTGGTGAGAACACCTGAATCTCTTGGCAAATTTCTAGTATTCAAGTATTCAGTACAATGTTATTAACTATAGCCATCATGTTGTACATTATCTTTCTAAGTCACCTTCATGACTGCAACTTTATACACTTTGACCAGTATCTTCCCATTTTCCCCAACCTCTCCAGCCCTGATAAAAATACTTCTCTCTGCATCTATTTATTGGACTTTTTTAGAATCTACATATGAGTATGTTCATGAAGCATTTTTCTCTCTGGCATATTTCACTTAGCATAACATCTTCCAGTTTCATTCATATTGTCACAAATGGCAGAATCTCCTTTTTAAAGGCTGAATAATATTCCATTGTTTTATTAATTGGAAATTTCTGCATGGTGGATCAAATTTGCACCAAATAACTGTCATTGTGCAAGTATTACCAGTAAGGTGACTTATTCCCTTCCCAATCTATGCTGAAACCACACAAAAGTGAAAATATAGAACTACACTTTGAGAGCACTGGGTCATGCTTAGCTGGTCTTAACAAGATGGGTTTTCCTGGTAGATTTGATTTGTGAATGGAGGAAAATGGTCAGGCTAGTTGCTTGATGAAACTCTTGATTTTTCACCTGAAAACATGCTTGCAATCATAGTCTTCCCTATCTTTCTATAAATGGAACTTGCATAAAATTGGTTATTCAAACTGGAAAACTGGAAGTCATGTTTGTACTATCACTTCCCTTTGGCCTTTTCCTGAAATTCATCAACAAATACTGTGTATTCCATCCTCCAAATTTGTCTTACATACAGACATGTCTTTCTATGTTCCTTTCTTTTACTATTATACATTGCCCCAAACTTTGTGCAGCTCTATTTTTTTCTCTTGCTTTATCTGTGAATCTATTTTCCACTCTGAACAAAAATTATCTTTTTTCACTTGATTTTATGTATTTATTTATTTATATTTTATTTTATTTTTTCAGTGTTCCAAGATTCATTGTTTATGCACCACACCCAGTGTTCCATGCAATACATGACCTCCTTAATACCCACCACCAGGCTCACTTAACCCCCCACCATCCAAAAATACCCCTCAGTTTGTTTCTCAGAGTTCAGTCTCTCATGCTTCATCCCCCCCTCCAACTTCCCCCAATTCACCCCAATTCACTTATCCTTTTCTTCTCCTAGTGTCCTCCATTTATTCCTTATTCTCCACAAGTAAGTAAAACCATATGATAATTGACTTTCTCTGCTTGACTTATTTCACTCAGCATTACCTCTTCCAGTCTCATCCATGCTGATATAAAAGTTGGGTATTCGGGGCACCTGGGTGGCTCAGTGGGTTAAAGCCTCTGCCTTCGGCTCAGGTCATGATCCCAGGGTCTTGGGATCAAGCCCCGCATCGGGCTCTCTGCGCAGTGGGGAGCCTGCTTCCTCCTCTGTCTCTCTGCCTGCCTCTCTGCCTGCCTCTCTGCCTACTTGTGATCTCTGTCTGTTAAATAAATACATAAAATCTTTTTTAAAAAGTTGGGTATTCATCCTTTCTGATGGAGGTATAATATCCCATTATATATATGGACCATAGCTTCTTTATCATTTTGTCTGTTGAAGGGCATCTTGGCTCTTTTCACAGTTTGACATCTGTGGCCATTGCTGCTAGGAACATTGGGATACAGATGGCCCTTCTTTTCACTACATTTGTATCTCTGGGGTATATAATGAGCAGTGCAATTGCAGGGTCATAATGTAGCTCTATTTTTAATTTCTTAAGGAATCTCCATACTGTTTTCCAAAGTGGCTGCACCAACTTGCATTCCCACCAACAGTGTAAGAGGATTCCCCTTTCTCCACATCCTCTCCAACACTTGTTGTTTACTGTCTTGTTAATTTTGGCCATTCTAACTGGTGTAAGGTGGTATCTCAATGTGGTTTTGATTTGAATCTCCCTGATGGCTAATGAGGATGAACATTTTTCATGTGTCTGTTAGCCATTTGTATGTCTTCTTTGGAGAAGTGTCAGTTCATGTCTTCTGCCCATTTTTTGATGTGATTATCTGTTGGTTTTTTTTTTTAAGATTTTATTTATTTATTTATTTATTTATTTGACAGACAGAGATCACAAGTAGGCAGAGAGGCAGGCAGAGAGAGGGGGGGAAACAGGCTCCCCGCTGAACAGAGAGCCCAACGTGGGGCTTGATCCCAGGAACCCGAGATCACGACCTGAGCCAAAGGCAGAGGCCAACCCCCTGAGCCACCCAGGCACCCCCGATTATCTGTTTTGTGTGTGTTGAGTTTGAGTAGTTCTTTATAGATCTTGGATATCAGTCCTTTGTCTGTAGTGTCATTTGCAAATATCTTCTCCCATTCTGTGAGTTGTCTCTTTGTTTTGTTGACTGTTTCCTTTGCTGTGCAGAAGATTTTTATCTTGATGAAGTCCCCAAAGTTCATTTTCCTGTTTGTTTCCTTTGCCTCTGGAGACCTATCTTGAAAGAAGTTGCTGTGGCCAATGTCAAAGAAGTTACTGACTATGTTCTCCTCTAGGATTTTGATAGATTCCTGCCTCACATTGAGGTCTCCTACGCATTTCGAGTTTATCTTTGTGTATGGTGTAAGAGAATGGTCAAGAATTATCTTTCAAGAAGCTAGACTTATATCAGGACAGTGGATTCTCACTGAACTTTGGAAAAAGTACTGAAGTAAAATCATGGTAAAAAGGTATGTGTGTAAGGAGAGAAGGACTCCTGACTCATCCATTCTGGACATCCATCTTTGGCGGTGATATGATTGTTCACGATGCCAGATAGTGTCAACCAGTCACCTTCAGAAAGTTGATCTTGAATTTATGAGGACTAGATTGTGTGAAGATAGCCACACTGTCTCACTGGGTTCTTCTTTGGAATAGAGAATCAGGGTCTGAGGATGTGCCCTACTCAGGGGCCAGAACAAAACCTAGTGAAACTTGCAGGAAGTCACATTTGCCTCCTGGACCAGTTTCACTCAGCATCCAAGTTGGCTGAGAGATGAGCCTGCAGCCAATGAGCTCCAATTCGTGCAGGTGGAGCTACAGATGTCTGTCTTTCTCTGTGGTGGAGGAGAGTGGAGAAAGAGCTGTGGTTAAGCAGGGCTACCTAGGGGGCTCCACTGGACATCTCCAGGAGTAGAGCACTGATGAAGCCTGTAGCAAGCTGGCCTGAAGTGGGTTCTGGCCATTGGCAAAATGGGTGGGCTCTGCCTGAATTGTTCATTTTTCTCTCTGAAGAGTTTTCTCTTCCGGCCACTGGCACGTGAGTGGCAGTGACTCAGCACTGTCTAATTACCTCTGCCCCCGGGTGAACCCACATCCCACGGGTCGGGGACTCAGGGGACCCCCCATCCCCAGATCAGGGAAGGTCATTCGTTGGCATCATTCAAAGGAAGATGAGGCCATTTTAATAGGATACTCTCATCTCTAGGTGAGTGTGGAAACTCTGTGACAGGAAGGAAAATAATTGCATTTTCTCCTAAAGCCACCGGAAATAATTTCTACTTTAACGGTGAAAACAGGACTCTTTGCGTCTCTGGGCGTTTTACACTGCAGGTTGTAATGAGCGAGAAAATGTCTTTCTTTTAATAGCTAACCCTCTGAAGCTTCGTGCCTGGCAAGGTAAGTTGATGTGGCAAATTATCGTTATCGAAGAGAGATTGAGCTAGGGACAGCATCTGTGCTTTGTACACTGCATCACTTAGCTCTTGTTAGCGTAGCGGGAACATTGGCCCTTGTTTGTAACAGGACATTTTTTGAAAGAGTGGTGGTCATCAGGCACAGTCCCAGCCAGATGAAGGTAGAGGAGGAGACATCTTGCCCCCATATCTCCCAGTTGCATCAGACTCCTTCAGCTGAATCCAGCAGTGTCAGCTTTGTTAGCCGTCATGCTATCCTCCTCCCTCCCCTTCTGTCTCCTCACTTCTCTCCTTCCTACCTCCAGCAACTCTCAGGACTCTCAGGGATCTGGGATTAGTCTTTGTACTGTAGTGAGCATAATCCTAGGGGTTTTCTCTCATGAGCAGCGTTTTGCTATGGAGATGGCCTGAATGTGAGTAGGCAGAGAGAGAGAGAGAGATAGAGAGAGATGGCAGATGTAAATGGGTACTCCGTTCACCTGCCCAGAGTCATAATGTTCCCCTGGACCGGTTCTGAGCACTTGCATTCTCTTACCTTTGTCCCTTCTTTCAGCTCTTTCTCTCTAGGGGGCTTGTTTTCCCTTTGTGGGTATGTTTTTCCAACACAGCTGAGTAAAGTTGGGGTGCCCTTTGAGCTAAAATGCCTGCACGATTCTTCTTTCTTTTATGAGTGTGAAGCTGCCCTGAACCTTCTCTTTGGCTGATGTTCCAYACATGTGAGGAGGTGTCCACACTTTCAATGAAACTTCTATGACTTTTTGGATGTCCCTTTACTTGGGAAATCCTATTGCACAAGGAATTCTGAAACTCCTGAACCTTCTCTTTGGCTGATGTTCCATACATGTGAGGAGGTGTCCACACTTTTAGTGAAACTTCTATGACTTTTCGGGTGTCCCTTTACTTGGGAAATCCTATTGCACAAGTAATTTTGAACCTCCTGCTTTCAGATATTTAACTCTTTTTTAAGTTTAGATTCATACATGTGCTTCCATATTTCCAACAGCTTTCAATGGAATGGTATTTTCTCTTGTATAAAAAGTTTTACTGAGTATAATTGACACAAACCATTACATTAGTTTCAGTTGTTCAACATAGTGAATCAACTTCTCTATATATTATGCCATTCTCACCACAAATGTAGCTCCCATATATCACCCTTCAACACTATTATAATATTATTGACTATATTCCCTATGCTGTACTTGTCATCCCCATGAATTTTTCATTCTATAACTGGAAGCCTGTATCTCTCAGTCCCCTTCACCCATTTTGTTTATTCCCTCTGCCTCCTCTTCCCTCTGGCAAGCATCAGTTTGTTCTCTGTATTTACAGGTCTGATTCTGCTTTTTGTTTGTTTATTCATTTGTTTGTGGCATCATATTTTCCTGATATTCCACAAAGCCTTCTTTTGGAATACATTCCACCAATCATTCCTCTTTTAACTTTTAATTGAATATAGTCAACATACAATATTAGTTTCAGGTATACAACACAGTCATTCGACAATTACATATATTGTGAAATCCTCACCATGATAATAAATGTAGTCACCATCTGTCACCATACATAGTTTTTACAATATTATTGACTATATTCTCTATGCTGTACTTTTTGGTTTCAATAGATTTGTGAATAATTCTCATCAGTATGGGTATAGATAATTATTTTAATACCATCATCACCAATATATAGTTTTTACACTGTGACTTAAGCTTATACAGGTCTTATTTTTTAACTCAAGCTAACACATTCTCTAGTTTGGCTCCTATCTTGCCCTGAACTTATATATTTGAGATGACTGTCTAAACAGAGGTACAGTTTTGTGGATATATAGACTTTCTCTTGTATTACTTTCTCTTTCATGTCCTGGTGAATTTATGGATACTCTGGGAAGATCTGTGTAAAGTTATCCTGGATTCAGATTTCAAATGCTTATTCTTTGAATGGTTCATAAAGGGCAAGGAGAAAAAAATGATCTTGTATATACACATCGAAAACTTTGAACTAATTAAATCTGTAGACTTTTCCTTTCTTGTATGGTAAAAAGGAAAAAGCTATAAAGTAGAGGTAATTGCCTGATTGGTATAATGTCTTTAAATAAAGCCTGGCATCTTGTTGGAATTTCTGCATTACTCCCTAAGGAATATTAAAAACAGTGTACAATATAATGTTCAAAGAACACATTAGGATCCAAGAATAGAGAACCCACATTGAGGTCTTATTCCTGTCACAAGTGGTTATCCTAGAGATTGGGATTACCAGAAGTCAGAAACTCTTCCAGTGAGATCTTTATTTAGCTTTGTTTTACAAACATTATGAACCAATATTAAGTATTAGCATTAGGCAACATTTTTATCAAGAAACCACTAAAAGAGAATCATAGAATGTTGAGGTCAGAAAGAACCCTTGAAAAGATTTGGTTTAATATCAATTATAAATGGGTAAATCTTAAGAACAATTGTGCAAAGTTATCCATGGAGCCAGTGGCAAAGTCCAGACCATTGCTCCATGACAACAGGTAATTGTTCTTGTGTATATACTTACTAATTCAGCTCATATCAGCAAGCCTTACTATAGGTGCTCATGACTGAGCCTATTAAAATGTATCCTTAACCTCAGACTTCATTCTTTTTCCACAGTGTAATCTCATACTGCTAAATAATGTGCTTTGGTACCTGGATGACTTCCTACTGAGGCAGAATTTTTTAAAAAGTTGATGGAGGGTGATGTGAGAGATAGATATGTCACTTGGCTCTCTTTTTTTTTTCTTTCCCATATGTTCATCTGTTTGTTTCTTAATTTCCACATGAGTGAAATCATATGCTGTTTGTCTTTCTCTGACCGACTTATTTTGCTGAGCCTAAAATGGTCAGATTTAATTAGCAAATCATTTGCCGCAGAATGAGACCATTCCAAAACAATGTGAAAACTGGTTTGAGCTCTTCGGGAGTCTTAACCCTCTGTATCCCAAAGTCCCACAGCGGTAAATGTAGTCACTACATACCTGGACTCAGTGCTCATATGGTTCCTTACATTACTGTTTATCCTGTATTGTGACTCTCTCCACCTCTGTGAGCTTCTTTTGGGCAGAAACTGTATATTTCATATCTGTTAGCAGAGTGTAAAGCACTTATGGCCTAGACAAGTTTCTCAAAAAATGTACATGAAATGAGGGAATGAACTTCAGAAACTTAGCACTTGTAACTAACTGCATAGTGGAGTATGAAAAATACAACTGAGTTAGAAAATGTAGTGACCTTCAGAATTAAGGACTTTGTACTAAACATTGTTTCCCGGGGCACCTGGGTGGCTCAATGGGTTAAGCCTCTGCCTTTGGCTCAGGTCATGATCTCAAGGTCCTGGGACTGAGTCCTGCATCAGACTCTCTGCTCAGCAGGGAGCCTGCTTCCCCCTCTCTCTCTGCCTGCCTCTCTGACTACTTGTGATCTCTCTCTGTGTCAAATAAATAAATAAAAAATCTTTGAAAAAAATAAAAATACACATAGTTTCCTCTTTTGAATATTTTTGGGGTTACTTTCCCCAAAGTTGGATTTTGTGGCCAAAGAGTATGAGAATTTCTCAAAGCATCTGCTGCATACACAGCATTAGGCTATGTTCTATGTAGGAGATAAGAGAGGATATGGAGCTAATATATTGGGACAGTGGATTGATCTGCTTGCCATTGCATACCAACTTAATATTGTTTTCTAGGTGACCTCTAAAGGAGGATCTTTGCTCCCAGAAATTGTATTGAATCTGTAGATTACTTGAGTAGTATGGGAAATTTTAACAATATCAAGTGTTTGAATCCATGAGTGTGGATTATCTTTCAGTTTATTTATGTCTTCTTAAATTTCTTTCATTAATGTCTTATAGTTTTCAGTATATAGATCTTTCACCTCCTTGATTAAGTTTATTCCTAGGTATTTTTACTTTTTTGGTGCAAATAGGATTGCTTTCTTTCTTTCTCTTTCTGATAGTTTATTATTGGTGTATAGTAATGCAACAAATTTTTGTTTATTGATTTTGTATCCTGCAACTTAATTAGTTTATTAGTTTGGACAGTTTTTTGATGGACTATTTAGGGTAGTCTATAAATAATATCATGTCATCTGTAAATAGTGCCAGTTTTGCTTCTTTTTTTTCCCCCAAGTTGGATGCCTTTCATTTCTTTTTCTTTCTTAATTGCTCTGGCTAGGACTTCTAATAGTATGTTGAATAACAGTGGCAAGATTGGGCATCCTTGTCTTGTTCCTGATTGTAGAGGAAAGCTTTCACGTTTTCATTATACACTATGTTAACTGGGTTTGTCATATATGGCCTTAATTATGTTGAGGCACATTCTTTCTCTATCCACTTTGTTGAGAATTTTTCTCATGAATGGATTTTGAATTTTGTCAAATGCTCTGGTGCATCTATTGAGATGGTCATATGATTTTTAAAATTTAATTTAATTTTTTGTGTTCTAAAATTCATCATTTATGCACCACACCTAGTGCTCCATGCAATACCTTCCCTCCTTAATATCCACCACCAGGCTCACCCAAACCCCCACACTCCTCCCCTCCAAAACCCTCAGTTTGTTTCTCAGAGTCCACAGTCTCTCATGGTTCATCTCCCCCTCCAATTTCCACCAACTCACTTCCCCTCTCCATCTCCCAATGTCCTCCATGTTATTCCTTATGGCTCACCAATAAGTGAAACCATAAGATAATTGACTCTCTCTGCTTGATATATTTCACTTAGCATAATCTCCTCCAGTCCTGTCCACGTTGATACAAAGGTTGGGTATTGATCCTTTCTGATGGAGGCATAATATCCCATTGTATATATGGACCATAGCTTCTTTATCCATTTGTCTGTTGAAGGACATCTTAGCTCTTTTCACAGTTTGGCAACTGTGACCATTGCTGCTATGAACACTGGGGTACAGATGGCCCTTCTTTTCACTCCATCTGTATCTTTGGGGTAAATACCCAGTAGTGCAATTGCAGGGTCATAGGGTAGCTCTATTTTTAATTTCTTAAGAATCTCCACACTGTTTTCCAAAGTGGCTGCACCAACTTGCATTCCTGCCAACAGTGTAAGAGGGTTCCCCTTTCTCCACATCCTCTCCAACACTTGTTGTTTACTGTCTTATTGATTTTGGCCATTCTAACTGGTGTAAGGTGGTATCTCAATGTGGTTTTGATTTGAATCTCCCCGATGGCTAATGAGGATGAACATTTTCTCATGTGTCTGTTAGCCATTTGTATGTCTTCTTTGGAGAAGTGTCTGTTCACGTCTTCTGTCCATTTTTTGATGTGATTATCATCGCATCAAAAGAGGTTACAGCCTATGTTCTCCTCTAGGCTTTTGATGGATTCCTGCCCCACACTGAGGTCTTTTATCCGTTTCAAGTTTATCTTTGTGTATGGTGTAAGAGAATGGTCGAATTTCATTCTTCTATACATAGCTGTCCAATTTTCCCAGCACCATTTATTGAAGAGACTGTCTTTTTTCCACTGTATATTTTTTCCTACTTTGTCAAAGATTTTTGACCACAAAGTTGAGGATCCATATCTGGGCTCTCTACTCTGTTCTACTGGTCTATGTGCCTGTTTTAGTGCCAGTACATATGATTTTTTATTCTTCATTTTGTTAATGTGATGTATTACATTGATTTGCAAATATTGAACCATCCTTGTGTCTGTGGAATAAATCCCACTTTATAATAGTATATGATCCTTTTGATATATTGTTTAATTCACCTTGCTAATATTTTGTTGAGGATTATTTTATCTTTCCCCTGTTTCTTCATACAACTCTTCTCATTCTTCCACATCTATTTTTATTTTCAAGTTATCTTCTTTACTTCCTTTGGAAAGCTTTTTAAATCCCTATGATCTTTGAGGTAAACTTCCAGATGACTTGGAACACAGTTAATGATCTTTTGGACCCTCAGGGTCTAAAGATGTAAGGAAGGGAAGGAGGGTATTCACATTTGCTAAGCATGTAACATGTGCAGGCACTTTATATACATTATTTGACTTGATACCTGAAAAATATCACTGAGATAGGTATTATTAACCTCATTTTTCACATGAAGAAGTTTGAGGACTAAATAAGTGAAATAACTTACCCAAAGTCATATCGCTAAGAATTAGAGGCGCTAAATAAAGGTAGGTCATTAAAAATATTGTTATTGAGTTAGATGTAAATAATTGGGAACAAAATTAAGAACTATCCAAGGAGGATTATGTACTTAGCTTGCTTTGCAAGTGTCTCTAAGTTCTTGCTTCACTTTAAAGAGACTGAAACTGGAAGTCAAAGATTATGTATAAGGGTAAGATCTCTGCAAGAATGATTACACAGAACTCAATCAGTCAGCTTGCAGTCAAAGAAAGGGTCTTGACAAAAAAGAAAAAAGGCTCTTAGCCCTAAATAAAATATTAGTTCCTATACCCCACAGCAAGCTCTGAACATCTTGGATAGATCAACAAATATCCTGATAATTATAATTCATTGTGATAAATGATGCAATAACAAAATTAAGTGCTACAGGAGCCTAGAAGAGAAAGGGATAATTTTACCTAGAGAGATGGGAGAAATATGAAGGAATTCATAGAGAATGTAAGGCTTGAGGTGGAGCTTTTTAAAAGCATCAAATGTCTGTAGGAAGGAAGTGGAACAGATATTCCAGGGAAAAGGTATAACATGTACAAGACAAGAGTCATGCAAATCCGTAGACTGCTTAAAGAATAAAAAAGTGTTCAGGATGGCGGGGGAGGGGTTAATGAATGATGGTTCAAACTGGCAATATAAATGTGTTCAGGTGGTAAGAATGATACGGTGGTTTCCTCAAGGAGTTATTGTGAGAATCGAGTTATTGTATGCAAGTTGTGAACTCTAACATGGTATTATCTATAAGATACATGAGCTATTATCAACTCCTTCCTTCCTTCCTTCCTTCCTTCCTTCCATCAGTGACCTAACATGTAGGGTTTGGTAGAGACAAAAGGGAAACACAAAACAAAAATTAGAGAACAATCAGTAAGTACTGACTATACAACCATGAACTTATTCAGGGAAAACTGTATGTAAGTGGTAAAAGACTGTGGAATAAAGGAATATTTTTGTTTTGTTATTGTTGTTGTTGTTTTTAATGGAGAGATGAATCCCATCTAGAGTCTTAAATCTGGATTGGGGGCAGGAGATGGATGAGAAAGAAACTGCCATAATAGCACAGTAGCCTGAGGTTTTGGACCCTCTCTGTGCTAATCCAAGGCTAAAAGTTTGATAGCGGTGTCTCTTATGGCAGGGCTTACCATCTCCAGAAAAATGTTTTCTTGCTGAATAGTCTCCTCAGTGCTCCTTTCATGTCCTTGTTCCTTAGATTATAGATGAAGGGGTTCATCATGGGAGTTACAATTGTATACATGATGGCAGCTACCTTACCTCTTTCTATTGAGTAGGAGAATAGAGCAGAAAGTAGACCCCAATGATGGAGCCATAAAAAGGGCCACAGCTATGAGATGGGAGCCATAAGTGGAGAGTGTTTTCCACTTCCCCTTTGCTGAAGGAATCCCAAGTACAGTACAACAAATAAGGGCATAGGAGATAATAATAAAGGCAAAGGGGATAAAGATAACTGCTCCCCCAACACTTAAGATTGTCAAGTCATTGGCTTGAGTGAGCAAGGAAACCTTAAAATGGGTACCAGGTCACAGAAAAAGAGTGGGATTCTTTTCTGATCACAGATGTTCAAGAGACCCAGCAGACTGAGATGCAGTATTGAGACAACGTGGAGATGACCCATGGTGTCACTACAAAGTACATTTGTGTAACGTATCCTGTAAAGGAGATGTTTGGGCTCTTGCTTTGGATGTCTACCAACATCTTGGGGATTGTAGTGGTTATGAAGCAGATGTCAGTGAAGGATAGATTGGCAAGGAAGAAGTACATGGGGTTATGAAGGTGAGCATCATTGATAATAGCCACTATGATAAGTAAGTTTCCTACCATGGTGACCAGATACATGCACAGAAATAGCATAGAAACAAGCTTCCGCTGTTCAGACCCCACAGTGAGTCCAAAAATTTAGAAATAGTTTGGTTTCCTTGGTGCATGGTTCTGCTTTCTCTAAAAAGGGGAAAATTCAACCTCACTGTACAATAGTAACGCAACACAAAAGCTAGTTGGAGGACATTATACTAGGTTATAGAACTGAACCAAGGTCTTGGAACCAGACAGTACTGGCTCATATTCTCTTCCTACTAAAATACAAGCCCAACAAGGTCATGAATTTTATCTACTATGTTCAGTGCTATAGTCCAGTACTAAAGATGATGCTTGGCATGTGATAGGTGCTTAAATATTGGTTGGCTTTATATAAGAATGAGTGAATAAATGAAAAAATTAATATTCTGAACTTACCACTAAATATTTTCATGACTTTGTTATTTCCACTTTTCTTTTTTTTAAAGATTTTATTTATTTATTTGATAGACAGAGATCACAAGTAGGCAGAGAGGCAGGCAGAGAGAGAGAGAGAGAGGAGGAAGCGGGCTCCCTGCTAAGCAGAGAGCCCGACGTGGGACTCAATCCCAGGACCCTGGGATCATGACCTGAGCTGAAGGCAGAGGCTTTAACCCACTTAGCCACCCAGGTGCCCCTATTTGTGCTTTTCTAAGCCAATTTCATCAATTTTAAAATGTGGAGAATACCCATTTTACAAGGTTTTTGTGAGAATTGCAGGGCACATTCCAAATACCCATGTCTATATTTTAGCTATCTCTGCACAAATAGTAGCTGCTATTGTTCACTAATTTGGAAAAATTATAGACTTTAAAAGCAAAAAGAAATATTCAAAGAACATTTAATCCACCTTCTGTCTTTGGGCAGTTGAGTATTCAATATGCATGTGATAGTGTAGCTGATCACATCTTAGTGTTCCAGAGACAGAGAGCCCACAATTCTCTTCCAACACCTGATCCAAAATTTTATCCTTTAAGTAATTAACACTTCCTCACATCTTCCTGAAATCTTCTCAGTTTTTACACTTCGAAAAGGAAATTAGTCATCTGAATTAAATGCTGCTGACATCATGTAAAGATGTCCACTGAATTAAGCTACACAGAGGTAATGTTTAGTGTTCCTAACAAGACCATTCATAGTGGAGTTGATTGGTCATAAGCCAAAATGAAGAAGATTAAGGCTAAGACTTTAAGACCTAGTGTTTATTTAGGGCTTAGTATGTTGCAGGCACCTTATTAAGTGCTTTTTGTGGATTATCTTATTAAATATTCACCACAACTCTGAGTTAAGCAGGGCTACTAAGATGTTCCATTTACAGATGAAGAAATCAAAGATTATGAGGTTAAATAACTTGATGAAAATGATACATAGCTAGTGTAGTGGTCAGGATTCTGAGCTCAGTTGGTCTGACTTCAGAGCCCTCTTGCTTAACCACTATGCTATATTGCCACTATACTGCTTATGTCTTCACGTTTGTGAAGAGCAAAACCTATGTTCTAGGCATGTGAGAACTTGCTGGACCAAAGTCAAAAGCTAGTAAGTGATGGAGCTAGACTTTGAATCTTGATGCCAAAGTGTTTTTGCTTCTGTGTGAGTTTAAATGAGAGTAAATGGGTTTACAAATGGAAGGATTTTTCCTTGCTCATTCCAAGTTGCACCTTATCTGTGCTGCTGTGAGATCTGTTTTACACACTTGCTACTTAAAGCTCTACCCTGCATTCATACCACCTTCCCAGTCTAACACAACTGGACTGCCATTGTATAAATTCACGTACTTCTGTTGGTTTGCTATTTAATGTTGTACTCTCCAAAAAAAAAAAAAAAAAGAGGTTTGCAGCACTAATGAATAGCTGGAGCAAAACTGCAGGAGGAATGCTGCATTTACTTAACAACACAATTTTCCCAAGTACTATAGCAGTACTCATTTGCATACTAACAAATAAATGTGCTAATTATAAATCAAGCAGGATCAGGTCTAGTGGGACCTCTGCTAGGCAATATTTAGCCACTTCATATGTACAGAATGTACTGAAAAAAAATAAAGTGGCATATTATTATGTACATGTAATCTAGGCTTTTCACTAATGCAAATTGTATTAGCAAAGTTTGACAGTCCACGTTTCTGATTTGACCTTCCAGGCACCATATACGTTTGTTCCATTTAACTGCTTATTCTCTCTTCTCCTCAAGCTGGCACCATATTTTCCAACCAAACATGTAAGTATCTTCAGTCTTTCAACCTTTATATCCAAGTCACTAATTTAGCACAATACTCTTGCAGTAAATGCGGGAAGCAAACATTTATGTATTTAGGTTGAAGTCCTCCTCCCATGGAACTTACCCAGATGTTTTGTGACTATTTCCAAAACTATTCCAGAAAGAAGCAGTTCCAGTATCTCCACATAAAAAAATCAGTGATTTTTCCAGCCATGAATGTGAACTTTTCCTCCTAAAATATAAAAAGAGAAGAGGGCTGGAATAGAATTGAAAACCTCAACTGGTGGCGGTATTTCTGTGTTGTATTTAGAAAAGGATCACCCTAGGGCTCAAGGCAATCCTCTAAGCTTCTTATTAGAAACCACTGTCAAGGGGCACCTGGGTAGCTCAGTGGGTTAAGCCTCTGCCTTCGGCCCAGGTAATGATCTCAGGGTCCTGGGATCGGGCCCCGCACTGGGCTCTCTATTCAGCAGGAAGCTTGCTTCTGCCTCTCTCTCTGCCTGCCTTTCTGCCTACTTGTGATCTCTCTTTCTCTGTGTCAAATAAATAAACAAAATCTTTAAAAAAGAAAGAAAGAAAGAAAGAAAGAAAGAAAGAAAGAAAGAAAGAAAGAAAGAAAGAAATAACTGTCAATTCCATCCTCTATGGACCAAGTCCTCCCTACTGTGATATACTGGTATTCACTGACTTCTTGGAAATATAAATATATTTACATATGTAAAATATATATCCCATACATATATGTATAAAATATATGCATTTACATAATGTGTATCTCTGTGTGATTATATACCATGTGTGTATACATATATGGTGTGTGTGTGCGTGTACGTATATATATGTGTATGTGTATACACACACACACACACATATATATATATATATAAAATCTTATGTCCCTGTTGTATTTTTACTCTAGTTAGAAAATGAAAATATCAACAACTTTTGAAGAAAAACTTCACCTCCCCTCATACCTAATAGTTGCCCTTTGTATCTCCATGTAATCCAATAACAAACTGACTCAGATGATATTTGGAGAGGGGTAATAATGAAAGCAACAATAGAGTGCTTATTATTTGTCAGGCACTGTTTTAAACCCCTCATGTATATTAACTCAATTAACTTTTTAAAAATTTTTATTTATTTATTTATTGGAGAGAGAGAGAGAGAGAGCGAGCATGTGCATGAGTGGAGGAAGGGCAAAAAGAGAGGGAGAGAAAGAAGCTCTAGCACCCTCCATGCTGAGCCCTGAGTCCCACAGCAGGCTTGAACTCACAACCGTGGGATCATGAACTGAGCTGAAACCAATAGTTGGTCACTTAACTGGCCAAACCACCCAGGTGCCCCTTAACTCAATTAATTTTTATAATAAAATTGAGGGAGGTAAAAATATGATCTCTTTTTTCACAGATGAGGAAATTGAAAAAAAAATGTGATTTGCACAAGGTCATACAACTAGTTGATGGTAGAGCCAAGGTTCTTAACAGAAACTCTTGCTCTTGCTCCCTTTTCTTAACTAACTGCATTACATTATCTCCTTGTAATCATGGGGGAGCCTTAGAAAAAGAAGGCATTCTTGGAAATTGGCAAAAAATATCTTCTCAAACTTCTCTCCTGTCATTCTCCCTCTCCTGAATCCTGGCAGAATTTCTCACTGTTTATTTCTTAATTTTCTTAATTTCTCACTCTACCTCCAAACCTAGAGATATTTCAGCCACCCTCTTTTTTTCTTAATGTTATCATGAAGGGATAGCCTTCCTTTTAATAGAAAACTAGTCCCTTCATCCATATTCTGGATCTCTTCCCCTTTTGCTTTCCCAGGAGATTTATGCCATCAGTTGACTTCTTTCCTTCATCTTCAAGCAATCCTTCTCTACTGCATTTTTTCAGCGTTTAAACATATTATAGTCTCCTATGTTCAAACAAACAAGTGAAGCCCTCTTGGATCCCTTAGCTCTCTCAGTTACTGAACAATCTCACTCCTACTATTAAACACAAATTTCTTTAATTGCCTACATTCCTGTCTCCATTTCTTCACCTCGACCCACTCCAATCTGTCTTCTTCCCCACATGACTCCACTGAAATAGCTCTCAATAAGGTCACAGTGACACCCATGCTGCTAAATTCACCCTTCTTGGCAACTCAACAGTATTCATCTCAGATGATCACCTTCGTTCTTGATGTACCCTCTTTCATTGGATTTTGAGAATCTCACTCCCCTGGTTTTCCTTTTATTTCTCTGACCATTCTTTCTCCATCTCCTTTTGTGGTTTCTTCATGTAACATTTTAATGTTTGTTGTGATGTCACAGAGTTCTTCTTTGCTCATTCTACTCTCTCCCTAAAATAAAATCATCCACTTTCATGACTTCAGTAACCATCCTTAGGCTGATGATTGTTTCTTAAACCTAATTTAACTTTTTCTTTGGGGGATGTCTGGGTGGCTCAGTCAGTTAAGCCACTACCTTCAGCTCAGGTCATGATCCCGGGATCCTGGGATTGAGTCCCACATCAGGCCCCTTGCTTAGTGGGGAGCCTGCTTCTCTCTCTACCTCTGTCTGCTACTCTGCCTGCTTGTGCTCTCTCACTCTCTCTCTGACAAATAAATAAATAAGATCCTTAACTCTCTCTTTTGGGTTCCAGAACCATGCACCTATTTGTTATATTCACTTGTATATCTCATAAGCACCTTAAATTCAGTATTTTCAAAACCAGACTCATTGTCTACCCACCTCACTGCCTGAAACCAATTTTGACCCTTCCCTGTTATTCCTTACCTCAATAAAATATAGCATTATTGATTTTTATCACTTTGAAATCGCCTATCTTTATTTCTTAAGATACCATTATTTAAGTCCTGTAGGTTCATTTTTAAAATAAAATTTTATTATGTTATGTGAGTCACCATACAGTAGATTTCTGATCTTAAATATCACTCAAATACATCTACTTCTCTTTATCATCCTATTCCAAGAGATTAGCATGTCTCTGTATCTAACTTGTTACCTCTGAATAGTCCCAGGGTAATCTCTTTTACTGACTTCCTATTCCTCTTAATTTAAGATCCAGAATTATTTTTTCTTCTTCTCAGAGACCCACTTTATTCAGTTCTGTACATATGGGGACATTGGCACAAGTCCAAAACCATCCTAGCATGTATCACCCTGTGGAGAATAAAGCATAACGTCCGGAATTATTAATTCAGCCTATATCGCCTAGTTTTCTCCTGAATTCCCATTTTGTGCTCTCCTTTTTTCAGTTATTTGAAACCCTCAAATTCTTTGCCTCACTGTCTTTTCATATGCTCATATTCTCTGTCTGGAAGGTAATACCCTCTGTATGTGGCTAATTCACATTCCTACTTCAGGTCTCAATTTAAATACTTTTTATTCAGATAGACCTTCTCTGACTTCTCAAGTCTATGTCAGATCCTTGCAGTGACATCTCATAGCCACCTGTACTTTCCCTATAAAAAGTATTTATTGGAACTATTATCCCTCTTATTATCCTATAAATTCTATGAGGATGGGGACCATGTCTATCATCTTATATATTCCCAATGCTTAGCAAAGTGCCTGACAAGTAGTTGGTACTCAAAAATTTGTGAATGATTGAATTAATGGGAGAATAGAAATCATTTACAGAACAATTAATTTGGTTTGGTAATAGGGGTGATGGAAGACTTTAAAGAGAAAATGACTTTTTAAATGAGTCTTGAAGAATAAAAAACAATTTGAAGCCCTATTGTAAAGATATAGAGGAGAAAAGTGTGAGGCCTCAAAGTACATGATGTGTGCAGTAATTTAGAGTTGTCTGGTATGGCTGTAGTACAGGAGATAGTGGTAGAAGGTAACAGGTTGGGTATAATTGTGAAGGTCTTTGTGTGTACCAGCTGATTAATGATATTTGGCAGCAGCATCTAGGAGGAACAGCAAGCATGATTTTGTGTTGTGGGAGAACCGGAGTTCAGAGCAGACTGACAATTACCAGGGAAGGACTAATATCAGAAATATTTGGCAAAATGGCTATAAATAAGTAGTCCTTTCTTTCGTGGCTCCAATTCTTTGTTTGGAGGCTCCCTAAAGAACTGCATCCCTATTTCAAGTGACCAGAGAGTATGTGTGGGGCCTGCCCACTTAGAGAGTTCATGACAAAAAAATTACATTCTGCCTAATCATTTAGCCTATGTTGTGTGTGGGAGTAGGGGGTTTATTACAAAAGAGTGTTGTAGCTAAGAAAGGTCATCTGGAGGTAGTTGTAGAAGTAGGTTTTTCTGTTTGAGATGAGGAAACAGGAGAAAGAAAAGAAAAAGATTAAGTAATCTGCATAATAAAAGTTTTTTAAAAACCCTAGAAACAGTTACCTTGTCAATAAATTAGAGCCAATCTCTGCTTATAACTTCATTGGAAACCTCTTCAAGATGAACACCCAGACTATCCATTTATTCATTGTTTCACTAATAGGAGAAGGAGGCAGTATGAAAACTTTTCTTTAGGATTAGGGAAGAGGAAATGAAGTGAGAGAAGCAACCTGTAGGTCTCCTCCCTTTCATCCAGTTGGCAGAGAATGCTTAAGGATCCAGTGAATTCCCTCTTGCCTTCTTCTCTTCCTCCCCCACAAACATCTCTAGCAGCAAGAAAAAAAAAAGAAACACTGAGAGGAGTGGGAGAGCAAGGGCTGATTACCTATGGCGTTCCTGCTCCATCCATTTATCCCCTTTATCAAGGTTTTTTTGGCAATTACATAAGGGAAACTTTGGGACATGGAAGGACTGTTGAAGGGGGGTAAGGAGGGAGATACATGGACATCAAAGTTTAACCACTTAGCTACTATCATTGCAGAGAATCATAGCAGATGGCGTTACATTTTACTATTCAGTATGCTATATTTGGTGCATGAGCCATATTTGGCCAATCCTTACCTCTTATCCTTCCTCATAATATTAGATTGTTGTGTCTGTGAAAAGAAATGTTAAGAAAGGAAAATTTAGAACACATAAAGCACAGGTGTTGAAGACCGTACTCAGACACAGCTATATAGAACTCACAAGTCTGTTAGGGAGAACACACACTTGCTCGATGACAACTCTGAATACCACAATAGTGTTTTCAAAGCAACAACTTAACAAGGGTAAGCAATAGAGTGCAAAGTGGAGTAACTAAGTAGTCAGATTTAGGTGGGTTTTTATCATAAAATGTTCCTTGGAGAACATGAGTTTTGGGAAGGTGACACCCATAACTGTGTCATAATCTGTAGATCACTGGGACTATTTTCTAGCCAATGCTTCAATCTTAGTAATAATATTGATATTTTCAACTCTGGTATGGAATTACTCGCCTATATTAGGTAATATTTATTGTCATGTGGGTTTTAGAGAGCACACTGTCCTTGAAGACAGTTGGCAGGAGAACAAGGAGCTTGCATGTTTCTAACGGGCCTGGGAAAGGATCAAATTTACCACCTGAAGTGCTGAGGGAACAAGTACATAGTGTACTTCTTCCTTAATGAAATTTAAGGCTGGTGGAGGAAGGGGATCTCCCTGATTTTCAGTTTCTTGATAGAATGTCCAGGAAGATGGAACTGAACAGTTAAAATCAGACTGTGTCACAGTGACCCAACATTTTAGCAGCCCTTAAATATATGTTGAATTCTCTCAGAACCAACCTGAGTCATTGGTCTCTTAGGACAATAGCTAAGTCTGTAGAAGGAAAATAATATTTTGTTGGGATATAAGAGCTCCGTGTCTCAATTCTAGCTTGAAACCTTATTTTCAGAGTGACTTTGGACATATTACTCCCCTAATATAAATATTGGCTTTATTATCTATTAAACACAAAGGAATTCCTTTTCTGTCTATGAAACTTGATCCCATCAGATGATTTTAGAGTAAAGTAGTCTTATCTTTATCACATGGTGGTTTGGAAGAGTGGGAGGATGGAGAGGGAAGTGCTGGGAGTTGGATAGAGTGCTTTAGTGAGCTCCATAGACAGATAAATCTGGAAGGAATATGATTGTAGACTCTATTCACTCAACTGTGTATCATTTAGAAGGACTTCCTGACCCTTTGCCTCTTTGCTCTGCAAGTTTCATTACCGCTGTGGACTGAATTGTGTACCCCTACCCCTGAAAATTCTTATACTCTCTTCAAAAGAAGAGATACCAAAGAGTGCTCTTTCTCCGTATGTGAGGACACAAGAAGAAAGTGGTTGTTTGCAAGCCAGGAAGAGTGCTCTCATTAGAAATCAACCATGCTGGCACCTTAATCTTGCACTCCCAGTTTCTAGAACTGAGAGAAAAATAAATTCCTGTTGTTTAATTTATTTTGTTATGGCAGCCTGAGCAGACTGAGAAAATTACTATCTCCTAAACAAGACCTGCCATGGAATCTGTAAGGAAAGGAAATCTAATGCCACCAATTTGAGTTTATATTCTTGAGAATCCATTAGAGTCCAGATCTTTAAGGGTTGATATCAGGGTACTACTGGCCTCATGGAATGGTTTTGAATGTGTTTCCTCTATTCTATTATTTGTAAGATTTTGATAAAGATTTTCATTTATTATTTTGTTAATTGTGTGGTAGAATTCACCAATGAAACCATATGGTCTTGGGCTTTTCTGTGCTGGGCAATTTTTGATTCCAAAATCAACTTTCATTCTTATTATTGGTCTAAGATTTCTTATTTCTTGGATTCAAGATTCATTCAACCATGGTAACTTGTGCATTTTTAGGAATTATCTGTTTTTTCCCAAGTTATCCGATTTGTTAGTATATATGGTTTATAGTAATCTATTTTTTGTCTTTATTCTTTTTTTAAATTTAATTTTATTTTTTCAGTGTTCTAAGATTCTCTCCCTCCAATTTGCCCCAATTCACTTTTTCTTTTTTTTTTATTATGTTAGTCACCATACAGTACATCATTACTTTTTGATGTAGTGTTCCATGATTTATTGTTTGCATAGAACACCAAGTGCTCATTGCAATACATGCCCTGCTTAATACCCATCAGCAGGCTAACCCATCCCCCCCCCAACGGAAATCCTCAGATTGTTCCCCAGAATCCATAGTCTCTCATGGTTTGTCTCCCCTTCTAATTCCCACCCTCTTCAGTTTTCCCTCCCTTCCCCTGTGGTCCTCCATGCTATTCCTTATGTTCCAAATATGAGTGAAACCATATAATTGTCTTTCTCTGGTTGATTTAGCATAATCCCCTCCAGTTCCACTCATGTCTCTGCAAATGGTGGATATTCATCCCTTCTGATGGCTGAGTAATATACTTTTGTCTATATAGACCACATCTTCTTTATCCATTCATGTGTTGAAGGGCATCTTGGCTCCTTCCACAGTTTGGCTATTGTGGACATTGCTGCTATGAACATTGGGGTGCATGTGCCCCTTCTTTTCACTACATCTGTATCTTTGGGGTAAATACCCAGTAGTGCAATTGCTGGGTCATAGAGTAGCTCTGTTTTCAACTTTTTGAGAAACTTCCATACTGTTCTCTGAAGTGGCTGTACCAGCTTGCATCCCAGAGTAAGACAGTTCCCTTTTCTCCACATCCTTGCCAACATTTGTTGTTTCCTGCTTTGTTAATTTTGGCCATTCTAACTGGTATATCTCAGTATGGTTTTGATTTGAATTTCCCTGGTGGCTAATGATGTTGAACATTTTTTCATGTGTCTGATATCCTTTTAGAGTAGAGCGATGCATTTAATGCATTGGATATAGTTTATGCAATGCCATGATTATGGCCATCTCTGTGGCCCTTACTCCTCTTTGCTTTCTTACTCAACTTTTGTCATTCAGATATAATCTCTTGGTCTCCAGTGTTCTTATATTTCAATGTGGTATGCCTTATTGTGGATCTATTTTCATCAGTTTTCCTGGGTATTCAATTGCCCCTTTTAATCTAGAAATTATTTCTTCAGGGAATTTTTCTCAAATGATTTTTTAAAAATAATTTCTTCCTCATTTTCTCTGTTCTCTTTTAGGAAAATCCATCATTGCTACGTTGGAACTCCTGATTTGATCTTCTAAATTAAATTTTTTTTCTCATTTTCTATCTCTGTTTCTTTGGTCTTGTTTTTGTGAGAAATCCTCAACTTTATTTTCCATTATGGCTATTGAAGTTTTATTTCTGTTGTCTCTTAAAATATCCAAGAACTCCTTTATTCAATGTTTATTTCTTATAGTTACTATTCTTGTTTAATGACTATAATACCTTCTTTAATATTTCTGATGATCTTAGTGATTTTGAAAGTTTTCCTCTCCCTGAGATATGTTCCCCCCCCTAAGTTATTTTTTCTTAACTTTTTTTGTTTTGATCTCTTCCTTTTATGATAGACTTCAAAAAATTATGTCTTGGGGTCCTTGGATGTTTGGTTATATTTGAGTGGGACACAAAAAAGCTGATTAAAAGATTTTGTTGTTTTTTTTTAATTAAAAGTTTTTGTCAAGGTGGGCCCTATTGTTGGTGAACTTCTAATTATTTTTAGATAATTTTATATAAGGTGATCAGATTCTCTCAGAAAATAACCTTCCAATCTTCTACCTGGGGCAAGCCTTGGCTGCAGGTTTCTGGGAACTAAACAGGAGAAGAAGTCTTGTGGTCTCACCATACAGTAGATAGCTAAATCACACACTGAGTTCTAGCTGAGTCACCCAGCCCAAAAACCTTGGGCTATAACCTTGTTATTTTAATGATCAGAATAAGTTTCAACTCTTTGGTAAGAGGGAAGTACATAGGGGAATTGCTCCACTGTGAAGAGTCTTCTGTAAGAAGGAAGCATGTAGGGGAATTACCCTGCTGTGAAGAAATGAGGAGGGAATTTGGAGGCTTACTTGCTCCGGAAACCATCTTTCAAACAATTCCCATGTTTTCAGCCCGACTTTCACCCTCACTTACAGAAGTACCCAGTGGTGACTGGATGCTGACAATATCTGAGCCTTTTGGGAGATCTTTGGTGCAAATTGTGTTGTTTATTTTCTCACTGTTGTTTTAAGATTCAGGTTTCTTGGTTCTCCCAATCTGTTAATAGTTGCTTTTTTGCTTTTCTTTTCCTAAAATGCTTTTCATAAATGTTTCCTGTTTGTTTTTCTTCATGGGTTTATGCCTCTAAAATAGTTTATTTTGTGTCATTTATACATAAATGTGAATGTCTAATCCACTGCTTTTAACTGGAAACCCTTCTTTATTTTTCATCATGACATTTAATGTGTTTATTTTGTAGCACTTCTTTTACATTATATATTTATATATTTGCTTATTATATGTCTCCACCACAAGTATGCTTGCTTCATGAAAAGAGGGATATTGTCTATCTTGTCCACTATACATCCTTAGTGCCTAGGACATAATAGACACTCAGTTAAGTATTTGCTGCATAAATTAATCTGACTTATCTTATTAATTAAAAATGATATTTATAGTCATAGCATCTGATACTGTTGTAGGGAAAAAATGAAAATAACTGTATAGCAAATTAGTCAATTCAAAATGGGAGAATTAGATACTTGAGGAAAAACAATATATGACAAGACACATAATAGCACAAATATATTTTACTGCAAAACCAATATATTTTCAACTTTATAATGCTACATTTTGTTCATAGGGGACTGCCTCTGAAACATGTCTATGAACTTAAACTCACTGAATCTTAGAAGTGGGGAAAAACTGCAAATTATTCAGTTTAGTATCTTGTTTTACAGATAAGGAAACTGAGGACAAGAAAGGGGAAGTTATTAGCCAAATATCAGACAGCTAGTTAGTGGCAGAGCTGAGGCCCAGGCCCATCTCTTCAGACCATCTGCCTATTACTCTTTCTAATTTGGGACCTGAAGATATGGTCTGATCAAAACAGCCCAGCTGTGTAAGTGTGTACCATCACTGGCCCACTAATCTCACAGGGGTGTTAGAACAGTGAAAGTATAGTGCTAGATTTGAGTGGGATTTGGATGAAAAGAATTAGTGGCATGAGGTTTTTTTAACACTTACACAAACATAAGGTACAGTTATGGAATGAGATTATTTACACAGTAGCCTTTCAATTAGCCTCAGATTCCCTCAGGGGAGAATGATTCTATATTATATGACATATATTGCTTGTGTTAAACACCACACAGTTGGCCCATGAGTGGCTGGCTATATGGATAGAAGTCCAAGAAGCTAATAGCCTCAGTCCTGCCAGCAAAAACCGCTGGGGGAAAACAGTGCTAAATGTTAGATATGACCTTGATACAAATGATAAGACATTGCAGGTGAGTTTGTGGCATTTTGCATTTCCTCAAAATCCTTCCATTTGGAATGAAGGGGAGCAAACAATGGGGCAGGCCCTTTCACAGAGAGTCACTGATTTTGGCTGTACAGTAAAAACTGATTTATTTTGATGTGTCTGCCTAGGGCCTAGAACTTGAAAAGCTTCAGCCAGGGAGACAAGTGTTTTTTTTTTGTTTTTTTTGTTTTTTTTTTTTTTTTGTCTTTAAGTAACTAAATTGCCTTTCACATTTCTATTTTATGTCTGCAAAGGGAACACAATAAATTTGGGTAAGAATGTAGCAGACAGAAATCAGAGCTGATGAATTCCAAGCTTACATAAACTAAGGTTCCCAATCCCAGGTGCTTTTGTTTTTTCTGTCAGTAGACTTAGTAAAACAAGACAGATGTTCTGAGTCCTCCTAACTCCTGTCCCATTACTCAGGGATTTTGGAGACTGGGCATTGCAATTGCTTTGCTGAAATAGAAGAGGATTTAGTAGGCTAGGGTGTGATGGGGAGAGAGGGTGAAGAGTGTGGGGAGCAGCACATCAAGCTGCTCATTCATAGGAGATGATTTGTGTTCATTCATAGATGTGAAAGTGAAGGAAGCACAGAATCCAGCCCCCTACAGTAACCACAAGCAACTGCGACTCTTACTTTCCTGAAGATACTGCAGAAACCCAAAGTTCACAGCCCTCCTGACTGAATGTTTAATCCCAGAGAAGCATTAGAGCAATGCTTTAGGTTTGCTTTAGCCCTCACGTTTATATAGTGTTGTTGACTTTTTAAAATTATGAAACTTGAGCAACTTTAGTGAATCAAACATGGATATCCAGCAATTTGAGTGCCTGCCTGTCTGACTTTTTTTCAGGTCCAGTCATGTTTTTTTGTGGCTTGAGGTTATTTCACAAATATATTTCTTTTGGTTGATTCTAATGATTGTATAGTCACCCAGCCTGTTAATATCCAGTAGTATGTTTAGCCAGCCTCCAGTTATTGAGCATTTGGAATCTTTCATGGAATGTCTTTTAACCACTCTTATTTTGCACCAAACTCTACTCACATTTCAAGGTTCTGGTTCAATGCTACCCCCTCCATAATAAATTTCTTTTCCCACCTCCACCCCGCTCCAGCCCCATGGAATAAAATCAGTTCTTTTTTGCTCCTGTAGTTTATTGTCTTTAGTTTCATGAAAGAACATGTTACACATACAGTTGTCTTTCCTGTTATATTATAGGCTACTTGAGGGCAGGGATTGGGTCTTATACATAGTTGAATCCCCTAAACATATGACATAGTGATTTACAGATATACATATACAGCAGATGAATATTTAAACAGCAATATAATGAAGATTTTTGCATAAATTATTTTCATTTATTTTGGATTATATCCTTGGGTGTATATTTCTGCAAATGGAATTACTTGGGCAAAGAGCAGTTACACACTTTCATAGTGTATTTCAGATATTTCACCAGCAATTTGTGTGGTGACCTGTTTCCCAACAGTGGTCTTTATTACACATATACTACCAAGCTGGGGGACATTGTGTTTTAATTTGTATTATGCTGAGGTCATATATTTTATCCTGTGATTATATACTGAATATGTTCCCTATTGTGCTTGTTGTCCATTTTTTTGATGACTCATCTAGTGAGCTTTATACATTTATCTCATATGTTTCATTATTTATTTATATGTTCTGACTGGTGTGTTTTGAGAGTTCTCAATTGTATATATTTTCCCTTTTGGTTGTTTCATATATATATGAAACAGTGTTGTTGACTTTTTAAAATTATGAAACATAATTTATTGTGTTATATTAGTCACCATACAATCCGTCCTTAGTTTTTGGTGTAGTATTCCAAGATTCATTGTTTACAAATACCACCCAGTGCTCCATGTAATACGTGCCCTCCTTAATACCTACCACCAGGCTCACCCATCCCCTCTCCTACTCTCCCTTCCCCTCTAAAACCCTCAGTTTGTCTCTCTGAGTCCTTTTTGATCTTCATCTGATTATAGTACAATGTGCACAAGATTTTCTGTCATATGTTTGAACACATTATCTTGGTTTCAATGATACTCTTTATTGTTTCAATGGCTATAATAGCTAGATAAACAAGGCTGCTCTGGGTTTTTTTTTTCTAGTTTCACAGTTTAGACTTGTATGTCTAACATTTTTTAAAAAAGATTTTATTTATTTGACAGACAGAGATCACAAGTAGGCAGAGAGGCAGGCAGAGAGAGAGGGGGAAGCAGGCTCCCTGCTGAGCAGAGAGCCCGACGAGGGGCTCAATTCCAGGACCCTGAGATCATGACCTGAGCCAAAGGCAGAGGATTAACCCACTGAGCCACCCAGGCGCCCCTGTATGTCTAACTTTTTGATCCATCTGGAATTTATTGAAGCATATGATGTGAAAGACATATGATCAAATTCAATTCTCTTCTTATGGATGCACAGTTTCCCCACCAATATTTATTTGTTAGTGTTTGTATGTGTGTTCTTTCTAGTTAACTGGAGACATTTTTTTGTAAATTTGGCTCTGTTTGTTTAAAATATGCTATTTCATTGATCCACCTTCATTTTTAATTCAATGCCAAAATGTCTTTTTTATATGTATGATTTTATAATAAGGTTTAAAACCTGAGAAGCTATATACCATCATTATATAAAATGGTATTTTTTTGCATTTTTGTCTTCTTATTCTTCCAGGTGAATTTCACTATAAATGTGTCATGGTCTGTAAAACACCATGAAGAATTTTTAATTGATATTGCATTAAATCTATATATTCACTTAAAGAGTTTTATCTTTCTTGTATTTTAGCCTTGCCAGTTGGGAGCGAAGTGTCCCTTTCCATTTATTCAGGTATTTCTTTATTTCTTCAATTATGATCTTATTATTTCCTTTGAATACACTTCTTTCATCATCGTTAAATTTTTCAAAGTACTTTTAAATCGATCTCATTCAGTGGCTTTGCTGTAAGTTAGTAGAAGAATTTAGATGCACTAAGCATGACTGTCTTTTAATGGATATTTCCCCCCCAGTATTCTTCAGGATTACTTTTTCATGGTAATAGTTTTATTGGGATATAATTCACATACCATACAATTTATACATACACATACAAATGCATGTACATAAAATGGTTTTTAGTATATTTAGAATTGTGCTACTTTTACCACAATCAATTTTAAAATATTTTTATAACTAAAAAAAATGAAAATATGAGAGATGTAACCATATGGGAATATCAAATCATGGTGGACATTGAACTAAAGCAATGATAAGGTTTTGGGCAGCATAAGTGTTAAAAGTTTTAGACATATTGAAAGTATAAGTCCATAAATTTTAATTAAATCACATAGCTAATAAAATACAAACAAATGAAACAACCTATCCTATCATTCCTGCACCACTTTTCAAGATATTGACAACAATTAATCTACTTTTTATATACCAATTTCTCTATAGATTTGCCTAGTCTGGACATTTCATATATGTGAAATTGTGAAATAAAAAATGGACTTTTAAGCAGAAGCAAAACAACATTTATTAAACACCTACGTCTCTGTTAAGCATTTTCTATATTTTTTTATTTAATCTTCAAACAGCCATTTAAGTTAGGTAATATTCCATTTTATTTTATTTTTTTAAAGATTTTATTTACTTATTTGACAGAGAAAGAAAGAGATCACAAGTAGGCAGAGGGGCAGGCAGAGAGAGAGGGGGGAAGCAGGCCCCCTGCTGAGCAGAGAGCCCAATGCGGCGCTCGATCCCAGGACACTGAGATCATGACCTGAGTCAAAGGCAGGGGCTTAGCCCACTGAGCCACCCAGACGCCCCTAAAATATTCCATTTTAAATACAGGAACTGATAGTAGAGAGGTTGAGCAATTAGAGATCATACGGTTAGGATATGATATAACCTGGATGCTTTGACCCAATCTTTGTCCAAGTTCTCTTTGCCTTAAGGTGTTTAGGAAGTTTGGAAAATATCTCTCCAGTACTCTTGCCTCAATGGCCCTCATTGCCTTCCATAGAGACAAAACACCAATATGACATTTCTCACACTGTGAGGGCTGAAAGAGCAGAGTAAAATAGAGTATTTTATATAACATAGACTCATGGATCTAAATAAATTTGCTCTTTCAACTTCCCTCCATCAGATATTGAGAATGACCAATGATCTGTGTACATTTTAAATCACAGAGCCATGGGAAATTAGAGCTCAAAGCTGAAAAGAGACTCAGAGGCCACCTGGTCTAGCTGCTTTATTTTATTGATGAAGAAACTAGGACCCAGAAAGAGCAAGCTATCTGCTCAAGACCATATAGCTCAAATATGGTGACAGAGGATGAGTTTTAATCTATTACTGGAAAAATAAGTGTACCAAAGGTGAAAGTCCCACCCAGAATAACTGCAGAAAACAAATTAAGAGGAAATCAAGATAGTGATGTGGAAAGGTCACTGAATTAGGTCAGAAGGTCTGGATTCCAACACTATTTCTGCCACTAATTCATTGTGAGACCTTAGACAAGTCACTTAACCTCTTTGAACTTCTGTTTCTTCATCTGGAAATGGTTGGGTTGAAATATATGATGTTTTGGAAGATTGTGTTTATTAAACGCTCCTGAAATTGTATTGAATAACTAAATAAGTGAACCTTTGTATAAATGCTAAATGTTATGTTATTTTTAGAAGATACCCAGGGAAGTGCATAACCAAAAAACTGAGAAGAAGGGTAATCAAAAAAAAGTTTTTAAAGAACCATTACTATAAATTTACATGCCTCTAGGGATAAAGGCATTAATGCACTTTTTAAACATAAAAGTTTATTTCTTCAACAAATAAAAGAGTGCCTGATTATTTCCAGTAAGTAGATATACAAGACACACTGGCCAAGTTAATAATACGCCGATTCTGGATGCAATATTGACAAATGCAGTGGCATGTGTAGATGGGTTATATAAAATCATTTCCTTAATAAAGTCTTAATTTTTTATGGTTATTTCCTTTGGGAAGAGAAAGCAATTCAATCTTATTTTAAGGAAAAAAGATTTTGTCATGTTCTAAAGAATAATAGTCATTTATCCATTCAACTAATATTTATTGAATGCCTGCAGTACATGCACATGTCAAGGAACAAATTTATCCTAAAATGGGAAAATTTTAAAAATGATACAATAACATGAAGCTAACATTGAAAACCTGTCTTTTTTATGATTCAAGGTACGTGAGCAGTCAAGAGCTGTTTGTTTAAATCTTCACAGGCTGAAACTTTCACAGTAGAGAGGCAGAGCAGATGATGTGTGTGTAGGGGGCTGAGTGGGAGGGCAAAGAGTGCAGCTCTGTAAGCAGGAGCTGAAGCACACAGCAGAAAATGATCATATTGATGCATTCCTCCTCCCTCTCCCACCTTCCATGATGGAATAATAATAGGGATCCGTTCCATGTGTATTGTATCACCCTTCAGAGTTTACAGAGTGCTTTCACATTCATTATCTTATTTGATCTTCCTGCCAACCCAAAAAGAGAGGCATAGTGGGTATTGTTTTTTTCCATTTTCAAGATGAGAAAATAAGGGGCTGGAAGAGGTTATGTGGATTCTCCATGGAAAAACAATACAAATTAGTACCAGGACTAGAACTCATGTCTTTTGTCACTGAAAACAGTGTTTTTTCCATTACCTGCATTCATCCCAGTATTTTCTCTTCTCATCTCCATATTTAGAGGCCTAAGTTATTCAGTGTTCCCCTGGGCAGGCTGTTGTGCTGAGCAGCAGCAACAGTAGCAGCAGTAGCAGCAGCAGCACAAATCAACTCCAACAGTTAGGATAGAGCAATAAGAGTGAATTATTACCACAAGTAAAAAATGCTTCTTTCATCTGCTCTGGTCAAAGTGTGTGTGAGAGTGCATGTGTGCATGTGTGCATGCATGTGTGGTCTGAGATGGTTAGAGAGTGGAGCATTGAAAATTATATTTTAGCCAGTCTTTCTAGAATTCACTTCTGTTGATCTAAAATGGTAGTAGTGTACACATACAATATCTCCACTTGCATTTGGTGAAACGGAGTGAAAAAAATAATGAATACAGAGGTAGACATGCTCATGAAGGAATGAAGAAAGAAGAATTCAGTGAGCACCTGATATGTGCTGAGTGCTTTACTTACAATATTTCATTTAATCTTTACTATTGCCCCATGACATAGGTCATATAGTGTCCTTCTTTTACAGATTAGTAAACTAAAGCTTAGATAGGTTAAGTCCTAAGTCACAGAACCAGTGATATCCTATGCTAGGATTCAAATAGGTCCATATGGCTCCAGGATTGGGCATCTTAACTACTATACCAAATAAAGAAACTGTATTTTCTGGTGATTTGAATCACACATGTCTTTCTTCTTTTTCTTTTCTTTGTTTTTTTGTTTTTTGTTTTTTTTTTATTTGAGAGGGGAGGGACAGAGAGAGAGGGAGAGGGAGAATCCTCAAGTAGACTCCCCACTGAGTGTGAATCCAACACAGGACTCACTCCCAGGACCCTGAGATCATGACCTGAATCCAAATCAAGAGTTGGTTGCCTAACTGATTGAGCCACGAAGTTGTCTCACACATGTTTTTCTTTTTAATCAAAGTTGGGAGAGCCCTCCAAGGTCTGCTTGTCCAACGTTTCACTAAATACAGGTATCCCTTCTAGACACCCCTCACTGATGACCATCCAGTGAAACACAGGGACTCTAACTTAGTTTAGAGTCTATAGATGGAGATGGAGCTGCAAGGACTTATGCCTTCTCTTGTCTGGTGCTTCATCCAGGGCAAAATCTAGGCATTTGCATGAGGCAGTAAGCCACCATTAGAGATACCCTGTGACTGCAATAGAGAGAGATAGAGTCCATGCACTCAGCTTTAGCACCATCTAACTCCAGCCATTTTGTGACCTGGCCCTTTGCTTAGATGGACCTGACAAACAAGGGTTTGTGGAACCAACAAGTCTTTGTGGAATTCATATTTGGTTTTGCACAGCTGCATTGCCTTTGCCCCAAACATGGTTAAAGGAATCAGTAAGCTGATGATCAGTCAGGAGCTGCATGAATCCTTTTGTTTTTCATTCACGGGATCCAAATGGTACCTTCAGACTTGGGTTAGGTTTCTGATGGCCATTAAGGGGCATTCTGATTCTGCAACAATCTCTGGTGAAGAAATGATCAAGGTTCTAGAAAACCCTCTACTGTTCAAGCAGAATAGTAAGTATTGATGACTTCCACTGTTCCAGAAATAATGTCACAATTACTGAAGGGGGAGAGTTGTCTGTTTATGTAGTTCACTGGGTATCTTCCAAAGATTACCCCAAAGATACAGATATAGTGAAAGAAAGGGCCATCTGTACCCCAGTGTTCATAGTAGCAATGGCCACAGTCACCAAACTGTGGAAAGAGCCAAGATGCCTTTCAACAGACGAATGGATAAAGAAGATATGTTCCATATATACAATGGAATATTATGCCTCCATCAGAAAGGATGAATACCCAACTTTTGTATCAACATGGATGGGACTGGAGGAGATTATGCTGAGTGAAATAAGTCAAGCAGAGAGAGTCAATTATCATATGGTTTTACTTGTGGAGCCTGAGGAATAACATGGAGGACATTAGGAGAAGGAAAGGATAAGTGAATTGAGGGAAATTGGAGGGGGAACTGAAGCATGAGAGACTGTAGACTCTGAGAAACAAACAGGGTTTTGGAGGGGAAGAGGGTGGGGGTGGTGATCCTGGTGGTGGGTATTAAGGAGGGCACGTTTTTGCATGGTGCACTGGGTGTGGTGCATAAACAATGAATCCTGGAACACTGAAAACATAAAATAAAATATTAAAAAATAAAGTGAGAATATAGATGAGGGGAAGGGCTGGACAGTGCTGTGGATTGATATTTTTGGGGTGGGACTGTTTTACCCATATCTACCAGTTTCCCATTATTTCCTCAACTAAAGCATGTCTAAAGAGCTCTTAACTGGTCAAGAATAATATCCAGCTTGTGTGGATGGAGAATTCATTCATGGTGACTGACTTCATCCTTCTTGGCATGGCAGACAACCCTCAGGTTGGAGTCCTGCTATTTGGAGTCTTCCTTATCATTTATATTATCACTGTGTTGGGAAATCTAGGCCTGGTAATCCTGATCAGAGTCAGTCCCTGCCTCCATACTTCCATGCACTTTTTTTTCCTCTAACCTATCCCTTTTTTTTAAGAGATTTTATTTATTTATTTGACGACAGAGATCACAAGTTGGCAGAGAATCAGGCAGAGAGAGAGGAGGAAGCAGTCTTCCCACTGAGCAGAAAGCCCGATGTGGGGCTTGATCCCAGGACCCTGGGATCATCACCTGAGCCGAAGACAGAGGATTTAACCCACTGAGCCACCCAGGCACCCTTTTCCCTTCTTGATATCTGTTTCTCTTCCATTACAATCCCAAAGACTTTAGCAAACTTGTTATCTAAATTGTAGGCCATTTCTTTCCTTGGATGCGTAACTCAAATGGGCTTGTTCATAATCTTTGCCTCTGCTGAATGCAACCTTTTGGCTTCCATGGCTTATGACCACTATACTGCCACCTGTCACCCACTGCTCTCCCCTATCACCATGTCTAGAGTCTGTTGTCTTCTCATGATAGCAGGATGCTACTTTGGGGGATTAGTTAACATGGTTTCTGTGACAACTTCCATCACACAACTATCATTCTGTCAACCACGTGTCATTCCCCACTTCTTCTGTGACATTCCTCCACTATTGGTACTGGCTTGCTCAGACCCCTGGGTCACCCAGATACTGGTTGTTAGCTGTGGGGGATTCACCCTGGTCACCTCCACTGTGGTGATCCTTGTCGCCTATGTGTCTGTCCTCATGACGATCCTGGGAATTCCTTCAGCTTCTGGCAAAGAAATGCTTTCTCTATGTGTGATTCCCACATGACTGCTGTTGACCTATATTATGGAACAACTATGTGTATTTAACTTGCAGCCCTCTCGACAGGGATCCCAGGCAAGAAAACAGATGGTTTCAGTGTTTTATACAATGTTAATCCCCATGTTAAATACTCTTAAGTTTGAGAAACCAGGAAGTGAAAGTTAAATATTGAAGCAGAGTCCCTAATCTTCCATTTTGTGTCTCAAGAATGTAACATGTTCTATGAAGACTTGCTTACAGTTCTATTCACGGTGTTTTCCTTGCCTGCAAATGAAGCCTTGTTAAGAACAATTGAATTGCTCTGGCTAAGAGTTTAGAAGTAGTTGTTTAGATAAACAGCAACACAATAAGAAGTTATATGGCCAAAACAATGTGTATTTTCTGAAGCAACTGTCTGATAAGAAATGTTTTAAGAGGGAAATATGAATGTAGATATGAATATGTCAATTTGAGTTGTGAACTGGTGTAACCCCAGTCATAAATTTTAAATAATTCCATGATAACAAGGTTAGAAAATAGTGTAATTTGACTATAAATTATAGAAGAAAACATAAATGGCAACTGAGATACAAATACTTTTGCTTTACTATTCATGTATTTATATGGAGGATTTACTTGGTATCCCTTAGGCTGAATTAAGTTCAGTCCATATCTTTTATCCTCATGAAAGGATGACTTTCAGAAGACTCCTGAATGTGTGTTTTCCAAATGCTGCACCATCACTACTGCTGTGAGGCTATAAAATGTGAGACTATATATTAATTCACATATGTAATTATTGAGATTTATAAGGGTAAATCTTAAAAGATAGTAATGCTAAGCCAAACAACAGATTGAGTTTGCTAATTAGAGTAGGATTTGAAAGATTCTTTGTAAGGGACAATGGACCATTGATTAGTGGAAACTCTAGGCCTAAATTATACCAATGATTTTTTTGTGTGTGTGTAAATACTAAATGGACTATTGTATGCAAATTATAAACTAGCTAAGCCTATTGGTATTCCTGAACATATGACCAACAGACAACACAAGTGTGAGTAAAACCCCAATTAATTTATTAGTCCATGGCTAGCCCTCAGAACTTGAAAAGGTGCATGAAATTTGTGGATATTACTATCTTGTCTAAATATATTGAACAACAAACTATCTATAAAAGCATATCATCCTATACCTGAAGACTAAAAACTTATTATCTTACTTTTATAGTTGAGGAAGCCAAGGCTTAGAGAAGAGAAACTGAGCAAGATCAAACAACTAGTTAGGGGAAAAATAATCAAATTGGCTCTGGCTGCAAGGAAAAACAAAAAGAAGTATTTATTTATACCTAGGTCACACAATATTTGAGCCCTAAGGTAGCTTTGTTTCTGCCTCTATTCCCCAAAGCTTTCTAGACTTAATAGCCATCTTCCAAAGACTGCTAAGCCCCAGTTGTGAGGCAGTGTGGTTCACTACCAAGTAAAACTAATCCTCTTAGAGCCCAGATCCTTATATCCAACTACCAGATGGAACCTCCCCTTGAAAAGTTCCTTAAGTGCTTCAAACTTAATGTTTAAAAACTGAACTCTTCTAACCCTGCTCTTCCTTTCCCCTTGTTTCCTATGTAAGTGAACAACACAACCCGGTTTCTTAAACCCAAAGCCTAAAGTTAGTCTTTGACACTTTCTCCCCCTTCAACTCCCTACATTCAATCAATCACAAAATCCTGCCAGTTCTTCCTCCCAAATTCCTTTTGAAGTAGTTTATTCTTCACTGACACTGTCCTAGATCATGACATACTCCTTTCTTGCCTAGATTAGCAAAATAATCTTTTATCCTTTCTCTCTGAATCCACCCTGGATCCTATTAAATCTACTTTTTACATAACAACTATGGTAGTTTAAATGTAAATCCAACCAGACCAGCCTTCTACTCTCCACACTGATAAGATAAATTCCAAATTGTTATATTTGGCATGCAAAGCTCTCCATATCTTGTCTGTCCAAGTCCTATCCATTTTTTGAAGTCCAAGCTTAAATCCCATCTTTTCTACGTAACTTTTCCTGATGTTTCAGATGGAAGTAGGGATTCATACCCTGGTTTCCCATTGCATTTTGCACCTCTATTGTAACATTAATACACTTGGCCTTATGATAAAATCCTCTGAATTTTTTTAGAATTTCTGTTTTGCTTACATACACTGAAAGCTTTCAGAAAGATAGAGCCATATTTGGTTAATTTTTCATCTCCCAACCAAGGTTTAGCATAAAGTCTGGTACCTAGTAAAGGTTCAAAAAACCTTAGTAGAGCTGAAATTCATTCACAACTAACCTTTTTACTTATCCAGGTCATTTTTTTCCACAAAGTATTGTTATATCCTATTGTGTAATGGAAGAAAGGTAGAAAATTTTACCTCCTGGAGCATGGGCTTCTAGCTGAATCTCTTGTTTTTTTGGAGGTTTTTGCTTGACATTCAATCCACAATAGAGAACCTGAATCTCTTCTTTATTGTCCGTTCAACTCTATACACTGAGGTGCTTGCCCTCCAAACACTTGTCCTCCCTGGATTTCTGTCCTTCTCTGGTAATGGGTCCAATCAACCACATGGCAGATGCTTCCTGGAAGAAAAACCATCCTATTTGTAGGATTCAAGGTTAAAGAGTTTCAGAATCAGAAATCAGAGGTAGAAGGGCTCACAAAGATCATTGAGAATAAGGGGTTTTAATTTTTTAAACATTGAAATTATTTCTTTAAGTGAATTCAAATGCAGAACAAAAATATATAAAACATCAAAGTAGGACAGACTTAGCTGAAATCAGTGTGAGTTGCCTATAACTCTAACTCCATTGCTAAGCACTCACCTCTACCTCTGTGAAGCACCTCTCTAGAACCTCAACAATAGTCTGGAAACACTAGGTTAATCAAAACTGCTCTTTTCACACATGAGGAAACAGTGTCCCCAAGGGAGAGCAACATTCTGGAAATCACTCAGTTTGTCAGTGGTAGAGGCAGATTTAGAATTCAGGTCTTCTGATTCATACCCCAGATTATCATCTCTCACCATATTTTCTTAGGCCCCTCTCAGGATTTGAGACACTTAACACAGCTGAGAGGGTGGGATGAAATGGGCCTCATTAGACTAGACTGAACAGCACACATTGACTCAAGATCTATCTCCTTGGCAAGCAGCTATGTCTCCTACCCACTGAACAGCTCCAGCAAGAGTAGAGAGAGCTACAACTTCATCATCTTTCATAATTTCTATGTGAGAGGTGGTGACCCCAGGGGATACTAAAATACTTTTAGTAATAGACAGTCCTTACAGTTAGGACTGGCCAAATAATTTGTAGGTCCATGGCAAAATGTAAATGTGAAGTTCTGTATTCAAAAAGCAAAAAGAAGTGCCATTTAAGGTACTCAAATATAAAGTTTTCCCCTTTCTATTGCAGTCTCTCTCTCAATCTGTTATGATGCTTTCAATTTGCTATGTAATATCATACCCTCTCAGGCACAGGGATACTTGAAGGGCAAGTGCAGCCCTGCACAGGTGCCTGGTGATTCTATCCTGTGACTCAATGCACACGTGCATGGTCCCCTGGCTAGTTTCCTCCTCCCACAGACTGCTGGACAGATATATTGTACCTTGGTCAAGAGTCAATAAATCAAGCTAGGCATATCCCCTTCCCATGGGCCAGCTGCTCCAACCCATGGTGGACAAATGGACACCATGGGTAGGGCAACCTCTGTACCAGGATGTTCTAGGTACCTGGGTCAGGGTGGACAACAGATCAGTCCTATTGAGTCAAATGTCAAATGCACCATGGCAATACTACCCTGGGGTCAGGATGGCTATTATGGCAAACAACCTTGAAATGTTGTAGCGCATGCTGTCTAACCCCATTATTCCCAAGGCTCTTGCTCAGTCTACTGAGAGTGAAGGTTTGTAGCAACCACTGGGCAAATTATTAAATTATTAAAAATTAATACAGTGACATTAACCCCCAAGTACAAGGTCATTCTGAGCACTGTACTGTACTGTCATACTGAACACACGTCCATGAGTACAAGCTCTGAATCAGACTGCCATACTTTGAGACCCACCTCTCTCACTTCTGAACTCTTTGACCATAGACAAGTTACTTATGTTTTCTATATCTCAGTTTCTTCACCTATACAATGGGGATGATAAGATTATCTATCTCCCAAGGTTGTTGTAAGATTTATATGAGGTAATGGCTTGTGCATTGGTCAGAATGGTGTTCAGATGTAGAATATATCCAGTAAGTTTTTATTTTTAAAGATTTTATTTATTTATTTAACAGAGAGATAGAGCACAAATAGGCAGAGAGGCAGACAGGGAGAGGGAGAAGCAGGCTCTCCGCTAAGCAGGGAGCCCAACATGGGGCTCGATCCCAGGACCCTGGGATCACGACCTGAGCTGAAGGCAGAGGCTTTAACCCACTGAGCCACCCAGGCGTCCCAGTAAGTTTTTTTATTATCATTTTTTGCTCCTAGGATCCCACGTTTTCCAGATATCCAATATAGGCACTGGTTTTGATTTCCCTGGATCTTCTGCAGGGCTCTGTTCCAAATGGTATTTACCCAGCTTGCACAGCATGTAATCAGATTTGAGTCTCCAGTGACCTTTCCAGCTTAAGGGGAACTCCACTAGATTTGCACAAACTGAGAGAGCCCAGTTAGTTGTCACTGGCAGAATTTATAGTTTTTACTTCCACAGACTCAGGACCCATTGAAATCAGTGTTAGGTCTTAACACACAGTCTCAGGACTATCAAATTCAGCATTGGGGACCTCACATCTAGTTCTGCTGCTTCTCCCCAGGCTTTCAAGAAGGGGATATTCTCATTGTCTTATAAATAGTCATTCCTGGTTATTGGGTTAATGAGAAAGACTATCCAGAGTAATTTCTGGTGTCGCCATCTCAATCCTGCTGCCCTAAGGCCATCTGTTGGGGTCATGGATGTTCAATGGGGACTTGGATTCAGAACAAGATTTGAAGCCAGTGGAACCTAGGCCAGTCCTAAAGGGAGCAAGACTTCTCCCAGTGGGGGGATGAGGGATCTTAAGCGCAGGAGAACCTGTAAGTTAAGGAAGTGACTCTGTCTCCTCAGGTGTTATAAGAAGATAATCATTGACCTTTTTCTGCATCTGCCACTCAAAGTTGCTAGAGAAGCTGAGCCTTGCTATCCAGGGAGCTCTCAGCACATCTTCACACCTGCCATCCTCAGCCTACACTCAGGATGCACTGTAGTCAGTTTCACTTGGTGAGTGGGCTTCTCCAGCTATTCTTGCAGAGACCTGGTCAGGGGCAGTCCTGGAAGCTGGAACTAGCTGAGGCCCATCTCACATTGCACGAGTAGAGTTCAGGGACTCAGAGCATTAAGCAGTGACAGCAGAAGAGGCTGAGTCTTTTTTGTACAATACTAAGAACAGGGCTAGGCTGGGATTAATGGAGAATAGAAATAAGCAAGTCCATCAATAAATATTTTATGAGTTCACATGCTGTGTACAAACTGATTCTAGGCAGTATAGAAGCATAGAGAAGAGAATGGGGAGAGAGGTGAGACACGCCAAAGGAAATAAAAGCCCTTCTCTTGGGGAGCATAAAATATAGGCCTCAGAGATGAAAATGTTTAAGCACTTAGAGAAAAAAGTCAAATAGAAATGGGTTTTACTCTATGATATTTTCCTGAAAAGTGATATGTAAAATAATTTCAAACTCAGTAAGGTCCCACTGACTTGTGTTTTAGCATTAGAGATAAGTTCCTACTTAAAAAAAATGTAACCTCAATTCAAACCAACAATAAAGGTGTTGATTTGTCTTCATTAAGAATTGCCAATTTTGGGGGCGCCTGGGTGGCTCAGTGGGTTAAGCCTCTGCCTTCGGCTCAGGTCATGATCTCAGGGTCCTGGGATCAAGCCCCGCATCGGACTCTCTGCTCAGCGGGGAGCCTGCTTCCTCCTCTCTCTGCCTGCCTCTCTGCCTACTTGTGATCTTTCTCTGTCAAATAAATAAATAAAATCTTAAAAAAAAATGAATTGCCACCTTTGATAAATTAAAAAAATTAAATAAAAAAAAGAATTGCCACCTTTTCCACGTATGCTGGTTGACCCTGATAACTAATTCAATTATCTAAAATTACTTTTTCTTAATTTTAAGATAATTACATGCTAAGTTTTGAGAAATTAGAAAATATGAAGAAGATTGAGAAATACATATCAGCACCTAGAGATAACTACTAACACTTTGGTGTACATACTTTTGGTCTTTTGCTTTTTAATACATGTGTATGTGTCTATGCACATGTGTGTATAATTGTATTTGTAGTAAAATAATAACGTAATACTATTTTCTACCATATTCTTTTCACTTAAAACTATGTTAGAAAAAATATGCATGTCAAAAAGCATTCTTCCTCAAGTCTAATGGTTCCATAAATATACTCTAGTATATGGATGAACTCTCATGATTAACTGTTTTTTTAAGTTTTTATTTAAATTCCAGTTAGTTAACATACAGTGTAATATTCTTTTCAGGTATATAATATAAGGATTCAACACTTCCATACATCCCCTAGTGCTCATCACTAGGTACCCTCCTTAATCCCCATTACCTATTTCACCCATCCCTCATTATCTATTCATCAGTCAATGGACACTTTCCATAATTTGGCTATTGTAGATACTGCTGCTATAAGCACTGGGGTGCATATATCCCCTTGAACTGGTACTTTCGTATTCTTTGGGTAAATACCTAGAAGGATCATGGGGTGTAGTTCTACTTTTAAGTTTTTGAGGAACCTCCATCCTCTTTACCACAGTGGCTGCAACAGTTTGTATCCCCACCAACAGTGCATGAGGGTTCCCCCTTACTCTGAATCCTTGCCAACACCTGTTATTTCTTGTGTTTTTTTTATTTTGGCCATTCTGAAAAGTGTGAGGTGATATCTCATTGTAGTTTTGATTTCCATTTCTCTGAGGATAATATTGAACATCTTCTCACATGTCTGTTTGCCATTTGGATGTCTTCTTTGGAAAAATTTCTGTTCATGTCTTCTTCCCATTTTTTAATTGAATTATTCCTTTTTTGTATGTTGTTTTATAAGTTCTTTATACATTTTGGATACTAACCCTTTATTAATATGTCATTTGCTAATATCTTCTCCTATTTGGAAGGTTGCCTTTTAGTTTTGTTGAATGTTTCCTTCACTGTGCAGAAGCTTTTTGCTTTGATGTAGTCCCAATAGTTTATTTTTGCTTTTGTTTCCCTTCCCTCAGGAGACATATCTAGAAAGAAGTTGCTGTGCCTGATGTTAAAGAGGTTATTGTCTGTGTTCCCTTCTAGGAATTTTTCAGTTTCAGGTTAACAAGGAACTTTGAAAGGACTGATAGAAAGAGCATATAGCTAACAATAGCTTCTATCAATGTGCTTAAATAAAGAAATAAAATACATAATTTGGAATCTGACTGGATTTTGTTAAATGCATAAGTAGGAGGCCAGACTAAATGAAGTTACCAGGAAAAATTAACTCCTATGATCAAATATCATGTGAACACAAAGGCCTTAAATGAAACTTCCATTTGAACGGGTAGAGAAAAGAAAGGGCTGATGTTCTGAAAGAATTTACCAGACATTTTCCCTCAGATTTTGGAGTTTAATGTGCATAATATCTTGGTGTAGAGCAATAAAACTGTCCTATGCCAACTCAGTGAGTGTCCATCCCATAGATAGAGGTGGGAAAGCAGAAAAGAGTCCTAGTTCTGTAACCTAGGCTGAGAGCAATCAAGAGGGAGGCCAGAGTAAGAAGGACTTGTGCTTGCCCTGGAGCCAAGAACCTTCTGAGGATGATGAGGATGATGAATATTTATGGATGCAGTGCAGGGAATTAAAGACTTTCAAGTCACAGAGAAGGAGGAAAGCATACCAGCTCCACCAAAGGAGGAATATCACAGAAGTGGTCCATAGTGGAAGTTGCAGAACAGAAGGTAGAATGTACGGACTGGTAAAGACACTGGAGTTGATGGTCCCCCTGGTGCTTGGAGAACAGGTTGGACAAGACCCTGGCCACGTGCACAGTGAATGGAGAAATCTAAGCAGGACAGAGAGATAAATGGGGACAACCCCAATGAAGATGACTAGCCAGTTTCCCTACTACAGCAATAGTACAGAAGAGTATGAGTAGTCCAAGGAAAAGGGCTAAAAATAAAGTTAAACCTGAGGAGTGTCAGTTATTCTTAGAAGGAACTTTGCCAGCACACTGGAATTTCTTTCCATAACTCCCAAAAGTCATCTGGGACAGACTTCCTAAGATACAAACTCAGGGATCTGATACATATTTTTGTTCAGCCCTCTAGTTTCAACTCCTAATAATAATCTGGGTTGTCATAAAATCAAGATAGACAATTTACAGCTATCCCAAGGAGTAAGACCAATTCACATCATTTAAAATTCATTTAAAGCAATGTTTAATTAACATAATATTTAATTCTACTTTAATTATTTTATGAACCCACATATTGCTTTAGGGAATTAGTAAAATTAGAAAAAAATAATGTGTCATAACATGGAACATGCTGGGAATCATTAGTCTAAACCATTTGGATAAGTGGCTATTTCCATTCTACTTGATAATTGCCAGCATTGAAAACCCTACATCTACCTACCCTCCCTTCCACCTACCTCCAATAGGTATTCTCTTGAGTGTTGAGAGTTCTTTGGTTTGTCCAACAATATATACTTATTTTTAACTTGATCTTCTGATCAAGCCAAAGACAAAATCGCCTCAGTTTCCTCCTACATAACCCAGAGGTAATCACAGTTTCTTTCTGAATTGTTGTGGGAGCTCAATAATATAATGTTACACAAAAAGATATTTCATGAAAAAAAATTGCTGCTACTAGTAAAACTTACACTTAATGCCAGGCAGTAGGTCTTTATTTATCCAGTGGAGTAAATAAGAAGCAATTAACAATGACCACTAACAGGAGAAAACTTTGGGAAACTTTTCAACTCAGTTTTATGAAAAAGATCCAGTGGGCAGAGGAATTAAAATACTTCTTAACTGGAGGATATGACCTCCACTTCCTTACTCACAAGACACAAATACCACGTGTAATATCTTTCAACATTAAGCCTGTGATGTTCTAGTCTCAGGCTCCAGGAATACAAGCAAGGCATTTTCCAAACCATACAGCTTATGTGAGTGGGAAATCCCAAGCAGGGAGAAGCAAGGTCTTGGATAAGATGTTGCTACTCCTTTTTACCTGATTGGAGATGATAGTAGCAAGGTAGTAGCCGAAGGGAGAGCATAGCTTCAAACCAGGAAAAAGAATGAATCATTCTTTCTTCAAAGGTCATATATGATTTCCCATGTCCAGTGGCTAAATGGGGACTTTGTTTTTTCTGTTTCAATAGAGAAAGGATAATTTCACTTGTCATTTTCTTATCTTTTTTTCTCTGACGTCACTTTTCCCTCATTTCTGTCTTCTGTTTCTCATATAGAAATAATATAGTGGAAAGAGCAGGGGTTTTGAATCTAGACAGACTTAATATTTAAACTTCTTGAAGTCTTGGGTTTTTTGAAGCTAAATGCCTTCCAATCCTTTTTGTCTGTTTCCTGATCCCTTCACCACTTCTCTTTCTCATGAATTTCCTTTGTGTCAAGGTCCATGTTAATTCCTTTAACGATCAGTTTATTGACAAGGATGTGGAGAAATTGGAAACTTCATAAACTTCTGGTGCAAATGTAAAAATGGTGTAGTCATTGTGAAAAATAATTTCTCAGTAGGTTAAACATAGAGTTACCATATGACCCAGCATTTGCACTTCTAAGTCACACAGAAAAATGAAAATATATGTCCACGCAAAACTTATAAATGTAGTTTCATAGAAATATTATCTATAATAGACAAAAAGACAAAAATCTAAATCTCCATCAGTACATAAAAATATGTACTGATACATGTTACAGTATAGATGAACCCTGAAAGCATCATACTAAATGAAAGGAGCCAGATACAGAAGGATGTATATTGTACAATTCTACTTATATGAAATGTCCACAATAGGTATATCTATAGACACAGAAAGTAAATTCATTGCTGCCAGTGGGAGAGATGGAATTGGGATTGATATATGTATACAAGTTTTCTTTTTTGGGGTGGTAAGAATGTACTAAAAGTATATTGTGGTGATAGTTGCACAACAGTGAGTATACTAAAAATCAATGAATTGTACACTTTAAATGAGTGCATTATATGACATATATGACATTATATGACATTATATGACATTTGAGTTATACCTTTAAATCTGTTAAAATAATAAGAACTGTCTCATTGTCACTCTTATCAATCAGTGACAATATGTATCAAGTCACTATGACTGGAATAATAAAGATTTTTCCTTAAAACTATGATTGGGTGAGCATTTCAGAAGGATAGATATCTACACAAAATTACTTTCTAGTTTGTTGGTAGGAAAGAATCTATTCATATCATGAACCAAATTCAGGTATGTATGAGTTTATAGTCTGCACTCCTTATCTCTTATACTCTTAACTCTAAATTTTAATAAGCACAATTATCAAATAAATCATTAAAATTAATCTGGAAATCAATCAGTATAATTTACTACATTAACAAAAAAAATTTAATGTATTAACAGAAATTGAAAAGGCACTTGTTGTGATGAACACTGGGTGTTGTATATAAGTGATAAATCACTACATTCTGCTCCAGAATCAAATATTACACTTTATGTTAACTAACTGGAATTTAAATAAAGACTTGGGGGAAAAAAGGAAAAAAACGAAAAGGCAATCCATAGAATGTGAGAAAAAAATTGCAAATTGTATGTCTGATAAGGGTCTCATCTAAATATCCAGAATATATAAAGATATGAGATGTATCACTCTACAATCACTAGGTTGTTTATAATTAAACAGACATAAAATAATGAGTAATGGTAAGAATATGGAGACATCGGAATTCTCATACCTTGCTAATGGGATATAAAATGGTTCCAATTTATATCCACTTTGGAAAACAGTCTGGCAGTCTTTCAAAAGTTTCATCAGAATTATGATATAAACCAGGAATTCTACTCCTAGGTATATATCTAAGATAATTCAAAACATACATCTGCACATAAACTCGTTCATGAAAGTTCATAGCAGTTTTATTCATGGGCATAATAGCCAAAATGCAGAAATGGTTCAAATGTCAATCAAATGATAGGTAAACAAAATATGGAATATCCATATAATAGAATATTATTTGGTAATAAAAAAATGAAGTACTGTTATGTGCTATAACATAGATGAATCTTGAAATCATTATACTAAAGAAAAGAAGCCAGCCACAGAAGACGATGTATTTCTATGATTCCATTTAAATGAAATGTCCAGAATAGAGACAAAAATTATATTAGTGGTTTTCTGGGGCTGGGGAGAGTAGAATAGGAGTAACTGCTAATGGCTACAAGGATTTTGGGGAGGGATGATGAAAATATTCTAAAAACTGTTTGTGATGCTGGTTGCATAACTCTGATAATATAGTAAAAATCATTGAATTGTACAATTTAAATAGCTGAGTTGTATCTAAATATGTGAATTTTATCTATATAAAGTTGCTTATTTGGGGGGCACCTGGGTGGTTCAGTTGGTTAAGCATCCGCTTTTGGCTCAGTTCATGATCTGAGTCCTGGCATTGAGCCCTGGTATTGGGAAGGGGGGCACTGTTCAGCAGGGAGTCTGCTTTTCCCTTTCCCTCTGCCCCTCCCTCCACTTATGCTCACACATGCGCTCTCTCTGAAATAAATAAATAAAATCTTAAAAAATAATGTTATTTTTAAAAAGGAGCAGTCTCTCTAGTTCTGACTAGGTGTTATTACAGTGTCCTTTTAGAAGCCATGGGAAGACTCCCTGAGACTGACATTTCTAACCAGAAAGAAATAATGGAATGTTTGCTTCATAAAAGTGAGTTCTACTTTTAAACAAATTCTATCTTTGCTTCATATGATACAAAGTAAATTTAAAAATTATTTTTAAATACCACATGCATGTGATAAAGAATTTTTAAATGGTAGTGTTATACAGTTAAACATTTCTCTCTCACCCACCAGTCTCTAGTCCTCCATTTTCCCTTCAAAGAGGCAACTAACTATTCTTATGCACTTTGTTCAGCCTTGTATGTTATAAATACATAAAAACATGCCTTTAGAAAAACATAAAAACTTCACTGTACACACAGTTCTGCACCTTAATTTTTTCACTTAAAATTATACTTTTGAGAATGTTCTTTATCAGCTATTTCAGTTATCTATACAGGCATAGGAGAAAACTTCAAAAGAGTGACATAAAATAATAACAACAATTTATCATGATCATGGATTTGGGGCTGACTGGACTCCAATAGGCAGTCTGCACTCAAGATACCTTATATAGTTGCTTTCAGATGGTGATTTGGGGTAGAATAGTTTTCTATCTCAAGGCTTCATCATTTCTAAGTCTGACATGGGGGTACAAAGACTGATTCCTCCTCAGGTATATGTCCTTCCCTCTCTGTCTGTGTCTCTGTCTCTGTCCCTCTTTTTCCACTCTTCTCTTCCCTCTCCGCCACCCCCCCCCATTATGTTGGCTTCATGGCAGACAGACTTCATGCATGGTGACTGAATGCTCCTACAGCAATTGTTTTGAGGAAAACCAGCAGAAGCTACATGACCTTTTCTGACCTAGCTTCTGAAGTCATGAGCCATCATTTCTTTTTTTTTTAATTTTTTATTTTGTTATATTAGTTACCATACAGTATGTCATTAGTTTTTGATGTATTGTTCCAAGATTCATTGTTTACATATAACACCCAGTGCTCCATGCAATACATGCCCTTCTTAATACCCGCCATCAGGCCAACCCATCCCCCCACTCCCTCCCCTCTAAAACTTTCAGTTTGTTTCTCAGAGTCCACAGTCTCTGATAGTTCGTCTCCCCCTCCGATTTCCCCCTCTTTATTTTTCCCTTCCTTCTTCTAATGTCCTTCATGCTATTCCTTATGCTCCACAAGTAAGTGAAACCATATGATAATTGACATTCTCTGCTTGACTTATTTCAATCAATATAATCTCCTCCAGTCCCATCCATGTTGATGAAAAAGTTGGGTATTCATCCTTTTTGATGGCTGAGTAATATTCCATTATATATATATGGACCATATCTTCTTTATCCATTTGTCTGTTGAAGGGCATCTTGGCTCTTTCCACAGTTTGGCTATTGTGGACATTGCTGCTATGAACATTGAAGTGCATATGGCCCTTCTTTTCACTACATCTGTACCTTTGGGGTAAATACCCAGTAGATGCATCATCATTTCCACTGCATTCTATTCATCAAAGCAGTCTCCAAATCCCAGCTAGGTTGAAACAGTGGTAGCACACATTTTGAGTCTTTTGTCTGGAGTGTCAAGAATTTTTTGAACATGTATTCAATCCACCACATCAAATGATGTAGCAATATCTCATTCTTTGATTAATGACTACATGGTATTTTGTAGCATGAATGCACAGTAATAGAATCAGTTCCCTATTAATAAATATTTAAGTTGTTTTCCGTCTTTTTCTACTGCAATAAATACTTTTGCATGTAAACCTTTGAAAATATGTGTAGTATATCTGCAAGATTAATTCATCAAACCAGAGTTGCTGGGCAAAAAAACCCCCCAAACCCCCCAAAAATAACAAAAAAATTTTTCAAAGAATTTACACCTCTACCAACAATATATGTGGGTTATTTTTCACATGTTTTTGTCCATGTACTGTATTATCAAGCCTCTTAATCTTGGTTTTACAGTTGTCATATTTAAAGACATTTTTTGTTTTCTGTGAATTGTTATTTGTTTTCTTTTTCCCATTTTCAAATTAGGTTGTTTTTCCTTTTCTTGAGGACTGATAGAAACTTTTTAAATGTTAAGGAAATCAGCCCTTGTGATAGGTGTTGCAAATATTTCCCTCAGTTTTTTATTTTAAAGTTTGATTAGAGTAGAGTTTTTCTCTGTATAGAAATCTTATAAGTTTTTCTGTTGTTTTATTATACAAATATAAATATAAAATGTTTAATATTATAATTTTATTATATTATTGTTATTTTTGAAATAAGTTTTTGTTCCATTGATTTTTTGTAATGTTTTTTCTGTTTTCAATTTTGTTGGCTTTTGCTTGTGTCTTTACTATTTCTATCTTTATGCTTGCTTTAGATTTATTTTACTCTTCTGTTTTTAGTTTCCTGTGGTGGGAGCTTATATTATTGATTTGAGACTTTTCCATTGTGTAAAAATTAACATTTATGCTATAAATTTCCACCTAATACTCTATTAGCTGGCTCCTACAAATTTTGATATAGTCTATTTTATTTCATTCATTTCAATGTACCTCTTTGACCAATGAATTATTTAGAAGGGTATTGTTTAGTTTTCCAGTGTTTGAGTAATTTTCTGTTACTTTTATGATTTTTTCCTATATTGATTCCATTATGGTTAAAGAATATATCTGTATGATTTCAATTATTTTAAATTTGTTGATATCACTTTTATGGCCCATGATATGGTCTATTTTGGTAAATGTCTGTTGGGCAGAGTATTCTATAAATGTCAGAGTGCTATTCAGGTCATCTATATGTCCTTAGTGGTTTTCTGCCTGCTTGTTCTATCAATTACTGACAGAGGTATTGAAGTCTCCAGCTATACTTGTGGATCTATTTCTCCTTTCTATTCTACAGCTTTGGCTTTGCATATTTTGCACCTCTTTATTTGGGGTGTATATATGTAGGGTTACTATATTTTGTTAATGACCTTTTTATCATTATGTAATGTCACTCTCTGTCACTGGTAACTTTCTTAGCTCTGAAGTTATAATAACAGCATCTCTGCTTTCTTTTGATTCATTTAGCATAGTGTAACTTTTTCCATCTATTTACTTTCAACCTACCTTATACTGTTATAGTTAAATGAAGTTTCTTATAGTTGAAGGAAGTTTCTTATAAATACCATACATTTGGGTCATTTTTTTTAGTTAAGTCTGCAAATCTGTCTTTTAATTTCTATGCTATACCATTTACATTTAATGTAATTACCATTATGTTAAGGATTAATTATGACATTTTACTTATACTTTTTGTTTATTTTTCCCTGACTTCCTTTCTATTACTTGAACATTTTTTAGAATTCCATTTTGATTTATTACATGTTTTTTTTTAATCTAACTAAAATTTTTTACATACTGAGCAGCAGCTCCCCATTTCTCCTAATTCCCAGACCCTGGAAACTACCATTCTATTTTATGCCTCTATTATTTTAACTACTTTAGATGCCTCGTGTAAGTGGAATCAAGCAACATTTGTCTTCCTGTGACTGGCTCATTTTATTTTATCTTATTTATTTATTTTAAAGATTTTATTTATTTATTTGACAGAGAAAGAGATAAAGATCAAGAGAGCACAAGCAGGGGGAGCTGCTGAGGGAGAGGGAGAAGCAAGCTCTCCTCTGAGCAGGTAGCTTAACATGTGACTCTATTCCAGAACCCCGGGATCATGACCTGAGCTGAAGGCAGATGCTTACCTGGCTGAGCAACCCAGGCACCTCTCAATACAATGTTTTAAATTATCTTTATAGACTCCCTATACATTTCTAGTTAAGGCTATTCCTTGATTCTATTTTTGTTTGTTTGCTCTTATAGTTGCAATTGTAAATGTTGTCCTTCATGACATTTAAAAAACGTGTTTAAACAAATAATACATTATATGTTAATAAAAATGTGTTTGTATATGAACCTTGCATTTTTGTGTCCTCCATCTTACTCATTTCTGCTATATTTTGAAGTATAAAGTCTGTTTATTCTTAGGTAAATAAATTACAAGTTTGGATTAATTTTGATGATATTATAGATCTTAATGCAGAATACATGATAGCATTTTTTCTGCTATAGAAAAGGTGATTTCACAAAACTTATAGTTCTTATTCTTTTCTATCTTACAGTATATTTATTTTAATGATCTTCTTAGGTTTAACTTAGAAAGTTTTGTGGTAGGTTTATTTTTTTACAAATCACTTTAAAATACCTCAACCTTACTAAAAAGTTGAAAAAAGAAAGAACTCCTGTATTCCCTTCACCTATATTACCCAACGGTTAATATTTTAGCATATTTGCTCCATTTCTCTCTCTTTCTCTGTAGACACACACACATGCACACACAACACACACAATCATTAATCTTTTTATGAACCGGTTGATTTGATAACATGGTTCAGATATTGTGCCCAATCATCCCCAAATACTCCTGCATGTACTTCCCAAAACCAAGTATGTTCTTTTTCATAGTCACAAATAGAACCATCCAAATTGGCAAATCAACATTGATACACCACTACCATAAAATTTATAGATTCTATTAAGAATTGTTCAAGTGTCCAACAATGTCTCTTTTAATTTTCTGGTTGAGGATCACATGTTACATTTAGTCTTCATTTATTTTTATTCTCCCTCGGCCTAGAACATTTTCTCAGTCTTTTCCCATTTTTTATGACCTTGACAGTTTAAGAAGTGCATATTTTCCATTTTGTATGATGTCCTTCAACCTGGTCTATTTGGTAATTGCTCCTGTCCAAACTGAAGCAATGCAATCTTGGGAGTAAAACCACCAAAATGATGTTGTACTTTAAGCAGAGCATCAGGGAACATATGATGGCAATCCTGTTCCACCAGTGGTCTTGGTAATCTTCATTACTTGTGTGAGGTGGGGTCTGCCAAGTTTCTCCAACATGGAGTCATCATTTACCCCTTTATAATCATTATGTATTTTGTAAGGAGATACTCTGAGACAATTTCACCACCCTGCTCTTCAGTTGAACACCTCCTCACTTGCCTTAATGATTTCTGTTTCAATCAAATGGTAATTTTCTCTTTACATCATTAATTCTACATTCATTAGTTTATTCTACTCCAAGGAAGAACTTTTGTTTCTCCTCCATTTAACTTTTACTAATTCATTTTTGTTTCATCAGTATGGACTTACAGATAGATTCTTATATTCTTCAACTTGTTTTAATCCTTTACTATTCTTATTTATTTTGATACTCAAATTATCCCATGTTTGTCCAGTCAGAGCCCTTTCAGGCTTGCTCCAATGTCCTTTGGACACATTCCCCTCATTTCTTTGATCACCTCCTTGCTTGTCAAACACAACTAGATGTTCCAGGATAATCGTGTACTTTTTCTGCTCCAGTCCTAGAATTAGTCATTTTTCCAAGGAGCCCTGGTTCCTTTTAGAAGAGGATGATATTTAGAAACCAAGATCTGTGTGTTCAGTGCCCTCTAGCAGACAAAACTAGGAATATTTGTTTGTGCGTGTGTGTGCATGTGTGTGTGTGCTATGCTGGAGACCTCTGTAGCCAATGGCCCCATTGTCATTTTCCCAACTTACTGACTCCTCGGAGCTTAAAAGTCATCCCTTTTGTCCTAACAAGAAATAGCTGATTAAAGTGAAAAAACAATGACTTTTTGTAGACTCATCAGAAAACTGACATTTCTGGGCAAACTATCACCCCCAAATCTGAAGAAACAGGTGAATTGAAAGTCAAAGCCCAGATCTACTTATCTGGAACAGAAGCTGCTGGAGCCATAAGTGATAGGAACACTTAAATGGTAATTTTGACAAATTGTTTGAGGTTATGTGTGGATTAGCGTGACAGTAAAAAACTTTTGGTGGGGGCACTCTTTTATGGATTTTACTTCCAGGAACCTTAGTTCCTCTGGTGAAGAGCTAAGAAAGATCTATTTGTGGCTCTGACTGAGAACACTAATCCTTATGAAATATGTCCTGAGGGACGCCTGAGTGGCTCAGTTGGTTGGACGACTGCCTTTGGCTCAGGTCATGATCCCGGAGTCCCGGGATTGAGTCCCGCATCGGGCTCCCAGCTCCACGGGGAGTCTGCTTCTCCTTCTGACCCTCTCCTTGCTCATGTTCTCTCTCACTGCCTCTCTCTCAAATAAATAAATAAAATCTTTAAAAAAAAAAAAGAAATATGTCCTGAGTATTCTCTGTAACAAGTGTTTATTATGCAGGGCATGCAACTTTACCAGAGCCTTATACCAGCTGGATGAAGGGCAATCTTGTTACTCCAGTCCCTTCTAGCCTTCTTGTCTCACCAAAAAGAGGGAAACAATACCACTGAAAATACACTTATGAATGTTACAATCTAGAGAATGGACCCACTAGAAGACTAAAATTTAACAGCAAGATAACACAACTTTATCAATCCTCTACACATTACCACTACATCAACAAGGTGTCAGTATAATAACAGTGGGTTACATCTTAAAAAGCTGCAAAACAGACTGTCTGGATAGCAGTACCCAAGGAAACACAAAATCAATACAAAAACAAGGATGCCAGAGGAAGTTGAGGTCTCTGGCATCTATACCCACAGCAAACAAAAAATTCAGCCCAACTCCTAGCAGGATTAATATAAATCACTTCACTGGTCTCATACTGCCGTTCCTATTACCTGCTACAACATGTCTGACTTTAAGCAAAAAATTGCACGGCAAGCTGAAACACAAGGAAATACAGAGTCCAAAGAGACAAATCAAGCATTAGAACCAAACTTAGATATGGTACACATGTTGGAGTTACTAGGTAGGCAATAAATTCTTTAGTAGTTATTTTAGTTTTATTTAAATTCCAGTTAGTTAAAAAAAATCCAGTTAGTTAATACATAGTGCAACATTAGTTTCAAGTGTAAAATTTAGTGATTCATCACTTACATACAGCACCCAGTGCTCATCATAACCAGTGCCCTCCTTAATACCCATTGCCCATTTAACCACCTCCTTCCAGCAACCCTCAGTTTGTTCCCTATAGTTAAGAGTTCATTTTATAGCTTGCTGCTCTCTTTTTACCCCATGTTTATTTGTTTTGTTTCTTTTTTTCCTGGTAATTCTGGTATTTTATTTTTAATATTTATTTTATTTAAATTCAATTAATTAACATATAGTGTATTACTAGTTTCAGAGATTGGGTTCAGTGATTCAACAGCTGCATATAACACTCAATGCTCATTACATCTCATGCCCTCCTTAATGCCCATCAGCCATTTACCCCATCCCCCACCCATCTCCCTTCCTGCAGTCCTGTTTGTTTCCTATAGTTAAGAGTATCTTGTGGTTTGTCTCTCTCTCTCTGATTTCATCTTATTTTATTTTTCCCTCCCTTCCTCTATGATCCTGTTTTATTTCTTAAATTCCACATATGAGTGAAATCGTATGGTATTTGTCTTTCTCTGACTGACTTATTTCCCTTAGCATAAGTCTCTAGCTCCACCCATGTCATTGCAATGGCAAGATTTCATTCTTTTTTATGGCTGTGTAATATTCCATTGTATACATATACCACACTTCTTTATCCATTCATCACAATAGACATTTGGGTTCTTTTCTATAATTTGGCTATTGTTGATAATGCTGCTATAAACTTGAGGTGCATGTATACCTTTGAATTAGTATTTTTGTATCCTTTGTGAAAACACCTAGTAGTGCAATTGCTGGATCTATTGTTAACTTTTTGAGAAACCTCCATACTGTTTTCCACAGTGTCTACACCAGTTTGCATCCCTACCAACAGAGAGAGTTCCCCTTTCTCTGCATCTTTTTCAACATCTGTTCCTTGCTATGTTGTGAATTTTAGCCTTTCTCACATGTGTGAGGTGATATCTCATTTTAGTTTTGATTTGTATTTCCCTGAGGATGAGTGATGTTAAGGATCTTTTCATGTGTTTGTTAGCCATCTGTATGTCTTCATTGGAAAAATGTCTATTCATGACTTCTGCCTGTTTTTTAACTGGGTTATTTGGTTTTTATGGGTGTTGAGTTTTATAAGTTCTTTATGGATTTTGGATACTAACCCTTTATTAGATATGACATTTACAAATATCTTCTCCCATTCTGAAAGTTGCCTTTTAGTTTTGTTGATTGTTTCCTTTGCTGTGCAGAAGCTTTTTATCTTGATGTAGTCCCAATAGTTCATTTTTGCTTTTGTTTCCTTTGTACCAGGAAGGGAATTTAAAACAACTATAAATTAATATGTTAAGGATTCAAATGGGAAAAAATAAATAACATACAAAAAGAGATGGGTAATAGAATCAGAAAGATAGAAATTCTATAAAAGAATAAATGGGAAATTCTAGAAGTTAAAAATATTGTAGCAGAAATAATAACTTTGATGGTTTCATTAGTAGACTGGATAAGCCTGAGGGGAAAAATCAGTTAGTTTGAAAACAAGTCACTAAAAACTTCCTAAACTAAAATGAAAGAAGAGAATTTAATAAAACAGAACAGAACACTCAAGAACTATGGGACCATTTCAAAGGGTGTAACATTGGCACAGGTGGGATACCAGAAGGAAAAGAAAGAGAATAGAACAGAAGAAACATTTGAAGTGATAAAAGCAGAGACCTTTACAAAATATATGACAGACACAAACCACAGATCTAAAAATTCAGAGAATACAAAGCAGGTGAAACACTCCCCACAAAAATCCCTCACAATTACACCTAGACATATCATATTAAAACTTTAGAAAAACCAAAAACAAAAAAATCTTGAAAGAAATCAGATTATTCCCAATTTCTAAAAACCAGAGAACACCTACATGTCCTTCAATAGTGAATGGATAAGTAACGGTACATTAACATAATGGGATATTATTCAGCAATTGAAAAAAATTAAACTACAAAGCACATGAATGAATCTTAAAAATGCATGTTTCAGCGATTCACAGACCTGTACCTCTGGGGCTAAAAATACATTGTATGTTTATATAAAAATAAAAAAATTTAAAAAAATTTTAAAAAATACATGTTTCCTAAGTGAGAGAAACCAATCTGGAAAGTCTGCACATTATATGATTCCAAAGTTATGTAATAGTCTGGAAAAGGCAAATAAAAAAGATGTTTAAAAGATGTTTGGCAGGGTTTCTGGTGAGTGAAGGGCAGGAAGGTGGAGAGTGTTGAGTAAGGGAAGCACAGGGGATTTGTTAGAATGATGAATGCCTTCTATGTGATACTGTAATGGTGGATACATGACACTACGCATTTGTCTAAACTTATAAAACTTTATGACATAGAGTGAATCTTAATATATGCAGATAAAAAAATCATTTAGGAAGTCGGGATCACAGAAAAGAATGCAGACTGTGGCAAAGGAATCTAACTGTGTTATCAATATATGAAACCACTGAAGGGAGTGTGGGAAAAAGAGGCTGACATAAGTTAACTTTGGCAATGGGTAGAGTCTGTAACACTAAAGCAAAATAGCAAAATGAAATGTACATAAGCACTGTATTCTAGTTAGCAAATTTTTGTTCCATGGGCATACAGATTAACAATTCTGATACTGCTATACACGTATACTGGCATTGAACAATGAATTAACTAAATGGATGGTGCATAGTGGGAACCACATTTCTCACAATTGAAGTGAGAATTTACAGATAAGCAAGGAAAAGAGACCAGAATGATCCATGTACAAATGAATTAGAGTCAGAGACATGGGTATAAACTCATGTTTAATTTAGATACAGATGGTTACATATAGAAATATTTGTAGATATGTGTATAGATAGATACAGGTTTATATAAATACACATATTTACTTTCTATTTTATGTGAGAGGGCCTGCAATCAATGACACTTCAGTAGCATCAGCACACCTAGCACCCAAACATTGGTTTCTAATACTATGTTCTAATAAAAGGAATTAGGGCTCCCTGGGAAAATTGCTGATTTAAGGACATGGAACAGAAATTATACAAAATGAGCCTGAAGAATCTTATAGTGTCAGAAAGTAGGAAAATACTAAAAACAATCCCTACGATGATGGAGGTATGTCAAAGGGATATAGGAGCCAACTATAAGAGTTCCCAATGTCGAAAGCTGGAATGCTTTAGCTATAAAATAAAGTAGTATTAGATTACAACTCAGAATATAAAATACCCATGAGTTTGTACTCATATAAATAAATGATGGAATGAATCATGATATGAGAGAAACATGACAGATCTGTACAGAATTTCAAATAATTTATATAGATGCTTCACTTTCAAATTACTTCCCATTAAGCATGGACTGCACATAGGGACTTTCTTCCAAAGAGTACAGTATGAAAAGATGGGAGTGAGGAGAGTAACTTTGCAGCAGAGAAACCTGACAAATACTACTGCAGCCAGGTAATCAAGGTTAATACCTACAGTGATAATTAATGGGATAGTGTGTACACTTATTGTGATGTGATGTGAATGGCAGTCCTAATAGCCTATAATCCCAGTTTACTCATGAGAAAAACTGTATAGAAAAATTTCAATTCGGAGACAATCTACAAAATACCTGACCTATACCCCTCAAAACTGCCAAGATCATCTGAAATGAGGAAAGTCTAAGAAACCGTTACAGCCAGGAAGAGGTTAGGGAGACATGATGACTATTTGCAATACGGTATCTTTGCTGGGATATCATGGAACAGGAAAATAATATTAAATTAAAACTAGAAACTTTGAATAAGATATGGGCTTTAGTTAATAATGTATCAATATTGGTTCTTTAATTGAACAAATACACAGTAATAATGTAACATGTTAAAAATACGAGAAGACTGGTGTGGATTATTTGAGAACTCTACTACCTGCAATTTTTGTAAATTTATAAGTGTCCTAAGATGTAAAGAAAAACATGTTTTTAAAAATCACAGTGAATTTACTCATGAAACAATTTGGGTCTGGGTCTTCTGGGGGGGAGAATTGGTCTTTGACAATTTTCTCATTGTCTTATGTGGTAATTGGTTTGTTTACATATTTTATCTTTGCGTTATAGAAGTTAATTTTGGTAATTTTTATTGTAGTTAATAAAATTCAAAATTCCAAGTTTTCACGTTTGTATGGAGCACAAAAGGATTCTGAGGAATGCTGTCAGGGTCAGCCCCATAAGCTCCCAACTCAATTCCTGGGCTGTTTATAGCTCCTCCAGAGGAGGCAACTAAATCCCTCACCTGCAAGCTCTGTTTCACTCTTTTCTGAACTGTTGTTGCTTAGAGCAGAAATCCTAGCAGCAATTTCAGTTCTTCCATTCCAGATTTGCTTTCCTCTCTAGTTATACATTTGTCTTATAACCTGGTGCCCCAAGTTCCTATGTCAACTCTGTAGCCCTACCTCCACCTTCCCTGGCAATACATCAGTACCTTGGACTGCACTGGCATTTTCTGGCCTCTGCTGGATTCCTTTGCCTAGACTTTTGTGGAGGTGGAGCTCTATACAGACACCCACCTCATGCTAACTTCATTATCCTAAGCCACTCCTTGTCTTGCTCTGGTATCAGCCTGTTTCCCAGACCTCCTCCATGACACCTTTTTTTTATTTACTACCAGGGGACCATTCTTTGGAGTCTTCTCCACATCCTCCTAATTGTTAAGTGATAACCCCTGGGGTTATGAAACATGACAGTAACCACCCCTTCCTCCCCGCAAGGAACTGTTTCTGGCTTTCAAGAACTTTCAATTCAATCCTGATAAATGAATCATTATTTTATACCAGCGTAAGCAAGGGTCCTTCCTGATGATTTTTGCAAGGTAAAAGGATAATTCTTTCCATCCACAAATTTCTCTTTTTTCTGTTCCTGCCTTTGATGTGAATTTATGATTCCAGAGGTCTGTGCTAGACAGGTGTTTCTTGGGGTTTACGTGCACAAATTTCCCTTTCAACAGAAGGGGCCTTAGCAACTAGCAACAGAGAAGAGAAATTTAAGAAAATGCTGCTAAAGCGCAGAGGCTAAAACAGATTGATTTCAATTTCCAAGCTGCCCTCTGCAGCTGACCACCAGTATATCTGCCTGTCCAGGGACACTTGAAGAAATTTAGCATTTTGTTTGGGCTTTAGTAGCAAGGATTCTGAGATCATTGCCTTAATAGAAGACACACACCCAGGAGACTGACTATAAAACTACTTTAGCAAAAGAATTTCTACAAAATGCTTTTCGTAAGAGACAGCATTGCTTTCAAAGCAAAGTACTTTTTAAAAAATATTTTATTTATTTGTCAGAGAGAGAGAGCACAAGCAAGGGGAGCAGCAGGCAGAGGGAGAAGCAGGTTCCCCGCAGAGCAAGGAGCCCGATGAGGAACTCAATCCCAGGACCCTGGAATCATGACCTGAGCTGAAGGCAGATGCTTACCCAACTGAGCCACCCAGGCATCCCAGCAAAGTACTTTTTAAACAGAAAAAGTGAAAACATTTTAAACAGTTCTTATTTCAATGTTACCAATTCCCCCTTTGGGTTCAGGCTGTAATGTGAGAAGATTTGAGATCAGTGGGATAGAGGAGATCTTTTGGCTATTAGTGTTATTAATGGAGGCCAGAATAGCTGCCTGAAGAGATGGTAGGTTCTATGGTACATAAGGAGTGAAGAGGGGTGGTTAGGCAGGTGTCTGTATTGAGCATATATTGATGTCCTGTGGAGGGGATTTCCGTGCCAGGTAACTTTTACTGATTGGTTTCTGGAGTCTTTTAAAAGCCCACAATTCTTGATTTTATATTACAAGAATTCAAAAGGAGTAGAACATCAGTGAAGGCTGGTAAAACTGGGAAAAATTCTTAAGTGAGGTAGAACTGGAAGTGCTGGAGCATAATCCAGTCCAGAATCTTGTCTGAAACAGAACTGGAGGAATTTTTTAAGATACAGATTCGTGAGCCTTACTCCTCTACAATCTACTGCTCCCCTCCCTCCAAGTAACCTAGGAGTAACCTGAATTAAGATCCACTTTTAAATCTGTGTGTTCACTAGAAGCTTGGGTTTGAAAATTGGCTGAATGCCTGGGTCAAAGCAGGAGGGCCGTAGGTGCTCACGGGCTGTCCCAGAGATGGGTTGGAGGTGGAATTTAAGCATGAGCAGGAAGCTGTGGCTCTAAGGAGAAGAATGTGGAGTTAGGAAATTCTCGGTGTTTAAAAATCTGTGCTTCTAGTGGAGCTACATCCATCCATGGGAAAGGAAAATGTCTGTGATGTCTGAAGAGCATTTTCAGGATCTAGTTCCCCAAATGTGGTACAGCAGCCCAAAGCCTACACATGCAGGTCAATAATCTTAATGAAACCGGTCTATGGGATGAACTTTCAAGCTTGCCTCTATCTGAAATACAGAAGGTCTTATCTACCCTGGACATTTTGGGCTCAATACTTGTTGCATTCTCTCTCATTGAAAGGTGTGGTTGCTCTGATTCCTAGCTCAGATAGCTCTGGCTGGGGACTGCTAGACATATACCTTGGCTCACCTGATGCTTTTTTTAGTTTTGGATGCTCAGAGTGTAAAGTGCTTAATCCAGCAGGCATTTAAATATGTGAATCTGGAACTAAGAAGATCATGTGTCACCCTTGTGAACTTGGACAATTACTTTATCAAATTATTTCATTAATAGAGAGGGGTGCTATGTTGCTGCTAGATTTCATTGTGTCCTCCTGTCATTTCGGTCAGAATCCTCTCTGGAATTTTTCCCCTTACCTTCTCATGGCTCTCTATCATGCAGCAGGGCTCTTGTACAGAACTTTCAACGGCATGAGTCAGTAGGGAGAGAGTTAACCCCACTTGCTGTGGTCTTTAAATATTATTTTATATGCTTCCTGTAGGCCTGGTGCTCTCACCTCCTGCTGTTAATCAAAAATTTTATTATCGTCTCACTTAGCCAATATGCAAAGCACTCACTCTTCCGTCCCCAGACGCGTGTCACTTCCCTAGTTCAGGGCCTCTCCCGAAGGTGGTGCTCAGCTGTTGAATAATTTCATGACTTCAGTGCTACAGTGGCCACTTGTAAAAGCCACGTTTTCATTTTCTCAGAAAAACAAACTGCAATTTAGGTACACTATCACTAGATGGACCTAGTCTGTTAGAACAACTTGAGGGCCAGTCCAAAAATTTGAGCTCTGGGTATGCTGCAGGTAAATAAGTACACTGTTCAGACATTTTCTGGAATCATAAATCTTTCTTTCTTAAATAATCTTTTTTAAACTGTTGTTAAACTGTCTTAAGCTGTAATAAATAACCTTTCTTAAAACTGCTGAACTCCAGCTTCGACAACAGAATAGATAATTCTTTCAAATGCAATAGATGCCCAGAGTCTGTTACTTTCTTTATTGATCTCTTCCTTGCCCTTCATCAGTTCAACTGGAATCTTAAAGTCAAAGTCTCTTCCAACAGGTACTTTCCATTCAGACTTGGAGCTGCTTTGACGTCAAAGCCCCCCACACGCTTATCCCCCAATGGCTAGCAAAGACCAAACTGTTGATCTCAGCACAGGCTGTCTATTCACTTTGCCTCCACAGTTTGAGCTAATTATAAGGAACAAACTCTTTGCCCACTAAGGAAGAAAAATGAGCTTCACAGAGGTGTGATGGTGTTGAAAGGGTACAAACTACCCCCTTCTCTAGTCTCTCTTCCTTAAATCAGAAAAGATACTTTCTTACTTGACACCTTCTAGATTCCCTCCTCCCATCAGTTCTCTGAACCCGCTGGGGGCTGCTGGCTTAATTTCCACAATAGCTGCACTTAATTAGTATCCCAGGGTAACTGACTTCCCTTAGCAACAGAGGTAACAATGGTTTCAGCTCACAAATTATCTTAGCTACAGTTTTCTTCTACTGATAACAACATATTCAACAATATTCAAACACAGGTTTCAAACAGAAATTAATCTGATGTCCACTCATCAACAAATATTTATCAAGTTTCTTTTGCATGCAAATCACAGCACTGGCCACTGGCTATATAAAGTAAAATCAGCTATGGTCCTTTCTCTTGGGGAACTCAAAAAGAAACTGGAAAGAAAATATATGAACTAAAAATAAGTCTACTACAAGATAGTATTAAATGTGTGGTTTGGTTTGAAGACCTGAGGATATCTGAGGAAGGTGAATGTCTCTGGGGCTGGGGAAGGTGGGTCCTGAGCTTGAAAGCCCAGCTATGGAGACTGACAGACTTGAAATCAAACTCTAACTTTGCCACTAGCTGTGTCATGTCTGGCAAGTTACTTAAACTTTCTGAACTTCAGTTTCCTTTTCTATAAATGGGGAAGACTGAAGCCCACCTCAAAAGGCTTATGTAAAGGTTAAAAATTATACAGATAAAGCACTTAATACATGCCTGACTAACATTTCCTCTTTTCATTGGTAACTCAGTCTCAAAGGCTCAATAGACTTCAGCTAGGTGAAGAGGAAAAGGATGGAATTGCCATTTGGAAAGAAGTACATCAAAATACCTAGGGCAACTGGGACAGACTGGGAAGGGAAGGCAACGGAAGTTAGTTTAGAGTGAGAGGCTTGGAGTAAGGGGCAATTGGATTGGAAAGATAGCTGAGATTTTTGTCGCAAGAACTCTCGGTTAAAATGTCAGAGCTGGAAGAGAACTTTAGAAATAATCGGATGGTCCAGGTTCTTCATTTGATTGATGACATATCTTTCCTTTCATTGTTTCTAAGTCAGAGGACTTTTTTCACTGTGAAATAAAATTTTATTTTCAATTTAAATGAAAAAGTGAATGGTTTCAAACTTCTAGGAAGTTCCCTCTCGGGAGAGCTATTGATATGAGGACAACTATACCCTTCTCAGAGACACTAACAGAGAAAGACTCCTTGACCTGGACTGGGCCATGAGCTTGACTGAAAAAAAAAAAAAAGGCGGGGGGTGGTGAAGAAGAGGTGATGAAAGAATAGGTTGCTGCTTCTTCAGTTTCCTAAGAAATCCCAGGCTTGCATGACCCCCAAAGCCATCTTTACTTTCTATCTAAACCAAGGAGAATGTCTGATGGTTCTTGATTATCATCTTGTCATTGTTATCACTGTAAATGATGATAAATATCTGCACTTGAATTTACATAGTACTTCTTGCCTTTTCAAAGAACACTAAAGTGTGTTCTCTCATTTTCTTCTCACACTAGACATGGAGTTAATTAACAATCCCCACTATCACCCCCACATGCCACCTCCATTCTATAGATGAAGAAAATGAGGCCTAGCATTGTCTGTAATTGGAAGTAGAGCCTATGTAGGAGAAAGTGACTAAGGATTATCTATGAGATGTTCAAACTTCTGCCTCTGGGAAGCATTGTTCCTCATCATCCTTCCCTGGACATCTCTCAGATATTATACATTCTTACCAGTAGCCTTCCTACTCCTGCAGATCATCAACAATCATCCAAAAATCTTGGGGCCAGGCACAGTGTTTGGGCTTTTTTCCCCACATCTAACCATTCCACCGCATATAACAAGTTCTTGACAAATTTCCAATGAGAAAAAGACTAGCAAAAACCAAATGCCCTCCATCTGTGACTTGATGTGGCCAAGCACAAGTTCATTTCAAAGGTTGCACCTTAGAACAGTCATGAGGCTTAACCCCCCAACTCTCACCCCAAGTCCATCTGGTCTTTTTTTTCCTCCCATAGTTAAGACAATCTTCTTAGAATCTTTTTACGAGCAAAGGAAAACATCATTATTACAATTCAGTTCCTTACAGAAGAAACCCCAGTGATACATTGTTATATATTTGAGTTTTTTTGTTTGTTTCATACTGAGCATACCAACACTAGGTTACTATATTTATCTGGTTTTTCCCCATATTTGTGAGACTATAGAACTCATCAGCTTTTACTTTTATTTTTTTAAAGATTTAATGTATTGGGACACCTGAGTGGGTCAGTCAGTTAAGTGTCTGCCTTCAGCTCAGGTCATGATCCCAGCGGCCTGGGATCAAGTCCCGCTTCTGGCCTCTGCTCAGCAGGGAGCCTGCTTCTCCCTCTGCCTGCCATTTCTCCTGCTTGCATTCTATCTCTCTGACAAATAAATAAATAAATAAAATTTTAAAATTAAAAAAAAGATTTTATTTATTTATTTGATAGGGAGAGAGAGAGCACAAGCAGGGGGAGTGGCATGCAAAGGCAGAGGGAGAAGTAGGCTTTCTGCTGAGCAGAGAGCTTAATGGGGATTTGATCCCAGGACCGTGGGATCATGACCTGAGCTGAAAGCAGACACTTAACTAACTGAGTCATACCCAGGCACTGTCCCCCTGTGACCCCCCATTAGCCTTTAAAGAGAAATCAAATACCAAACAAAATTCCACATTCTCAGGGTACCTGGGTGGCTCAGTCCTTTAAGCAACCGACTCCCGATTTTGGCTCAGGTCATGATCTTATGGTTGTAAGATTAAGCCCTGTCTCTGGCTCTGCACTGGACATAGAACCTGCTGGGATTCTCTCTCTACCTCTCCTCCCTGCCTTTCTGAAAAAAAAAAAAACCTTCTACAAAAGTATCAATGGAAATAATTTCCCAAATATATATAATTTTTAATATCTGGGTATCTATTAATAAATTGACATTTATTGAGTATCTACAAAGTGCCATGTACATTGCTTATATACCTCATTTAATTCCCCATACCGATGAAGGAGGGATTATTATGCCCATTTCATCAGTGAGGAAACTAGGGGTCAAAGATGGTAAGCCATTTACCACACATTTACAGTACAGAGCTACTAAGAGAAAGATCTGGGGCTTTAATCCAGGTCTTCTCACTCCAGAACCAATGCTTTTCTTAATATACAACACAGTAAGTACAGGAGCTTGATCCAAAAGTAAAGTTAATTTTTAGAAAAGAACTTAGTAAGCAAATATTTGTGAATTAGAGAACATCCAAATTTTGAATCCAAATCACTTGGCCACCTAAAAAATAAAGGACTTAATTAATCAAAAGAATTCCACTTAAACTTATTATCTAAAGTGATTAGTAAGAATGGCATTTCCCCACCAACTTCAAATAATAAAATCAATTTGGGAACTTTCCCAATAATTTGACTCAAAACACTAATCTTAAGAGAAAGCCTATATATCAAAACTCATTGTAGTATGACACATGTAACTGACTCCTAATTTTCAATTTCTATTAAACTGATTTTTCTTCTAAAACAGAGTCAGAAAGCTAAAAGCCCTTCAAATCCATTGAGCCTCTTGCATCTTATTTAAGAAGTTTCATTTTTCAAGCCAAAGCCCAGAAGACAAAACAAGCTCATTTAATTCACACCCCAGAACTGTAATTGCTCTGCTCAAGCCAATGTCTAAGTGCCTGTATTAAGGGCTTTCCACTGACCAGAAAGTGTTAATTCATCAATCCATGGAACTTTCTTTTGTACTTTTAAGCTACTGCTCATCTTCCTCTTGATTAGGGTTGCCTAGAGAACAGAACATGCCCAGGCGTGCCTAGATGGCTAAAAATTTTCCAAATTTAGGACACCTGGGTAGCTCAGTCAGTTAAGTGTCTGCCTTCAGCTCAGGTCATGATCCTAGGGTCCTAAGATTGAGCCCCACATTAGGCTCTCTGCTCAGCCGGGAGCCTGCTTCTCCCTCTCCCTCTGCCTGCCACTCCTGCTTGTGCTCTCTCTGTGTCAAGCAAATAAATAAAATCTTAAGAAAAAAAACAAACCAACAGAACATGCCCAGTAAAATTTAAATTTCAGATAAACAACAAATAACCTTTAGGTAAGTACGTCCTGTGCAGTGATTAGGACAAAATTCACTGTTTATTTGAAATTAAAATTTAATAAGACTTCCTGTATTTTTATTTATTAAATCTGGTAAGCTTACTCTTGATTTATTATAAGTATTCCCAGGTTTTCATGTCTAAACTATTATACTTTTAAAATGCATTATTTGTTTTTGTGGGATGATGTGTGTATGTGAATGCCTCTCAAAATAAAGGTTCTAGAGCACTCTCAATCTTGAGATAGCAGTAAACAATCACTGTAACAATGTATCTTTTGACTGTTAAAATATGTATGCTTATATATAATTTGTAACTTTATACACACACACACACACACACACATATATATAAAGTTTAGTGTGAGACTACCCAAGACAATTCATTTTTTTAAGATTTTATTTATTTACTTGAGAGAGAGAGAGCACAGAGGGAGAGGGAAAGGCAGACTAACCACCTTAACCAACTAAGCCACCCAAGTGCCCCTAGACAAGACAAAGTGAAAGAGAAAAGTAAGTGGTTGGAGGTAGAGGGAGTGTGAGGAAAACTTTCATATGCCATCTATTAAAAGACATTATAAATCCATACTGATTTTAAAAGTTTGGTATGTGAGTAAATAAATTAATGCCATGGAATTGAGATTACCCAGTTTATCACAAAATAAATTCTAGAAGTATTAATGAGTGAAATGGAAGAGGTGATTGTAAAGGTACCAGGAGAAAATATGGAAAAATTATATGCAATCTTGAAGTGGAAAAGATCTTTCTAAGGAAGATGCAAAGCCCAGAAAACAAAAAGAAAAAGTTTGATAAATCTGACTACATACAAAATGAAAAAATTTTTGGCATGGAAATACAATAAACCAAGTTGAAAAGCAATTTAGAAAAACATCTTCAATACATCTGACTCACAATGGATTGTTAATCTGTAAAGATCTCTCACAAATCAATAGATAAAAAAGAAAAGGCATAAATAGAAAGATGAATAAAGTCCATAAACGCACGGTTTACTAAAAAGACAACAACACACGGCCAAGAAATACACAGAAAAAGGTGTTTAACTTTATAAATAATTAAGGCCATGTAAATGAAAACAACAATGAAACATTGTTTTCCTCCATCAGGTTGGAGAAGATCGAAAGTTAAGTAACACCTGGTGTTGGTAAGAATAAAGAGATGGGCATTTTTAGCTTGTACACAGGATTATAAATTGGTGCAAACTCTTTGGAGGGTGTAATTTTGCAATATATGTGAATATGAAAATAGCATTTATTCTTGACTCAAAAACTCCCATATTAGAAATTTATTTTATGAAAATACTTGCACAAGTATGTAAAAGTATATATATACAACATTCACCACAACATTGTATCAATGGAAAATTAGGATTGAGCTAAATGTCTATTATTGTAGGATGGAATAATTAAATAATGTATATTCATATGTTGACATAATATTCAATCAAGAAATAAAAGCAATTTACATGTGTTAAGATAGAATGCTTTCCAAGTTTAAGTTGTTGAGATTAAAGAAAAAGTACAACAGAGTATATGACACCCTTCTTTTTATGATAAAGAAAGATGTATATATGTATGTATGTTTGTATATGCGGGGGTAGACTGTCTTCCATTGTTATATACATTTTGCACTCTTTGAAGCTTTTTGTATAAAGTGCATGTATTACTTTTTCAATAAAATCCCAAATTTATAAAATATACCTGTTTTGGGTCCCCCCCTTTTTTTTTTGAGCTTGCTTATCTCATCTCTCATTTCTTCTCTTGTTCTTATCTCAAGGCCTATTTACCAGTTATCACTGTTGTTCCAGGCTAATTGGTGGCTTGCTCCCTTTCATAACACAGTCCAGCAATCAGCACTTCAATTTCCTTGTACCAGAAAGGCCCTCACTTGATATTAGCATCCAGGAAAGTAATTTCCCCAAAACCCCAAAATCCTGAGGGGCGGAACGTACTCCTCAAACCATGAAGTTTATAATGCATTTCTTAGATAGTAACAATCAATTACATCCATGATTCTTGGGCTCTTTTTACTGACTCTCCAGCAGGTGCTGCTGTCCTCAATACCTTCATCAAGGTTGTTACCCTTTTGTGAAATGCTCTCCCTGGCTTAGCTGATGCTACAAAGTTTACCCATTCCTCAAGACTCAAGTCCCATTTTTTCATGACTGAAAAAGGTTGATTTTTATGATTACATCAGCCCTGCTAAGAACACTGTTCTCTTCTTTCTCTAACTTTCTGTCCTACTTTCATAAAAAAGATAATGAATAATCCAAGCAATACTTTCATAAAACATTTTCTTAAATATAACCAATATATAGTAATTAACTATATTATGGTATCTAAATGACACTGGTTTTAGAGTTAAACAGAACAGGTTCAAATTTTTTTCTCTAACTTTTATAAACCTTTACAAAAATTACTTAAACTTTCTGTGTCTCACTTTCTCCATTTTGAAACTGTGGATAAGGATTCTCAGCATCATTCACCATCAGGGAAATGCAAATCAAAGCCACAATGAGATATCATCTCACACCTGTCAGAATGGCTAGAATCAAAGACAAGAAATAGTGAGTGTTGGTGAAGATGAGCAAAAAAGGAACACTCAAGCACTGTTGATGGGAATGTAAATCGGAAGAGCCACTGTGGAAAAGAGTATGGAGAGTCCTCAAAAAAATTAAGACTACAAAGACCATATGATCTAGTCATTTCACTACTGGGTATTTACCCAAAGAAAATGAAAACACTAATTTGAAAAGATACATACATCCCTATGTTTATTGCAGCATTGTTTACAATAGACAAGATATGGAAGCAACCTAAGTGTCCCTCAATAGATGAATGGATACAAGAAGATGTGGTATATATATGCAATGGAATATTACTCAGACATAAAAAGGATGAGATCTTGCCATTTGTCACAGCATAGATGGACTTAGTATTAGTTTAAGTGAAATAAGTCAGACAAATACCATATAATTTATCTTATATGTGGATTCTAGAAAATAAACAATAAGGCAGAAGCATACTCATAAATACAGAGAACAAACTGATGGTTGCCAGAGGGGAGGGAGGTGGGGAATGTGCAAAATGGGTGAAGGAGGTATAGGTTTAGGTATAGGTATAGGTATAGGTATAGGTATAGGTATAGGTATAGGTATAGGTATAGGTTTCCAGTCATGGAATGAATAAGTCACAGGCATGAAAGGTACAGCATAGGGAATATGGTCAGTGGTATTGTAATAGCGTTTTATGGTGACAGATGGTTAGCTGCACTTGTAGTGAGCACAGCATAATGTATCAAACTGTCAAATCACTATGGAACTAGTGTAACATTGTGTATCATCTACACGTCAATAAAAATTTTTAATTGAAAAATTGTGGATAATAATATCTACCATACAGGGATATCATTGGTATGAAATGTAAAATGACTTGCACTATAACGGGTACATCATTAGATAATTAATCAGTTACTCTTAGCTTAGGAGTATCCTCTTCTCTGACACATTTTCTTTACTATCACTGAGAAAAGACCAACAAACTTGGGGTTAATAAACCCCAGAATGAAATTCAAATTATATGTTGTGGATTTCTTTCTTTACTTGGTCTGTTTTTGTTTTCTTATCTTATTTCTTCTCCCTTTATTATCTCAAGGCCTGTTTGTGTCCTGACTCTACCACTCATCATTTGTGTGATATTGGGCTAGGTGCTGAATTTTTTATAGCCCCAGTTTTCCCATCCTAAAACAGGGTTGATAATGCTGTCCTTAGAGGGTCATTGGGATATTTAAATGAGATTATATGATACATGTGAATGTGTAAAATGTAAAGTGGTAAAGTGCTATAACAACTTGAAGTGTTCTTATTAAAAGTTCATGTAGAGTGAGATTCTAAAGTGAACAAATCCTTTGGAGTCCCAGTGATTTATTTTGCACCCCAGATTGATGTGTTATTTCTAGTTGGTTCACAAGCCATATTTTCAGCTGTCATCCATCAACACTTTGGCTAGACTGTTCTTGGTTGCCTGTCTGTACGGAATTAGTCTTCTTAGCACAGTCTAGTTTTCTCCAGGCAAAACCCCTTCTTTCCAAGGACAGAGATCCCCTCACTGAGTATTTTCAACTAACAAACCCTCCTTTTAAAAAATCTCTCATTCTTTCTTCCTCGTTTTTCTGTCTTAGAAGTGTTGAAACATTTTTAAAATTTATTCATTCATTTAACTCAGTTTACAAATATGTATTAGGCATCTACTGTATGTCAGATCTAGTGTTTAAGTTTTGAGGATACAAAGGTAAGTAAGGCACATTCCCAACATCAATAATTTCACATTTGAGTAGGGGAGAGATGTGTAAACAAATGTTTACTGTTCATTTTTTTCATAAGTAATTGTAAAAATTTTTACCAGCTATGGAGACAATAAGTTCAGGAAAAATTTCTTGAAAGAGGTGTCATTTACATTTTGAATGGTGAATAATACTTTAACGGACAAATACTGAAGGGAAGGATAATCCATGCAGAAGATACAGTGCATGAAGAGGTAGAAAGTTATGAAGCATCACTGCTTATTTAGAGAATATATTACAAGATTACGAAGAGTGACATGAAAAGTGTTAGAAGATGAATCCTAGGCTAGATCATGGAATTCACTGTAGCCATGCAAACAGGTTTGGGTAGAGGGGACTACAAGAGGGTAGGGTTTCAAATAGAGGAAAGGAATAATACTCTATAGCAGTGGTTGTCACTCTCATTATGCATCGGAATCATCTAGGGATCTTCAAAACTGCATAAAGATGTGGATGATATTTCATAATTTTACAGTGTTGGGCATGTAATGGCAGTAAGTAATCAATATAAATACATATACACATACATATAATATGTATTTCTGTCTTAGTCACTTCCAGCTGCTATAAAAAGATACCATAAACTGGGTGGCTTAAACAATGGAAATTAATTTCTCATAGTACTGGAAGCTTGAAAGTCCAAGGTTAGGGTGCCAGTATAGTTGGGTTCTGACAAGAGCCCTCTTCCTGGTTTGCATACCCACATGGTGGAAAGCAAACAGAGAGAGAGAAAGCTCTCCTGTTTCTTCTTATAAAGGGCACTAATTCCATCCATGATATCTTTGTTCTCATGACCTAATGGCCTCTCAAAGGCTCCACTCCTAATACCATCACACAGGGTGTTAGATTTCAACATATGAATGGGGGGGCACAAACTTTCAGTATATCTATCTATATCTATATCCATATCTATATCAACAGGGAGGGAGGGAGGGAGTAAGCAAATGTGGTAAAATGTTAGCAAAGAGTGACTTTAGGTGAAGAGTGTGTAGGCATTTATTGTACTTCTGGAAAGGCTTACAATTTTTCAACATAAAGAGTTGGTAATTGCCCCAAACTGTATACATAAAAATGGTTAAAATGGCAAATATTAAGCTACGTATATACTCCACAATAAAAAATTAAAGAAAAAATATACAGTTTACATGGATGAGGACAAAGAAAAATAATCAAATAGACAACTCAAGCTTGGGTATAAGAAAACAGGAGTAAATGGATAGGAGCTGAAAAGGTGGATAATAAAATCATGACAGTAACTATTATCAAGAGAATGGAATGATGAGTGGAAATTAATAATTTCATAGTACTTCTTGGAAACTCAGAATATCAACAATACATATACAGATGATTTGGCATGACAGCAATTGGTGTGAAATGCCCTTGGGTTTTTCACTTGCTCATAGGATGATGTGAGGCAAGGGTGGGGACACAGTTGCTAAATAAAATCATACAAGTTGAACTCTCAAGAATAGAATATAAATGTCTAAGAATAGAGGCTTGTGTCCAACAATTCTTTATATGTGCCAAGCCAAACATTGTGTTAACTGAAAAAGAGAAACATGTCTACCAGAGAGCCATCAATATGGGGAAAGCTTTAAAAACTCATTTCATCTGAGACATGGGTGAGTGTGTTGTGTCAGTGGTCTGCTTAAGAAGGGTTGCCCAGAGAAGATGAAACAGGTGGGTAGGTGAATAATCTGTTTTGCTTACCCAGAAACCAAGAAGGTAAGAGTTAGAGGCTGAATAATCCATAGGGTTCTCAAGAACCAGGCCTAAAGGGTTAACAATACAAAGTTCTCAGGAGCCTGGGTAGCAGCTGTGAGGCCGGCTCACTGCAGCTGCTGCTCAGGTTTTGGCCCTACAGCCCTCTCCTTCTTGGTTCTCCCACTTTCTGCCAATTCCTGGGGAGGATCTAAGAATCTAGAGATTAAAAGACATAAAAGGGACATGAGAACTCCTTTCAAAATCTATAGGGCTGAGTGGCAATTATTACTATGCCCAGTTTACAGATGAGGAAACTAGAACTTAAAAAGTTTAGGTAACTGGCCAATAGTCACATTGCTAAGGAATGGCAGAGATAGAATTCAAACTCAAGTTATCATTCATTCATGACTTTACGTAATATTTCCTGAGATCTGCTTATGGCAAACACTAGGTCTACAAAGGTAAACAATACATAGTCCTTGCCCTCAAAATGCTTGTATATACCTTAAAACAATGCAATCAGGATTAGAGTATTTCATGTTACATTATATATTCATGTGCTGGAGAATTGTAGGTTAAGTGAAGCTGGTGTGTAAGGTACATGGAGAGAATGATGGGAATTCATCTGGAAAACTGATTTGGGTCTAGATTGTATTGGTCTGAAAATGTTGTGCCCAATTGGGTGGACCTTATATTATATACAGTGGATAATCCTAAGCATTTCCAAAACAGAAGAATGACGTGGTTAACTCCATTTAGCAAGATAACTCTAGGAGCAGGTAGAGAATGGATTTGAGCTGGGAAGAAAAATAATTAAACTCACCATATAAGAGAAGATGAAGGCTGGAACTAAGACAATAACAGTAGAGACAGACAAAGATGTGGATAAACAGAGGTGAGAGCTTTTTGAAAGTTTGAGTCAATAAAATTTTGTGACTAACTATACATGGGGGGTAACCACAAGGAAGCCAATAATGATACTGAATTGGTAAAATATTAGACAATGGTAATGGGAGATACAGGAAGAAGGCTGGTAGAAGGTTAAAGGAGGTAGAAGATATTTGGTTTGAAACACTTCGATCTTATGATGACTCTATGATATCCAGGAGAGAATGTTCGGTAAACAGTTAGAAACAGGACTGAAGATGAGGAGAAACTTTTGAGTTGATGTTAGGGATTTGGGATCATCAGCTCTTTTAAGTTGGTTGAAGCTATAAAAAAAGAATAAGAATGAGTCTGTTTTGGAAAGTGTAGAAGAGAGGAGAGGAGAGGAAGGAAGTGGAGGGCAATAGAAAGGGGAGGGAGGAAGAAAGGGCAAAGGGAAGGGAAAGAAAGAGAGGGGAGTCATAAATAATATGCACAAACTGTGCCATGATACATAGTAGGTGCATAATAAGTGTAATTGTGAATTAAATTAATATATAAATGAGCGAATGAAAGCACCCCCAAAATTAAAATTTGGGTAGAAGAAGAGGAACCACCAAAAGACTGAAGAATACTGGTGAGAGAAGTAGACCCTCCTAGAGGAAATGGAGTTGTGCACACCAAGAGTGAATACAATTTTGAGAGTGGAACCGGATGGAGAGGACTAAAAAGGCCTTGGGAAATTGTCCTGAGGGGCTTGGGATCTAGTCAGGGCCCTGAATTCAGTTACTCATTGTAGAAATAGATGCACGATTGTTAATAAATCCCAGAAATGACAAAGAAAGGAAAATAGGTATACATAGAAAGCAGCGATCAATCAGAGACACCTTTTCTGAATAACATTTTGAGCTGGAGCTTAAAGGAAGAGAATTTTGGACTACTGACAGGAGAGGAAAGGGAAATCCACATAAGCATATTGGTCAGCATGAAGACACAGAGGCTGGAATGAACTCAAAGAGAGTATGAGGTTGGAATATCCCTAACATATTGGGTTAAGAAATCGCACATACACCCATGCATACTCCTTGTGGCACCATTGGGTCACCACCTTAATCTGTATATGCCCAATGTTCCAGTTTGATCACCAAGAGATTGCATTAATGGTCAGCATCCTGGTCATCTCTTCTCCCCTCAGGCTCTGCTCCCCAACATTTACCTTAGGGACTATGTAACAGGGTCAGGAAGGTGGTATCTCTTTTCCCTCATGTTTTAATGTTTACACCTCAGCCAGAGAAGGAATGTTATTCTTACTGGTTGAAATCTCCACTGCAGGTTTTGTAAATGTGGACAATAAAAACAAAGAACATCAAATCAAAAGATCTGGAGAACAAAGTTTAGAAAAAAAAATTCCATCTATCATTCTTTTCCACTTGTTCAGATGAAACTTTCATTAAAACTTTTGAGGTAACACTAGACTAGTTCATTAAAAGTAAACAATGGCTTGTGCATATTCCCTTACTTCAGACTATTAATAGATTTTATAAAGTTCAGTGAAGTAACACATTTCATATCAGAGGCACTGCTCTTAATACACTACCATTAATGAAAGATTTGCTTAAAGGTGAAGGATGTGGTCAAATATTTGTTATTAAAATATTAATGTGCAGGTAAGGGCCTGGTTTGTTGTCTCTGCTGAGTTTCAGAAATTTCTGCATGATTTGTAGAAGTACAAATTTGTACTATCTACTTCAATAGCATAGCTGGTTCCTTATATTTCATGATTCCGTGAAACAAAGTCCATTATACAAGAAAAGAAGGCTCAAATAGGTTAAATCTCGAGGTCACACAGATGGTGTAATGATACCACTGGGATTATAATCTTCTTATGCCTATTTTCAGAGTTTGTACTCTTTGCACTAAATATTTCTGACTTGAGATCAGAGAGAATGCCCATCAAATGGGGATTAACTTGGAGGTATAACATCATAGGGTGCTTTAAAAGATCTTGAAATTTAAAGTAGCTTGATTGACCATTTGGAACTTGCTTCTGACAGATTGTGAGAGACTCAAACCTCACATATAGTGATAAAGACAGCATGCTTTTTGAATCAACCATTTGGAGACTGAAATGTGATGTTGTTTTAGCTGAGGTAAATAAAAATCCTACATTTCTCCAGTCATAATGGATGTCAGAAAGAAAGCATGATTTTATGTATGGTAGACTATTTGCTTTGCATTCAACTTATTATGAATGCACTTAATCTATAAGCCCTATGTGGCTGGTTTCCTCCTGCAATCACTTATACATTTCCTTGTTGTACAATGCATTTTTAGTTCACCAGTCTCCATTACTAGGATAATGCACTGCCTGGGCTCAGATGGCATTCCATAAATATCCAGTGACTATTTCCCTGGTTCATGTTTCTCTATTTCCCATGTCCTTCCATTCTGCCACTAGAAAGTCTCATCAACAATATGGTAATCAGAATCATCTTGACCTCCATATGCATTTGTCTGAGATTGTAAAAGCCTCCAAGGCAGAGGTTTCCTTTCTTTCTTCCCTTCCTCCTTCCTTTCCTCCCTCCTTCACTTCTTTCCTTTCCTTTTCCTTCCTTCCTTCCTTCCTTCCTTCCTTCCTTCCTTCTTGCCTGCTTTCCTTCCTTCCTTCCTTCCTTCTTGCCTGCTTTCCTTCCTTCCTTCCTTCCATCCTCCCTCCATCTCTCCCTCCCTCCTTTTTATCCCATTTTTTCTGGCTGAATAATATTCCATTGTATGTTTGTACCAAAGTTTGTTTCACCACCCATCCATTGAAAGATGTTTAGGTTGTTTCCAGGTTTTCATTATTATGAATAAAACTACTATAAACAATCATATACAGGTCTTTTCTCTGAATATGTTTCCTTTTTTTTTTTAAAGAAAAATTACCAAGAACACAATTGCTTGGTTGTGTGGTAAGTGTATGTTTAACATGATAAGAAACTTCCCATCTGTTTTCCAGAGTGGCTGTACCATTTTGCATTCCCAAGAGCAATGTATAAGAATTCTGGTTGCTCCATATCATCCCCAGAACTTGTATTCCAGGATTTTTAAAGACATTCTGATAGGTGTGTAGTGTTATTTTATCTTGGTTTTAATTTGCATTGGCCTAATGGGCTAATGATGTTAAATATATTTCTTATACTTATTTGCCACCTGCATGTCCTCTTCAGTGAAATGTCTGCTCATGCTTTTTCCCTATTTTCTAATTGGGTTGTTTCTTACCATCAAGTTTTCAGAATTATTTCTATATTCTGGATACAAGTCCTTTGTTGCATACGTGAAGTGCAAATATTTTCTCCCATTTTCAGTTTGTCTTTTCATCTTTATAACAGGATCTTTGACAGAGAAAATGTTCTTAATTTTAATAAGAACTTATTTATCTATTTTTTTTTCTTTTTGTACATCATGCTCTTGGTTTCCCTTCTACGAACTTCTTGACTAAACTCAGATTATATAGGTTTTCTCCTATGTTTTCTGAGAGTTTTATGTTTTATATTTACATTTACACTATTTTGATTTAATCTTTGCATATGTTGTGAGGTTGAAGTCGGGATTCATTTCTATTTTTCATTTTCTTTTCACATGGATGACCACTTTTTCCATTTGTTGAAAAGACTACCATTTATTTCTCCAAGGAACTGCTTTTACATCTTTGTTAAAGATCAAATAGTCATATTTGTTTGAGTCTATTTCCAAACTCTCTGTTCTCATCCATTCATCCAAGTGTTTATTCCTTTGCCAATATACACCATATTCATTATTGTAGCTTTATAGTAAGTCCAAAACTTAGTAGTGTGAGTCCTCTAACTTTGTTTTATGCCCTCAAAATTGTTTTAGCTCTTTTTTTGGTCCTTTCATATAAATTTTAGCATGTAGAGTTTTAGAAATTCCTGTTGTCTATACTGATGATAACCACAGGAAACATTCTGGGATTTTCATTGCTATTGCACTTCGCGAAGATTTAGTCTCTTTATTACACTGAATCCTCCAATCCATGCTTGTGGTATGTCTCACAATTTATTTCTCTCTTCTTTGATATATTTCCTCAGCATTTTGTAGTTTTTAGCATACAAATCTTGTGCAAGATTTTTATATTAATACTTAACTATTTCATTTTGGAGGTATTTTAATTGGCATATGTATATATTTATTATTTAAATCGAATTTAATTAACATATAGTGTATTATTAGTTTCAGAGGTAGAGGTCAGTGATTCATAAGCTGCATATAACACACAGTGCTCATTGCATTATGTACCCTCCTTAATGCCCATCACCCAGGTACCCCCTCCCCCCATCTACCTCCCCTCCAACAAACTTCAGTTTGTTTCTTAAAGTTAACAGTCTCTTATGGTGTGTCTCCCTCTCTATTTTCATCTTATTATACATATATATATATTTGTAATTTTGACTTCCAATTGTTCATTGCTTGAATTTAGTTTTAAAATATTTATTATTTATTTATTTAATGTATTATCTCCCATGTGCATGAGAGAGAGAGCATGAGATGGAGGGGAAGAGAGGGAGGGAAAGAGAATCACCAGCAGATTCCATGCTGTGCATGGAACCCTACACAGGGCTCAATCTTAGGACACCGAGATCATGACCTGAGTCAAAAACAAGACTCAGGCACTCAGCCAAATGTGCCACCCAGGTGCCCTTCATTGCTCGAATTTAAAAATACAATTACATCTTGGGTACTGACCCAAATCGAGTGACCTTGCTAAACTCATTTATTAGTTCTAAGAAGTCTTCATTGTACATTCCTGAGATTTTATACATAGGTAATCATAGTTTCTATAATTGGGGACTATTTCTCCCTTTTCTATATGAGTTCTTTATTTTTCTTATCTTACTCTATCAACTAGAACTTTTAATAAGATGTTGAATAGGAGTTGTGAAAGTAGATATCCTTGCCTTGTTCCTGATTTTAGAGGGAAAGCATTCTTCACCATAATGATATTAGCCATAGATTTTTTCATAGATGCTTCTTATCAGGTTAAGAAATTTCCTTTTATTTATTTATTTTCCAGAGAGAGAGAGAGAGAGAACAAGCAGAAGGAGCAGTAGGCAGAGGGAGAAGGAGGCTCCCTGCTGAGCAAGGAGCCCAACCAGGGACTAGATCCCAGGACCCTGGGATCATGACCTGAAGTGAAGGCAGACACTTAACCAACCAAGCCACCCAGGTGTCCCTAGAGTATTTTTTTTTTTTACACCATGAATGGAAATAGCCAGAGGAAAGTTGGAGAAGAAAACCAAAGTTGGCAGAATCACAAGTCCAGACTTTGAGCTCTATTACAAAGCTATAATCATCAAGACACTATGGCACTGGCACAAAAACAGACACATAGATCAATGTAACAGAATAGAGAGCCAGAAATGGACCCTCAACTCATGGTCAACAAATCTTTGACAAAGCAGGAAAGAATGTCCAATAGAAAAAAGACAGTCTCTTCCACAAATGGTGTTGGGAAAATTGGACAGCCACATGCAGAAGAATGAAACTGGACCATTTCCTTACACCACACACAAAAATAGACTCAAAATGGATGAAAGGCCTCAATGTGAGAAAGGAATCCATCAAAATCCTTGAGGAAAACACAGGCAGCAACCTCTTCGACCTCAGCCACAGCAACTTCTTCCTAGAAACATCACCAAAGGCAAGGGAAGCAAGGGCAAAAAATGAACTATTGGGACTTCATCAAGATCAAAAGCTTTTGCACAGCAAAGACATCAATAATACGAAAAGCAACTGAAAGAATGGGAGAAGATATTTGCAAATGACATATCAGATAAAGGGCTAGTATCCAAAATCTATAAAGAACTTATCAAACTCAACACCCAAAGAACAAATAATCAAATCAAGAAATGGGCAGAGGACATGAACAGACATTTATGCAAAGAAGACATCCAGACGGCCAATAGACACATGAAAAAGTGTTCAACATCACTTGGCATCAGGGAAATACAAATCAAAAGCACAGTGAGATACCACCTCACACAAGTCAGAATGTCTAAAATTAATCAGTCAGGAAAAGACAGGTGTTGGTGAGGATGTGGAGAAAGGGGAACCATCTTACATTGTTGGTGGGAATGCAAGCTGGTGCAGCCACCCTGGAAAAGAGTATGGAGGTTCCTCAAAAAGTTGAAAATAGAGCTACTCTACAACAACAAAATAGAGCTACTCTACAACAACCCAGTAAATACTGGGTATTTACCCTAAAGATACTGGGTATTTACCCTAAAGATACAAATGTAGTGATCTAAGGGACATGTGCACCCAAATGTTTATAGCAGCAATGTCCACAATAGCCAAACTATGGAAAGAGCCTAGATGTCCATCAACAGATGAACAGTTAAAGAAGATGTGGTATAAACTTTTGTAGCAACATGGACGGGACTGGAAGAGATTATGCTGAGTGAAATAGGTCAAGCAGAGAGAGTCAATTATCATATGGTTTCACTTATTTGTGGAGCATAACAAATAGCATGGAGGACAAGGGGAGTTAGAGAGGAGAAGGGAGTTGAGGGAAATTGGAAGGGGAGGTGAACCATGAGAGACTATGGACTCTGAAAAACAATCTGAGGGTTTTGAAGGGGCGGGGGTTGGGAGGTTGGGGGAACCAGATGATGGGTATTGGAGAGGGCATGGATTGCATGCAGCACTGGGTGTGGTGCAAAAACAATGAATACTGTTATGCTGAAAATAAATTTAAAAATTTAAAAAAAAGATGTGTTATATATATACAATAGAATACTATGCAGCCATCAAAAATTGCAATATTGCCAATAGCAACGATGTGGATGGGACTAGAGGGTATTATGTTAAGTGAAATAAGTCAATTCGAGAAAGGCAATTATCATATAATCTCACTGGTATGAGGAATTTGAGAAACAGACAGAGGATCATAGGGGAAAGGAGGGGAAAATGAAAAAAAAAGTTGAAACCAGAGAGAGAGACAAACCATAAGAGACTCTTAATCTCAGGAAACAAACTGAAGGTTGCTGGAGGGGAGGGTGGTGGGAGGAATGGGGTGGCTGGGTGATGGACATTGGGGAGGGTCTGTGCTATGGGGAGAAAAAAAATTAAAAATAATGAATGGATGTTTTATTTCATTAAGTAATTTCTATATCTATTGATATGATCATGTAGGTTTTTCTTCTTTAGACAGTTAAAATGGACTATATTGATCAATTTGGTTGATTTTTGAATATTGAACCAGTTTAGCATTCCTGGATTAACCCCTACTGGTTGTGATGCTTTACTTATATTGCTGGTTTCAATTTTTAAATATTCTGTTAGGGTTTTTTGCCTCTATGTTCATGAGAGATATTGGTTTGGAGTTGTCTTCTATTTTCCTTTTTTATTTTTATTTATTTATTTGTTTTTTGCACTATCTTTGGTTTTGGTATTCAAGTAATGTTGGTATCATAAAGTAAGTCAGAAAGTATTTATTGCTATAATCTGGAATAGATTGGTATTGTATCTTCTTTAATTATTTGGTAAAATTGATCTGGGCCTCAAGGTGTATTTTTCAGGAGATTTTTAACTACAAAATCAAATTCTGTAGAACTATTCAAGTCATCTAATCTTCAGTGAGTTCTGTTAATTTGGATTTTGAGGTGTTGCTGACTTCATCTAAGTTGTTGAATTTTTATGTGTAGAATTGCCTAATGTATTCCCTTATTTTCTTTTTAATATCTGCAGGGTTTATAGTAACATCCTCTCATTACTGATGTTGGCAGTTTGTATTTTCTCTTTCTTTTTCCTTTCAATATTGCTAGGCAATTATCAATTATATTACTTATTTTCAAAGAACAAGCTTTGGTTTCATTTATTTTCTTCCTCTCTTTAAAAAAATCATTGATTTATGCTTTTTATTATTTCCTTCCCTTTGCTTGCTTTTGGTTTAATTTGTTACTCTTTTAGTAATTTCCTAAGTCAAATACTTACATAATTGATTTGAGACCTTTCTTATTTTCTGATACACGCTTTTAATGCTATAACTTTTCTTTCTATAACTACTTTAACTGAAATCCACAAATTTTATGTTGAATTTTCATTTTCATTCCATTTCAAATAATTTCTAATTTTCTTTGAGATTTTTTCCATGATCCATGAATTATTTAGGTGGTTTAATTTCCAAGTGATTGGATTTTTTTGGTTATTTTTTTTGTTATTCCCTTCTAGTTTAAATAAGTTATGGTCAGAAACCATACTTTATATGGCTTCAATTATTTTCAAATGTGTTATGGTTTGCTGGATGACCCAAGGTGTGGTCTGTCTTGCTAAATGTATTCTGCTATTGTCGAGGGGAGTGTTCTATTAATACAGTTAGTTCCAGTTGGCTGATGATATTGTTCAAATACTTTTCATTATATAATGTTCTTGATGATAGAGAATGCTGTTTACTGAGCACTTTCTGTGTTACAAGTGCTGTATAGACAATTATTTATAATACTGATTTAAACACTGCAAGGTAAAAAGCCCAGTTTACAGGTTAGAAAACTGACACTCAGAGATGTTGAGTACCACACCCAAGATCATACAAAACTAAAACTTTGAGAACAGAATTTGAAACAAATTCTGTGTGACTCTGAAGATCATACCCTTTTCATTGTACCATCCTACTTTTGGCTTGATATATTTACTGATTAGCATGTTGTTTGGAAGAATGTTTGTAAATCTTATTCAAAAGTATATATTTTATCTCTCTAACAAAATTGTGAGTTTTCTGTTGTTAAAGATTGTCTTCTTTTCTTTTTACATAGTGCCTGTTGAAGCTTCAGTGTACCTTAAGGGCTTGATTGTTGCTGACAGACAAATTGACTGATAAGTCCTTTAAAAAGTCTCAGCAGGAACAGGATGATGGTGAACATAGCCACTGACATCGAAGGGGCAAGAAGTTGGATCTCAGACCTGGATTATATGTTATTTCTCAACAAAGGTGCATTTGGAGTTTGAAGATTGTTGTTAAGAGAATTGCACAAGACTCTTTTAATTATAATAGAATTATTTAGCATCCCTCACTACCTATAACTTAATATCTATTTCTTAATTATTTTCACGATAAAAAAATCTTCCACATAGGGCGCCTGGGTGGCTCAGTCAGTTGGGCAGCTGTCTTCGGCTTAGGTCATGATCCCAGGGTACTGGGATTGAGCCCCACATCAGGCTCCCTGATTGGCAAAGAGTCTGCTTCTCCCTCTCACTCTCCCTCTGTGCACTCTCAGTATCTGTCAAATAAATGAATAAAATCTTTTTTAAAATTTCCACATAATTCCAAGTGCTCTTTAAAAGGGAAATACCACTCTAATTGAGAGCCACTAACAGTTCCTGCAACATACAGGTGTTCAGTGAAAGTTTGTTGTATAAAAGAGAAAGAGCACCCCTCAGTAAATGTACTCCATAGCTTTGAGAATTATGATCAAGGATGTGTCTGTCTAGATCTCCTGGTGGGGAAGGGATGCAAATGGTGTCTGCGGTTGCTCCTGAAATGCCTTCATAAGATTCCTTGGGTTTGTCCAAGATTGCAGTTCACTGTTTCAATGGCAGTCAAGATTCTATAGATAAGGAAAAAATTATGAAGATCTGAAGGCAGTGGTCTCTGACCACTGTGTAAAGAGCTTTCCCTAATTTTTGTATTGAGTGAAATCTCTGAAGTCTTTCTCAGACCCTGTAAAGAATTGGGCAACTAGGGTTGAGTATGCTCTTTATAATCAGGAAACAGGAGAAAGAACACAGCACAAAGTTCTAAATTTGTAGTTTTCAATGATGGTAATAAATTGCAGTCACTTGGGAAGTTTTTTAAAAATACAATTGCCCATGCCACACCTCAGACCAGTTAAACTAGAATCTGAGAATGACATCTGGGTATGATACATTTTAAGCTCCCAGGTGATTTTAATGTGCAACTAATATTGAAAACCATTCGATTTTAAGTAAAGGGATGAGAAGATTAGCAAATAAGGATTTTAAAAGATGATTTCAAGGTGCTGTGGCAGAAATGGATTGCTAGACTATAGAGTCAGAAGGATCTGGGTAATAATTAGTACATATCATCTATGTGATTCTGAGAAGAGCTTTCTCTGAGCTTTACTTTCTCCATCTGTAAAATAGAAATAAATATAGTACCTACCTTGTAGATTTGTAATAACATGAAATTTTGTGATTGAATTTAGCACACTTTCTTATACTAACTGACTCAATTACTCTTTTAGAAATATATAGCATGGTACTGGCACAAAAACAGACACACAGACCAGTGGAACAGAATAGAGAGCCCAGATATGGACCCTCAATTTTATGGTCAAATAATCTTTGACAAAACAGGAAAAAATATACAGTGGAAAAAAGACAGTCTCTTCAATAAATGGTGCTGGGAAAATTGGACAGCTATGTATAGAAGAATGAAACTCGACCATTCTCTTACACCATACACAAAGATAAACTCAAAATGGATAAAAGACCTCCACATGAGGCAGAAATCTATCAAAATCCTAGAGGAGAACATGGGCAGTAACCTCTTCTACATCAGCCCAGCAACTTCTTTCAAGACATGTTTCCAAAGGCAAAGGAAACAAAAGCAAAAATGAACTTTTGGGACTTCATCAAGATCAAATCTTCTGCATAGCAAAGGAAACAGTCAACAAAACAAAGAGGCAACCCACGGAATGGGAGAAGATATTTGCAAATGACAGAACAGACAAAAGGCTAATATCCAGGCTCTATAAAGATCTTCTCAAACTAAACACACACAAAACAGATAATCTTGTCAAAAAATGGGCAGAAGACATGAACAGACACTTCTCCAATGAAGACATACAAATAGCTATCAGACACATGAAAATGTTCATCATCACTAGTCATCAGGGAAATTCAAATCAAAACCACATTGAGATACCACCTCACAACAGTCAGAATGGCAAAAATCTACAGGACAGAAAACAACAAGTGTTGGAGAGGATGTGGAGAAAGGGGAACCCTCTTGCACTGTTGGTGGAAATGCAAGTTGGTGCAGCCACCTCGGAAAAAAGTGTGGAGATTCCTTAAGAAATTAAAAGTAGCTCTTCCCTATGACCCTGCAATTTCACTATTTGGGTATTTACACCAAAGATACAGATATAGTGAAAAGAAGGGTCATCTGTACCACAAAGTTCATAGCAATGGCCACAGTCATCAAACTGTGGAAAGAGCCAAGTTGCCCTTCAACAGAGAAATGGATAAAGAAGTTATGGCCCATATATACATCAGAACATTATGCCCCCATCAGAAAGGATGAATACCCAACTTTTGTATCAACATGGACAGGACTAGAAGAGCTTATACTAAGTGAAATAAGTCAAGCTGAGAGAGTCAATTATCATATGGTTTCACTTATTTGTGGAACATAAGGAGTAACACGGAAGACATTGGGAGATCAAGAGGAGAAGTGAGTTGGGGGAAATTGGAGGGGGAGATGAACCATGAGAGACTGTGGACTCTGAGAAATAAACTGAGAGTTTTGGAGGGGAGAGGGGTGGGGGGTTGGGTGAGCCTGGTGGTGGGTATTATGGGGGGCACTATTGCATGGAGCACTGGGTATGGTGCATAAACAATGAATTGTGGAACACTGAAAAGAAATTTTAAAAATATGTAGCATGAAACTAAGTTTTGAGCTACACAGTACACATTCAGAAACCAGGGAGAAGTTAGAGAAATTTTCATTTGGGACAACAAATGGCCAGGATGACATCATTACTATGGCGGAGTTGGGGGACACTCATTTCAAGGAGAATAGTGAGACTCACCATATTCCAGGCTCCATGAAGATGGATCTTCTGCCTTCATTCACTGCAGACCAGTGAAAGAACATCCTCCAGGATCTGTCACCAGGATAGATGACTCCTCCATCAAGCCATAAACACCAAAATACAAAAGGGGGAAACACATTTGGGTATCATCAAGCCTGTTCCTCATGTCCTTTCAAAATGCATAGCACAGATGGAGAAACAAATTAATGTCAGATAGGTCACCTGCTTTGATATTATGAAGACGGGAATGCTTTCAGCTAGGCATAAATCCACAACCCTCACAATTTGGAGGACTATTTTACTTCATTGCCCCATCAAATAGTTTGTGATGACATACTACTCACTAGTAAATACCTATGAGAATAAAAGCAGGGACTGCACTGATTACATCATTTGAATCCTTATAAAGTAGACACTTTATGGCACCATCAGAATTTTGCTCCAAACCTCTGATTACTCCTCAGAGTTTGAGGAATCAATAGTGGATGAGACAGGCATTGTGTCTGGGTTATTCAAATGTCCACAGGCAGTGACAATGGATAAAGACATCCCCATCAATATATCACAACATGGGAAAGAGATACAAGTTTCTAGATGAAAACATTTGGGCACCACTTTGGTCTGCTGGCACAATGCCTCATCCATCCCTGAGCATTAATGAGTTAGTCTTTAAGTTGATATCCTATAACCTACATTTCAGCAAAGGCTGCAGTTGTGATGAACAAAATGACTCATTTTATCCTATGCAGTGATGGTGCCCCAGGATAATTAAATTTGGGGATGGTGTTCTTCAATACGTAGAGTCAGCCCATCATGCCATAGCAGAAGCTCATAAACTGGTTCAAATATCACCTAATGTACTACAACCTAACTTGAAAAAAAGGAATAATTTCTCTATTTAAAGTCATTACAAAATTCTGTATGGCCAAGCAAAAGAATTAAATGAATCTGCCCACAAAAGACTTTATAAAGTCTACTTTTAAAACAATTTCCTTGCTTTAAAATCAATAGCTTTATCCCTTAAAATGCATAATAACTTAGTATTTTCTATAAAAGCTGCTAATGACCCAGCACCAAATGAGACTGAGGCTATTTTTGCTTTCCAAACAAGAGACTGTGTTTGTGTGTGAGAGAGCACACTCACATGTGATGTACATGTACATGTGATGTACCGGGGAGTGAGGAGGAATTGTATCTAGGGATATTATTAATTTGCAATAGATTTTGTATTTCCAATTCCTAACACAATGACAGGACATGATAGATGTTTGATAAACATTTATTGAATGGAAAAAATAAGACAAATGCATAGAAACCAGTCTTTCACAACTCAAGCGTGGTTTAATAAAAAGTGAAAAAGTATGGTACAAGGCAGCTGGCTACCACATACATCTTAAGTACAAGAGTATTTTATTAGAACACTGAATGGCAATCAGAGGCTTTATTGACCATATAAAAACTAATTAAGTAGTTTGTTGATGTTTAAAAGTGATATATAGTTTATAATCAGGATAAAGGTTGAGTAAACAAGATGATATGACAGATCATAAAATGAGAAATACATTCTTACTACCATCTTTTGTATTGGTCATTTATCCATAGTTCTTAGAATCTCTATGTTTGGGGAAAAAACTGGTATTTTAATTGTGGCCAAGACTTTTTAATATGACTAAAAATGTATTTTACATTTGTAACACAATGTATCTCATCGTCAATTTAACTCTTCCAATTATTCCCAAAGCTTCTCAGTGGTGACTAAAGGTCCCCAAACTCTCAGTGTGAGTCAGTGAAAATAACCCATTGGGAATGGCCATTTTGGACGTCACAGCTTCTCAGCCCCTGGGCTTACTTTTCGCAGCATCTCAGGAGAACAGTCAAGAAGGCTGAAACTTTGTTGTATTAATGATTCTGCCAATTACACAGAAATGGCCAAGCTTGAAAAGGGAGTTGGGAAAGGGAGTATAACTTGAAGCTTAGCTCCAGAGGCTTTACTGTTGTGCGCACATGAGTTTTTCTGTGCCTGTTCAGGGAACATCTGGAAAGAGCCCAACAACTGATGCTGGCCTAAAGTACTTTGGATGAGTACAGAAGCAGAAAAGTGACTGGTGAAAACGTGTGACTTCTAGAGACGTACAAAGAAAAAGGTTGGTGATAAAGGACAGGGATGCTTGTAGATAAAAGTTTGAATTTCCCACTTACTCGTCATTCCTAATCAGCTTCTACTTGGTTCTTACTTCCAACTGGAGAGAGTAGCCCTGGGTAGAATTTAGGGGAAATTGGTTCTGTTCCTGACAATATCACTAACTGTCTGTGTATGTACTCTGGATCTTTGTACGGCTGGCTCTACTCCATTCAGATTCCAGGATTTAATGTCAGCTCCTTAGAGAGGCTTTCCTTTCCACTCTACCTAATGTTGCCCCTCCAAACCCTGAGCTCTTTCTATTTCATCAGCTTGTACTATTTTCTTCACAATTTTATTAAGATTTTTAATTAGTTTGTTTACTGCTCACATCTTCCTTTAGGTTGTAAAGTCCATGAGATTACCCCTAGCACCTATCACATTGCCTGGAACACACCAAACACCCAATGAATATTAGTTGAATAAATTCATGCATGCCCAAGAACAATCTGCCTAACTTCTTTGTAGCTTGGATTCATCATTTGTAAAATTAAGAGAAATCATTTTCATTATTTCAAATATTAGCATGATAAAAAAGAAAGAATAGGTCTATAAATCCCTTGAAAAAAACTCAATAATATTTAATTGTATGGCTCTACATTTTGAGAAAACAGAATTGATACAACAGTAGCATTAGAATATTGTAGACGTATATTTAAATATAGATTCTGCCATTTAACCAGATATGAGATCTTGAACAAAGCATTGCAGTGCTCCCAGCCTCAGTTGCCTGGTTTGTAAGATGGGAATGATAATAGTTATTTCCTAGGGTTTTTAAGAAGATTAAGTAAAATAACTTATATTAATCATCCAGTATAATGTGTGACACTTTATTATTGGTAGCTATTAATATAGTCATTATAATATAAAAATAATAATATAAAATATTATATACATTTTATTAATATAAAAACTTAACAACCAGTACTATATATTGTGGAAACTTCAGTTCCCAAAGATGGTCATAAAGGTGACTCTAGTGGAACAAGCAGGCAGGCACAGCCTGAGAGTGGCAGAAGGGCATTAGACATTTACTTACAAGTTGCCAGAGGTTGATCTAGTTTTCTCTTTCAGGGTCTGACTTGGAGCTCACAAGAAGATGGAGGTCAGTGTTGTGAAAACCAAGGTGCCAGGGCAAGTTTCAGGGAGGAGCAGGCTCCAGAGGAGCAATTTAATAATTGTCATACAAGTTTTAAAAACTTGATTTGATTTTCCCATTGCATGCTTTCTTTTTTTTAAATTATTTTTTATTTTCAGCATAACAGTATTCATTATTTTTGCACCACACCCAGTGTTCCATGCAATCCGTGCCCTCTCTAATACCCACCACCTGGTCCCCCCAACCTCCCACCCCCCCACCGCTGTACTGACCCTGACTATATTCACACTTTACAAGTATTTTCCTACATACTCTCATTGGATTTTTGCAGCAATCCTGTGAGAATCAGAAAAGTAAGTGCTATTGTTCCCATTTTATAGATAAAATTCTTATGATTCAGAAAGGACTTGCTTAAGCCAGTAGAGCTAAAATAATACCAAGTCAGAATTCAAACCCAAGAGTTCTGACTCTAAATCCAATCATGTAAATCCTCTGTGCAGTGCTATATATGGTCCTTCACTATCCCAGCTCTTAAGAAAAATAATATTAAAATACAGTTAGGCAAACTGAGGGTTACAGAAGGGAAGGAGGTGGGGAGATGGAATAACTGGGTGATGGGGATTAAGGAGGACATGTTGTGATCAGCACTGGGTGTTATATGCAGCTAATGAATCATTGAACACTACATCAAAAACTTATAATCTGCTATATGCTGGCTAACTGAACATAATCAATCAATCAATCAATCAATCAACTGAAAAAAAAATACACCTAGACATTGGCAATCTCCCTGATTAAGAGAAAAGATAGAAATGGCCCTAAGAAGAATTCAACATTCTGATTTCTCAAAGAGCCATGGTGGAAAGAGCCCCCTATGTTCTGATAAGGACATGGATGCCATGTTTCTGAAAAAGGAGGGGTCAGAGGCTGTTATCTCTCCCAAGTGGGAGGAATAATGTAAACAGTTCACCTGGGTCCCAGTTCTAGCATTTACACCAAATCTCTGGGAAACTATTGGCAATTTGCTTTCCCTTTAGAAGCCCTGGTTTCTGGGTTTCTCTTCTTTAAATCATTAGATAAAAGTGGTTGCTCTTACCCTTTTTACTGCTGCAACATACACACTGGAGAATTCAATACAATGATTAGTAATAGGAGCTCAGTTAGGAAGGGATACTTTGGAGGGTGCAAGTGGGACAATCTGAAACAGGCTTGTGTGTGGTTCGAACAGTCCTACCAGGAGATTCCTCCAGTCATAATAATAGCTAATATTTACCATATGCTTATTGTGAGCTAGGTGCTTTACATGAATCATCTTATTTAATCTTCACAGTGAATTAATGAAGTAAGAAGTATTTGGTACTCTCATCTTAAAGATAAGGAAACTGAGTCTCAGATAGGTTAAACCCAAGGTCACACAGCTAGCGTGTCATAGAATTGGATTCTAACCCAATAAAATTGACCCTAGAGCCCTCTTACTTTTATATTACATTGTTTGATATCCCCCTTCCAGTCATCCCCTGCTGTTCCTCAAACACACAACTGATAATGAAAAATATAATAAGTTTCTAGAGTCATTCACATGTTTAAGATTTCTGTCCTGGACTTTATGCTCAAGTTAAGCTTTGGCTGAGAACAGGTTCAGTGTTAAAAAGAAGGGTGTAGAAGGAGGAAGGAAATTAGAATTCATTAAGTACCTACTCTTTTCATGCCTTGCTAGACATTGTACATACATCCACCATCACTTTCAGTTTTTACAACCAGTCTTACAAGGTTGATGTTTTATCCCACTTACAGAGAAAACTCCGGTTAAGATACTAGCCCAAGATCACAGAGATGATAGCAGCCAGGTTGAGATTCAGACCCATTCTTCTGGCTCCAGATTCCATCTTCATGCCTTTAAACCTTATATCCAATAGGTTGGAGGATGGCAAGAGATGAGTAAGGCAGAATGAAGCCATAGTCGACACACCCAGTATGTTTATGTCCTAGGTAGCCAGGACCAGACCCCACTGGTCTCTGTTTAAGGACTTGAGCCATACATGTCTCACTATTGTCATGCGTGTTCCCTTTACAGACCTGTAGTGGCCTAACGGGTGCAGGCAATGGCAGCAAGTTGAGTGAATTCTTCCTCGTGGGCCTCACTGATGATCCTCAGCTTCAGCCTATATTCTTTGCCCTCTTCTTCCTGATCTATGCAGTCACAATTGTGGGAAACCTGGGCCTCCTTGCCCTCATTGTGGTCAGCCTTCGACTCCACACTCCCATGTATTTCTTCCTCAGCAACCTATCTTTTATTGACTTCTGTTATTCTTCAGTCACAGTTCCAAAAATGTTGATGGGGTTTTCCTCTGGTTGCCAGACAATCTCCTTCTCTGGTTGTGCAATACAGACAAGCTGCTTTGTGATCTTTGCTGTCACTGAGTTCTTCCTCTTGGCTTCCATGGCCTATGACCGCTATGTGGCCATCTGCAACCCTTTGCTCTACCATATCATTATGTCCCCAAGGTTCTGTTTGCAGCTAGTGGCTGCCAGCTATGCAGTGGGCCTGATGAACATGGTGCTTCTCATGAGCACAATCTTTTCTCTGACCTTCTGTAAATCCCATGTCATCACTCACTATTTCTGCGATATCCCTCCCCTTTTAAAACTCTCTTGCTCTGACACACGGATCCTCCAACTTCTCCTCTTTGCCTGTGGTTCCTTTAATGTGTTTGTGTCCCTGATAATCATCCTAGTCTCCTATGCATGTGTGTTCTTGGCTATCATCAGAATACCCTCAGCCCAGGGAAAACACAAGACATTCTCCACTTGTGCTTCCCACCTGACTGCTGTCAGCCTGTACTATGGAACCACAGCATTCATTTACTTGCGCCCATCCTCTGAGTACTTACTAGGCAGAGACAGGCTGGTCTCTGTATTCTACACAGTGGTCATACCCATGCTTAACCCCATGATCTACAGTCTGAGGAATAAAGATGTAAAGGAAACATTTGGGGGTGTTCTCAAGAAGGGCTCACAATTCTCCCTCCCCACACTCAGATTTCCATGATATCAAATGTGGTAAAGAAAAGGTAATATAGAGAAGGAGAGGGAGGAGACATCTATTTGGCCACTCATCATATCTCAGGCATTATTCTAGGAATTTTAAATAGATTATGCCTTGAATCCTCTTCATAACTCTGGAAGTCAAGTATTATTATCTTCATCTTATAGATGAGGACTCTGAGACCCTGAGAGCTTTGGTTATTTGCCCAAGGTCACATAGCTTGTATGCAGTGGAACTTGAATTTCAATTCAGCACTGACTCTGAAACTCCCTTTCTATTACATTACACTCTTTCACTATAAGGCAAGCTGTCCCCCCTTTTAAAGATTTATTTATTTATTTGGGAGATAGAGAACACATGTGAGTGAGTAGGGGGAAGGGCAGAGGGAGAAAATCTTCAAGCTGACTCCTGACTGAGCTGGAGCCTGACTTAGGGCTTGCTCTCACAACCCATGAGATCATGACCCTAACCAAATCAAGAGTCAGACACTTAGCCTACTGAGCCACCCAGATACCCCAAGATGCCACCCTCTCTCTTTATCCTGTGTCCAGGGTTTCCAATTTTTTTTCCCTTTCTGGCAAATCTGGTCCCTAAAATTTGTAACAGATTCAGTCCCCTAAGACTTGCTTCTTTTCCCATAGCCAATTTTCTACATCTGGCTTTGGATCATGTCTAATCAGGTCACTAAATTAATTGAATGCCTATTGCATACAGAGTCCTATACCAAATGTAAGGTGGAGACAAATCACAAGGAAGAAAGCTATGGTTATTTATCTTTTGTCAGCTTCCAACTCATTTAGGGAAGACAGAAGATCCCATTCAAAAAGGAACCAAATTACGACTTTTTGTTTAAATTGACATTCATTTTTGTGCCAGTACTATGCTGTCTTGGTGATCACAGCTTTGTAGTAAAGTTTGAAATCAGGCAACATGATGCTCCCAGCTTTGTTTTTCTTTTTCAGCATTTCCTTAGCAATTCAGGGTCTTTTCTGGTTCCATACAAATTTTAGGATTGTTTGTTCCAGCAATTTGAAAAATGCTGGTGGAATTTTGATCGGGATGACATTGAAAGTATAGATTGCTTTAGGCAGTATAGACATTTTAACGATGTTTATTCTTCTGATCCATGAGCATGGAGAGCTTTTCCATCATTTTGTGTCTTCTTCAATTTCTTTCATGAGTGTTCTGTAGTTCCTCAAGTACAGATCCTTTACCTCTTTTGTTAGGTTTATTCCAAAGTATCTTATGGTTCTTGGTGCTATAGTAAATGGAATCAATTCTCTAATTTCCCTTTCTGTATTTTCATTGTTAGTGTATAAGAAAACAACTGATTTCTGTACATTGACTTTGTATCCTGCCACATTACTGAATTGCTGTATGAGTTCTAATAGTTTGGAGGTGGAGTCTTTTGGGTTTTCCATATAAAGTATCATGTCATCTGCAAAGAGAGAGAGTTTGACTTCTTTGCCAATTCGAATACTTTTTATTTCTTTTTGTTTTCTGACTGATGTTGCTAGGACTTCTAATACTATGTTGAACAAGAGTTGTGAGAGTGGACATCCTTGTCATGTTCCTGATCTCAAAGGGAAGGCTGTCAGCTTTTCCCCATTGAGAATGATATTCACTATGGGTTTTTCATAGATTTTATGAAGTTTAGGAATATTCCCTCCATCCCTATACTTTTAAGAGTTTTAATCAGGAATGGATGCTGTATTTTGTCAAATGCTTTTTCTGAATCAATTGAGAGGACCATGTGGTTCTTCTCTCTTCTATTATTGACTTGTTCTATAACATTGATTGACTTATGAATGTTGAACTACCCTTGCGTCCCAGACCCATAGACCAGTAGAACAGAGTAGAGAGTCCAGATATGGTCAAATAATCTTCAACAAATCAGGAAAAAATATACAGTGGGAAAAAGTCTCTTCAATAAATGGTACTGGGAAAATTGAACAGCTATGTATAAAAGAATGAAACTCAACCATTCTTTTACACCATACACAAAGATAAACTCAAAATGGTTAAAAGACCTCCACGTGAGGTAGGAATCCATCAGAATCCTAGAAGAGAACATAGGCAGTAACCACTTCGACATCGGCCACAGCAACTTCTTTCAAGACATGTCTCCAAAGGCAAAGGAAACAAAAGCAAAAATGAACTTTTGGGACTTCATCAAGATCAAATCTTCTGCACAGCAAAGGAAATAGTCAACAAAACAAAGAGGCAACCCACGGAATGGGAGAAGATACTCGCAAATGACAGTACAGACAAAGGGCCAATATCCAAGATCTATAAAGAACTCCTCAAACTCAACACCCAAAAAACAGATAATCATGTCAAAAAATGGGCAAAAGACATGAGCAGACACTTCTCCAATGAAGACATACAAATGGCTAACAGACACATGAAAAAATATTCATCCTCATTAGCCATCAAGGAAATTCAAATCAAAACCACATTGAGATACCATCTTACACCAGTTAAAATGGCAAGAATTAACAGGACAGAAAACAACAAGTGTTGGAGAGGATGTGGAGAAAGGGAACCCTCTTACACTGTTGGCGGGAATGCAAGTTGGTGCAGCCACATTGGAAAACAGTGTGGAGGTCCCTTAAGAAATTAAAAATAGAGCTACATTAGGGCCCCTAGGTAGCTCAGTGGGAAAAGCCTCTGCTTTCAGTTCAGGTCATGATTTCATTGTCCTGGGATTGAGCCCCGCATTGGGCTCTCTGCTCAGCAGGGAGCCTGCTTCCCCCTCTCTCTCTGTCTGCCTCTCTGTCTACTTGTGATCTCTCTATCTCTGTGTGTCAAATAAATAAATAAAATCTTTAAAAAATAAAAAAATAAGAATAGAGCTACCCTATGACCCTGCAATTGCACTACTGGGTGTTTACCCCAAAGATACAGATGCAGGGAAAAGAAGGGCCATCTGTACCCCAAAGTTCATAGCAGCAATGGCCACAGTCACCAAACTGTGGAAAGAGCCAAGATGCCCTTCAACAGACGAATGGATAAAGAAGCTATGGCCCATATATACAACAGAATATTATGCCCCCATCAGAAAGGATGAATACCCAACTTTTATATCAACAATTACAGGACTGGAGGAGATTATGCTCAGTGAAATAAATCAAGTAGAGAAAGTCAACTGTCATATGGTTTCACTTACTTGTGGAATATAAGGAATAACACTGAGGACATTGAGTTGGAAAAGAGAAGTGAGTTGGGGGAAATCAGAGGGGGGGACAAAATATGAGAGACTGTGGACTCAGAAACTGAGGGTTTTGGAGGGGAGGAGTGGGGGGGGGTTGGGTGAGCCTCGTGGTGGGTATTAAGGAGGGCACATATTGCATGGAGCACTGGGTGTGGTGCATAAACAATGAATCTTGGAACACTGGAGAAATAAAATAAAATAACATAAAAAATTAATTGACATTTATTGAGTTTTTTCTATGTGCTAAATGCTAAATCTGTTGTTTCATAAACCTGCCAAGAACTCTGTAATGTCAGTATAATTGTTGCTCCCATTTTATGGATGATAATATTGTAATTAAAAATGGTTAAGTAACCCACTCAAGGTCACACAGCTAAGGATTGGGGAATACAAGATTTGAATCAGGGCTGCTTGTCCAAAGAGCTTATATTCTTTCCACTTTACTATACCACCCCCTGGATTACTAGGATGCCTATCAACAAGCAGCAAGAAATATAAGTTGTGAGGCTAGGACTCATGTCAATGGAATCAAGATGAATGGGTTCACAAGAGAGTATCTAGGAAGATGTGGGTAGTTTGAATAAAGTCTATAAAGAGTAAGGAGTGGTAGGAATGGCTGAGTAATGAAGGGAATGGAGAGAACTGGAAATCAACGACTAAGACAGAAGAATCTAGATGCTCAGAGAGCTGGTTTGGCAGAATGGGCAAAGTTATAAGCAAAAGATATGATTAAATTGGGGAGATAGTTGGGTAAACACAAAAGATATTAAGAAAATGTGAAGATGGTTGGGAAGGGCTTATATACGTTCTTTGAAGGTCTTATTAATATCTAGTCAATCCCCTGCTACCATAGGTGGGTAAGCTTCAAACAGAGCTTTGGTTTCCCTAATTTGACCCCAGATGGCTTTGAGCATATGGTTGCTTAGAGTTGTGGTAAAAGTCATATTTTATAAAACTTTACTCTGTTCTCTGTCTCCAGTTCACATTCCTCAAATTGCCTAGACAGCTAACAAATTTTGAGTGCTTGGCCACAAGGGGTCATTGAGGAATTATTTCCTGATGGAAAACATGTTCAAGTTAGTTTGGGTAAGATCTAAACAAGTGCAACCTAATGAAGTCACTTTGAGTCTAAAGGCAGCCAGACATAGAGAAGAATTTTGCATGTTGACACTGTACTAGGAATTCCTCTGTCTTAGAGCAAGGTTTTTTCTATTTTATCATTTGCCTGGACAATTGCAATATTCTCCTAACTGGTCTTACTGTCCCCAGGCTTGTCCCTGACTGATTTTTTCTCCACACTGCTGCCTTATGATTAGTCTAAACAGAAATCTGACCACATCACTGTTCTACTTCAAACTCTTCAATAGCTCTTAATTGTCCTAAGAATAAAGTCCAAATCTCTTAACCTACAAGGCCTCTACAGTTAGAATCTAACCTCTCAGACCTTACATTTTACAGCTCTTCTTCCCTTCCCTGCATATCATATCCTCCCTTTTAGACTTACAACTTTCCTCATTTACAAGTCTGTCACTTTTCATCAGTGAAGAATCCTCCTCCTCATATTTCTAATCAAAAGTGTTTACTCTTTCCTTGGAATTTTAGGACAAATGATTGCAGCATGCAATCATCCTATACTCCTAAACTGCCTTATTCTATTCCACTTTTCTTACAATCATATCTTTCTTCCTCTACTAGATTGTATGCCTTGGAGGGGAAAACCAAGGTGTCTCAAAACTATGTAACCTCGTACCTGGGACCAAGTTGGCATGTAATAAACGTTTATGGGAAGAATAATGGATTTGTGTGTACTACATCTTTGGACTTTTCCATGGGCATATATGTTTACTTTTGAACCCTCCAAAATGTCCAGAAGTGTGTTAGTAATCTATCCCCTTTTCTTTGTCAATATTCTACCTCTTCTTCAATATTAACTTCCAATCTGATCTTTTCCTATGCCTCTGCCCCCAGAATTATAACTCAACATTTGCAAATCCATTGCTTTCTATTGATTTGATGTATGTGTACATGTGTTATATTCCTAACTAAATTAAAATTCCTGGAGGTAATGGGTCACATCTATATTTGTCTTTCCCAATACTAGTGAGCCGTGAAAAATAAGTGTACATTAAATAAAAAATAAGGGCCTATAGTACATAGTTGATGCAGAATTGAAGAGGGTTTGTGTGGAGCTCAAAGCAGGGCAGAGCTAACTAGGTATGATTTTAAGAAAAAAGAAGGGAGCTAGCATTGATTGTGAGCTTACTAAATGCCAGACACTATGATAAATCCTCAGATAATCTCATTTGGTTATCACAACAACCTGATATATGTTTTTTTTTTTTAATTAAGACTTTGTTTTTAGAGCACTTTTAGGTCCATAGCAAAACTGAGGGGAAGGTACAGAAGGTTCCCATATTCTCTCTGGTCCTACATAAGCATTCCACATTACCAACACCCACCCGCAGAATGGTACATTTGTTACAATTGTAGAACCTACATTGACACATCATAATCCAAAAGCCATAGTTTACATGAAGGTTCACTCTTAGTATTGCACATTCTATGGGTTCAACAACCTAATTTTATATTGATTTTATACATGAGGAAAAGGAGTATCAGAGAAGTGGTGATGAGCTCAGTCATTCATACACAGCCTATATGGGGCAGAGTCAGAATTTCAAACTCAAGACTGAATTCAGAGCCTGTGTTTTTAACTACTTTACCAGTCTGCATCAGGGTGATCACTTCACTTTCCTTAAATCCTAGACTTCTCATGTACTCTCTGACATCAAGACACTGTACAATGAATACTGAAGTGAGTGAATAGCAACATATTTTGTTTAGATTAAGTTCTCACAAAACATATCTGAAGCACAACGGAAAGAAAAATAAGGAACTCAGGCAGGCAGGAAGGAAGGGTGTGAGGTTTGGAGAAAGAGAGAAGGAGGGAAGAAAAGTTTTAAGCAGGAAAGGAAAGGAAAGGAAGGAAGGAAGGAAATAAGGAAGAGGGAGGGAAGAAGGGAAGGAAGGAAGTAGGGAGGGAGAATGAAAGGTAAGAAGGAAGAAAAAATATCCTGAAATGTCTTGCCATCTCATTCTTTCAGAAAGTGTACAGGTGGAAGTGGAGGGTCACCGTATCATCTGGTTTCTTCTTAGGACCCTTTCCTGAAATGACCCAGGAAGGAGAGAGCTTTTCCAACAGCCTCTTGCTCAGATACTTCAGAAAATACCATTCCACATAGGAAAAGTACCAAAACCTCTGGGAACATATTTTAAGAAAATTCCCCTTGGTAGTGTCTAGAATTTTTAAATATCTTAACAGTAGCCATGTGTCCTTCAAATTCATGAGGCTCTAGGGTCCTAGAGCCCCACTTAGCTAAAGCAAGGATTCTGAGGTCTGACTCCTGCCTTGTTTTATTATTGCTCACACTACCCCCAAACCATTCTCCCTTAGATGACCTGAAGAAAGCTACTAAGACATGCTCATTCTAGAAGCAACTGCTTTTCTTGGTGAATAGGATGATTCCTAATTACCACCGGTCTTGCCTAGGTAATATGACCTATTCAACTTGTAGTATTTCTTGCTTGGGGTTTATTTTGGCTGATATGCTTTACCCTCCAAAATTAAGCCATCTTGAGGGCAGGGCTTTTACTTACTAATAATATGTATAATAGTAATAATGACCAAAAAAGAGCACCTTTGGCTGATTGGGTGGTTACAATCCCAGTATCTGTTCAGCACAATTATGAAGTTTGAGTTAATACACGTACACAATACATATCTAATCCTGGGCCCCAAAATATAGAATATATATTATTTTCAATCGTATTTACAAAACTAGAACACAAGTATCAAAGGAAGTCTCGATAAATTCCAAATAAGCAGTATCATATTAATAACATTCTTGTAAAGATGCAATAAAAGAGAAGTTACTAAAAAATATCCAAAAAGTAGATGTACAGGAAAAGGAACCCTTGTGCATTGTTGGTGGGAATGTAAACTCGTACAACCACTGTGAAAAACAGTATGGAGCTTCCCCCCCAAATTAGAAATGGAAATATCATATAATCCAGGGTTGCCTGCATGGCTCATTGGATAAGTGTCTGACTCTTGATTGTCGCTCAGGTCATAATCTCGGGGTCATGAGATCGAGCCCTGTGTGGGTCATGAAGCCTGTTCCAGATTCTCCCTTTCCCTTTCTCTCTCCCCCTCCTCTCTCTCTTTTTCTCTCTCTCTTAAAAAAAAGGAAATCCCATATGATCCAATAATTTCACTACTGAATATTTACCCAAAGAAAATGAAAACGCTAATTTGAAAAGATGCACCCATCTCCATGTGTATTGCAGCATTATTTTAAAAATCTCCATGTATTTGGACAAAAATTTCTTCTAAATGGAATAAAGAAAAAAATTAACTACAGACAATAGTTACTTAATGACAGATATCAAATTGTAAAGTGTAACTGATATGATATTTCAACTGATGTGATACAATGTGTGCCATATGAAACAAAATAACTGAATATTAACATGTTAAGAATTCGATGCAAGAAGTTAGAAAAGAACCATGAAGCAAACCAGAAGAAAGTACAAGAAAGGAAATAAATATCAAAAGAAAAATTAATAAAATAGGAAACAAAAATTAAAAATGCTTAATAAAACCAAAACCTATTTTTTTAGAAAAGCTTAATAAATAAGCAATACTCTGATAAGATTAAGTAAGTGAAAAAAGAATCAAGATCTGAATAACCATTATTAGCATTGAAAATTGGGGCATTATTAAATAAATACTCATATTTTTAAAATAATAAGAGTATGCTATAAAATATTTTATGCCAATCAATGTGAAAACTCTGATGACCTGTACAATTCCACAGAAATATACAAATAAACAATTTTATTCAAGAAGAAATTGAAAAATGAGTAGACCATCAGACACCAAAGAAATTCAATTAGTAACTAACATCTCTGCCTTCAAAGTCACCAATCCCAGGGAGGCAGGTTTTATCAAACTACTAAAGAACAGATAACCTCTACATTATATAAAATATTCTGGAGAACAGAAAAAGAAGAAAAGTTGTCCAATTCATTTTCTGAATTTAGTAAAACCTTGATACAAAAGCCAGGTAAGCTTGTTACAAAGATGAAATATTATACTACAATCTCACTTTTGATAAGTCTCAAAAGACCTAATTAAAATACCAGGTAATTGAACTTAACAAATATATTTAAAAAGTACAATATGATCAAATAGGCTTAATTTTAGTAATTAAGGGATAGTCTAATTTTAGAAAATCCATTACTACAAGTCACTACTTAAGCTGATCAAAGAAAGACAATATGTACTCATCTCAGTGGATTTAAAAAATTAAATGAAATTCAGCATCTCTCTGTGGACAAAAAACAAACAAACAAACAAACCTAAACAACTCAAGAATAAAGGGAAAAGTTTATTCTGACAAAGGACATTTACCAAAACTCACAATAAACAGTATACTTAACACAGAAACTTCAGAAGCATTTTTGTACTGGAGAAGATACCCCTCTCCAAGTTACCATTTAACATTGCATTGGAAAGATCATTATCAATTCAATAAGACAAGGAATAGAAATATATTTAAGTATTGGAAAGAAAGAAAGTATCACTATTCATGTGTTATCTAACTGGCTACACAGAAAACAAAAGAGAATTTTCAGACAAATAATTTTAACTATTTAAGGAGTTAATCAAGGTTGCTGCATAGAAGATGCTTTTCAAAAACTGGTAATATGACATGATGAGCACTTGGTGTTATAAGCAACTGATAAATTGTTGAACACTATCTGAGACTAATGTACTATATGTTGGCTAATTGATTTTAAATTAAAAAAAATCAATAATAGTCCTATAAAGTAGTTGGGGTGCCTGGGTGGCTCAGTCACTTTAATGTCTGACATTTGGTTTTGACTCAAGTCTGATCTCAGGGTCATAAGGTCCAGCCCTGAACTTTGCACTCAGCAGGGAGTCTGCTTGAGATTGTTTTCCTCTCCTTCTACCCCTCCCATGCATGCATGCTCTTTCTCTCTCTCTCAAGTAAATAAATCTTTAAAAAAAACCAGTCCTATGTGGTAGCAAAAACAATTAGAAGATATAATTTTTACAAGTTACCATTCACTGGCTAAAATTTAAAAAATGTATAATCAAGTGTTGTTGAGGATGTGTGATAACTACTAAAACTTGAATACATTGCTGTTGGGAATGCAAAATGGTATAACCACTTTATAAAACAGATGGGCAATATTATATAAAGTTAAACATACATTTACAACATGACCCAGCAATTCTACTCTTGGAATTTGCACAAGAGAAATGAAAACATGTTCATACAAAGACTTGTCATGTGAATGTTTATAATAGCTTCCTTTATTACAGCCAAAACCTGGAAACAGCCATGAGCTGGTGAATGGATCAACAAACTTGTACATCTATACAAAAGAACACTATTCAGCAATAAAAAGGAAACTACTGAAACAAACAAAAACATGGGTAATTTCAAAAACATTAAGCTGAGTAAAAATCATAAAGGACTATATACTATACAATTCCACCTATATGAAATTCTAGAAGTTATATTATTGTGACAGGATACATGTCAGTGGTTGCCAAGGACCCAGTGTGGGTGTAAGAGACTCACTTTAAGGGGCAAGAGGAAACTTTCTGGAGTGGTGGAAGTGTTCTAGGTCTTGAATGTAATGACAATTACACAACTTTATTCAATTGTCAAGACTCATCACATTATAATTTGTGAATTTTATTGTTTATAAATTATACCTCAATAAAGCTAGTTAAAATAAAGCTACCAGGGCACCTGGGTGGCTCAGTTCATTAGGAAACTGACTTCAGCTCGGGTCATGATCCCAGGGTCCTGGGATCCAGTCCCACATCAGGCTCCCTGCTGAGCAGATTTCCTGCTTCTCCCTCTGCCTCTGCTGCTCCCTCTGCTGTGCAGGCTCACTCTGTCTCTTTCTCTCTCTGTCAAATAAATAAATAAGATCTAAAAAAAAAAAAGCTACCTGTTTTTTGTGTGTTGAGTTGGAGGAATTCTTTTTTTTTTTTAAGATTTTATTTATTTACCTGACAGAGATCACAAGCAGGCAGAGAGGCAGGCAGAGAGAGAGAAGGAAGCAGGCTCCCTGCTAAGCAGAGATCATGACGCGGGGCTCAATCCCAGGACCCTGGGACCATGTCCTGAGCTGAAGGCAGAGGCTTTAAACCACTGAGCCACCCAGGCGCCCCATAGTTGGAGGAATTCTTTATAGATCTTGGATATCAGCCCTTTGTCTGTACTGTCATTTACGAATATCTTCTCCCATTCCGTGGGTTGCCTCTTCGTTTTGTTGACTGTTTCCTTTGCTGTGCAGAAGATTTTGATCTTGATGAAGTCCCAAAAGTTCATTTTTGCTTTTGTTTCCTTTGCCTTTGGAGACATGTCTTGAAAGAAGTTGCTGTGGCCGATGTCGAAGAGGTTACTGCCTATGTTCTCTAGGATTCTGATGGATTCCTGCCTCACGTGGAAGTCTTTTAACCATTTTGAGTTTACCTTTGTTTATGGTGAAAGAGAATGGTTGAGTTTCATTTTTCTATAGATAGCTGTTCAATTTTCCCAGCACCATTTATTGAAGAGACTATCCTTTTTTCCACTGTATATTTTTTCCTGCTTTGTCGAAGATTAGTTGAACATAAAGTTGAGGGTCTGTATCTGGACTCTCTACTCTGTTCCACTGTTCTATGTGTCTGTTTTTGTGCCAGTACCATGCTATCTTAGTGATCACAGCTTTGTAGTAAAGTTTGAAATCAGGCAATGTGATGCCCTCAGTTTTGTTTTTCTTTTTCAACATTTCCTTAGCAATTCGGGGTCTCTTCTGATTCCATACAAATTTTAGGATTGTTTGCTCTAGCTCTTTGAAAAATGTCAGTGGAATTTTGATCGGGATGGCATTGAAAGTATAGATTGCTCTAGGCAGTATAGACATTTTAACAATGTTTATTCTTCTGATCCATGAGCATGGAATGGTCTTCCATCTTTTTGTGTCTTCTTCAATTTCTTTCATGAGTGTTCTGTAGTTCCTCAAGTACAGATCATTTACCTCTTTCGTTAGGTTTATTCCCAGGTTATCTTGTGATTCTTGGTGCTATAGTAAATGGAATCAATTCTCTAATTTCCCTTTCTGTATTTTCATTGTTAGTGTATAAGAAAACAACTGATTTCTGTACATTGACTTTGTATCCTGCCACATTACTGAATTGCTGTATGAGTTCTAGTAGTTTGGGGGTGGAGTCTTTTGAGTTTTCCATATAAAGTATCATGTCATCTGCAAAGAGAGAGAGTTTGACTTCTTCATCACCAATTTGAATACCTTTTATTTCTCTTTGCTGTCTGATTGCTGTTGCTAGGACTTCTAACACTATGTTGAACAAGAGTGGTGAGAGTGGACATCCTTGTCATGTTCCTGATCTCAAAGGGAAGGCTGTCAGCTTTCCCCATTGAGGATGATATTTGCTGTGAGTTTTTCATGGATAGATTTTATGAAGTTTAGGAATATTCCCTCCATCCCTATACTTTGAAGAGTTTTAATCAGGAACGGATGCTGTATCTTGTAAAATGCTTTTTCTGAATCAACTGAGAGGACCATGTGGTTCTTCTCTCTTCTCTTATTGGTTTGTTCTATCACACTGATTGATTTGTGAATGCTGAACCACCCTTGCAACCCATGGATAAATCCCACCTGGACATGGTGGATAATCTTTTTAATGTACTGTTAGATCCTATTAGCTAGGATCTTGTTGAGAATCTTAGCATCCACATTCATCAGGGATATTGGTCTGAAATTCTCCTTTTTGGTGGGGTCTTTGCCTGGTTTGGGGACCAGGGTAATGCTGGCTTCATAAAAAGAGTCTGGAAGTTTTCCTTCTGCTTCATTTTTTTGAAACAGCTTCAAGAGAATAGGTGTTATTTCTTATTTGAAAGTTTGGTAGAATTCCCCAGGGAATCCGTCAGGTCCCGAGCTCTTGTTTTTTGGGAGGTTTTTGATCACTGTTTCAATCTCGTTACTAGATATTGGTCTATTCAGGTTGTCAATTTCTTCCTGATTCAGTTTGGAAGTTTAAAGATTTCCAGGAATGCATCCATTTCATCTAGGTTGCTTAACTTATTGGCATATAACTGTTGATAATAATTTCTGGTGATTGTTTCTATTTCCTTGGTGTTAGTCATGATCTCTCCCTTTTCATTCATAATTTTATTAATTTGAGTCTTCTTTCTTTTCTTTTGGATTAGTTTGGCCAATGGTTTATCAGTCTTATTGGTTCTTTCAAAAAACCAGCTTCTAGTTTTGTTGATGCGTTCTACTGTATCTCTAGTTTCTATCTCATTGAACTCTGCTCTAATCTTCATTATTTCCCTTCTTGTGTGTGGGGTTGGCTTAATTTTTTATTGATTCTCCAGTTCTTTAAGGTGTAAAGACAGCTGATGTATTCTGGATATTTCAATTTTTTTGAGGGAGGCTTGGATAGCTATGTATTTCCCCCTTAGGACTGCCTTTGCTGTATCCCATAGGTTTTGGACTGAAGTGTTTTCATTCTCATTGGTTTCCATGAATTGTTTAAGTTCTTCTTTGATTTCCTGGTTGATCCAAATATTCTTAAGCAAGGTGGCCTTTAGCTTCCAGGTGTTTGAATTCCTTCCAAACTTTTTCTTGTGGTTGAGTTCCAGTTTCAAAGCATTGTGATCTGAGACTATGCAGGGAATAATCTCAATCTTTTGGTATTGGTTGAGTCCTGATTTGTGACCTAGTATGTGGTCTATTCTGGAGAAAGTTCCACGTGCACTCGAGAAGAATGAGTATTCTGTTGTTTTAGGGTGGAATGTTCTGTATATATCTATGAGATCCATCTGGCCCAATGTGTCATTCAGTGCTCTTGTTTCTTTATTGATTTTCTGCTTGGATGATCTGTCTATTACCAAGACTGGCATGTTAAGATCCCCTACTATTAATGTATTCATATCAATATAACTCTTTATCTTGATTAACAGTTGTCTTATGTAGTTGGCTGCTCCCATATTGGGGGCATAAATATTTACAATTGTTAGATCTTCTTGGTGGATAGACCCTTTAAGAATGATGTAGTGTCCTTCTGTATCTCTGACTACAGTCTTCAGTTTAAAATCTAATTTATCTGATATGAGAATCACTACCCTAGCCTTCTTTTGAGGCCCATTGGCATGAAAGATGCTTCTTCATCCCTTCATTTTCAGTCTGGATGTATCCTTGTGTTCAAAATGTGTCTCTTGTAGACAACATATGGATGGGTCCTGTCATTTTCTCCAATCTGCAACCCTGTGCCATTTTATGGGAGCATTTAGGCCATTCACGTTGAGAGTGATTATCGAGAGATACGTTTTTATTGACACCATGTTTCCTATGAAGTCCTTGTTTCTATAGGTTGTCTCCATAAATTTCTGTTCAATGACACTCTTGGGTTCTTTCTTCTTTTATAGAACCCCCTTAATATTTCTTGTAGTCCCAGCTTGGTGGTCACATACTCTTTTAAAGCTTGCTGGTCCTGGAGGCTCTCCATCCATTTTGAACGTCAGTCTTGCTGGACAAAGTATTCTTGGCTGCATGTTCTTTTCATTTAGTGCCCTAAATACATCTTGCCAGCCCTTTCGGGTTTGCTAGAGTTCTGTGGACAGGTCTGATGTTATTCTGATGGACCTTCCTCTGTACATAATGAATCTTTTTCCCATAGCTGCTTTCAAGAGCTCCTGTCTAAAATTATGATTGATCATTTTTTTTTCAAAGATTTTATTTATTTGTCATAGAGAGAGAAGCGAGAGTGAGCACAGGCAGACAGAGTGGCAGGCAGAGGCAGAGGGAGAAGCAGGCTCCCTGCCAAGCAAGGAACCTGATGTGGGACTCGATCCCAGGACACTGGGATCATGACCTGAGCAGAAGGCAGCCGCTTAACCAACTGAGCCACCCAGGTGTCCCAGTGATTGATCATTTTTACAATCAGGTGTCTCGAAGTCTTTCTAGATTCTGTGATCTTGGTGGGGGGAAGACCTTTTTGCCTCTATGACATGAACACTGGTTCCACTCCCCAGATTGGGAAAAGTTTCATGGAGAATTTGTTCAACTATATCTTCTACTGTGAACCCTTCAAGCTCAACACATACAAAACAGATAATCATGTCAAAAAATGGGCAGAAGACATGAACAGACACTTCTCCAATGAAGACATACAAATGGCTAACAGACACATGAAAAAATGTTCATCATCACTAGCCATCAGGGAGATTCAAATCAAAACCACGTTGAGATACCACCTTACACCAGTTAGAATGGCCAAAATTAACAAGATAGTAAACAGCAAGTGTTGGAGAGGATGTGGAGAAAGGGCAACCTTCTTACACTATTGGTGGGAATGCAAGTTGGTGCAGTCACTTTGGAAAACAGTGCAGAGATTCCTTATGAAATTAAAAATAGAGCATCCCTATGACCCTGCAATTTCACTATTGGGTATTTACCCCAAAGATATAGATATAGTGAAAAGAAGGGCCATCTGTACCCCAATGTTCATAGCAGCAATGGCCACAATCACCAAACTGTGGAAAGAACCAAGATGCCCTTCAATGGACGAATGGATAAAGAAGATATGGTCCATATATACTATGGAGTACTATGCCTCCATTAGAAAGGATGAATACCCAACTTTTGTATCCACATGGATGGGCTGGAAGAGATTATGCTGAGTGAAATAAGTCAAGCAGAGAGAGTCAATTATCATATGGTTTTGCTTATTTGTGGAGCATAAGGAATAACATGGAGGACATGGGGAGATGGAGAGGAGAAGTGAGTTGGGGGAAATTGGAGGGGGAGATGAACCATGAGAGACTATGGACTCTGGCAAACTAGCTGAGGGTTTTGGAGGGGAGAGGGCTGGGAGGTTGGGTGAGTCTGGTGGTGGGTATTATGGAGGGCATGTATTGCATGGAGCACTGGGTGTGGTGCATAAACAATGAGTTCTGGAACACTGAAAAGAAATTTAAAAATAAATAAAAATTAAAAAAAATATATATATAAAAACATTTTTTTAAATGTACAAAAAAAGCTACCATTTGCAACAACAAGCAACACTATTAAGTAACTAACTATAAATCTAAGAAAAGATGCCCATGATCCTTATGGAAAATATTGTAAGCACTGGGGAAGGACATAAAAGACTTCAATAAAGGGATGTAAATATCATGTTACATATAGGAAAACTCATTAATTTAAAGATGTCCACAATCCCAATCTTCTTGGTGGATAGACCCTTTAAGAATTTGTTTTTAAGAATTTGTAAGTTCAGTGAAATTCCAAACAAAGTCGCAAAAGAATTTTTAAGGGAACTTAGCAAGCTTATTATAAAATTCATATGAAAAATTAAAGGTCCAAGAATATTCAAGACAATTATAAAGAAGCACAAATAGGAAAGACTTATCTAATAGATATCAAGACTTAGACAACTAATTAAAAGAGTGTAGTATTTGTGTAGAGAGAGACAAGCAGAGAGACTCTGATTAAAATCTGAGAAAGTAAGTAACCTTGATATATGACAGAACTAGCATTATAGATCATGAGAGGAAAGGATGGATTATTCAATAGATGGACTAAGAATAATTGTTTGTTTACACTAGAACAAATAAAATTTGTTTCCTACATTGTATCATATACATAAATGAATTCTAGATGGATTTAATAACTAAATGATTGTAAAAATTTTTCCATTTTAAAAGAAATTTAGAATAATATATAGTATCAAGTTTGGAAAGGATTTCTTGAATAAGACACAAACAACACAAATAGTAAATGATTGATGAATTTAACCACATAAAAAAAACCCTCTACCCTTTTTTGTTATATTATAATAAACAAAGTTAATAGGCAACTTACAGACTTGGAGAAAACATCTGCAACAAATATATACCAGACAGATACAAACTACATAAATGACAACATTTAGTAAAAAAAAAAATCCAAACTAAAATGGACAAAATATTATTGGACAATTTACAGAAGAGGAAACATGCTTTTATCCTTGCTAATAATCAGGAAAATGCAAATTAAATTAGCACAGAGATACTATCGCATAAACATCAGATTGCCTCAAATAAAAGCAGTTGCTAATATCATATGTAGGCAAGAATGTGAGGAAATAGATATTGTTATACATGCTTGTGGGAAAGCGTGTTTTTACACCCACTTTAGAGAGCAGTTTGGTTGTACATAGTGAATATGAAAATATTAGTATACTCTGAACCAACAATTTAACACTTAGGTGTCTTAAAGAAATCCAAGAAACATATTCAAGGACATTTAAGGCAACATTGTTTGTAATGACTAAAGTTTATTAACATCCTCTTCTAGACCAAAACATTTATAGGTTTTTAATTCATAAGAAATTTTTATCCTTTTATTAATCCATCCAGTGCAACCTCAAAGCAAGAATGTGAGAAAAAAAAATTCCAGTTGTGGGACTCTGCATTTTAGCAAGTAGGCTGTAAGGAAAAACAAACCCACAGGGTAAATCACCAATGAGTAAATGAGAGCTACATGTATCTACAGGGATAGGTTTGGAAAAAAACAAATGTAGAGTTGGAGGGAAGAAAGAAAGTTGCAAAAAGTTATGGTGACTTTTGTGCAAAATTTAAAACATACAAAATATTATCGTGTGTTGCTTATAGATACATTCATATGTAGTAGAAGGATAGAAGCATAAACATGGAGGATACACATCAACTGTAGGATAGTGGATGCCTCTGGGGCTCAAGAGAAATGGGGTTGGAAACAAAAGGAATTTTCACTGTACTTATAATGTTTTATTTCTTAGAAAAACAAGCTCTGTAACAAAAATAAATAATGACTTATCCATATGCCAGAGCACTAGGCAAATGTTAAAATGAATAAGACTAATTTATGTATGCAGATACAGAAAGATCTTTCAAATAAATTAAAAAGCTCTGTAGAATTATTATATGCTGTGCAATAACTTTTAAGCAAATAGGAAAAATGTAAATGCATATAAATGCTGGTATAAGCATAGAAAATTTCCTGAAGCACCCACAACAAACTGTTTACAGTAGTTGACCCTCGGGAGAGGTACCAGTGGTCTGAGTTGAAAGGAAAATGCATTATACTGTTTTAATTGTTCACTGTGCACAAATTATGTACTGTTAATTAAACTGAGTTTTTGAAAAATTCACAAACTTAAAATCGAAGATCTGATGCCTCGTGTGATCTTTAGGTTAGTATTCTTTGTGTATTGAAGATTACATAACATTTATTGGATTATCTTTTAATAAAACTTCCCACTGGGCCTTTGTGACAAGCAACCTGGCAATTAAGTAAGAGTAGTCACTTTGGTGAGCTGTCCAGCTGAAAGATTTTTTTTATTTCCCTCAAGGCCAAGAGCTATATCTGAGACAACTTTGCACCTTCCACCATAATGAGCACAGGCCCTTGCTCGTGTTAGTAAATTATACCCATACATTTATTCCTTCATTTGTTCACTCATTTATTCATGCAACAAATGTTATTAGAGAACAAGTATATTTCACTGCAATTTTTTCAAGAACTTTGTACTTTAAACAACTTTCTCTGGGATGGCCAGGTATTTGGGACTGCTGTTGTTCTATGGGAAATGTGAGTTGACATTAAATAAGCAAGTCACACATGAATTTCAGGGTTATGATCCATTTGTGTGTTTCCAAATACTCAAAAGAATTATTTTCTGGGGCGCCTGGGTGGCTCAGTTGTTTGAGTGACTGTCTCTTGATTTGGGCTCAGGTCATGAGATTGAGCCCACTTCGGGGTCTGGGCTGGGCATGGAGCCTGCTTAAGATTCTCTCTCTTCCTCTCCCCTACTTCTGCTCATGCATTCTCTCTCTCTCTCTCTCTCTCAAATAAAAAAAATATATATTTTCTTCCACAAATTACTTTGGATAAATTTGAACAATAATGAAGGGAGAATATGGTCTTTGTGAAAATGACAGTGTTGTTACTATTGTCTGAAGCCATTGCCTCTCCTTTTCCAATGACCACCATCCTCTCCTCCTCCCTGGACTTCCTGCCTTGAGTCTCTTCCTTTGCCTCTAATTTATCATTTGCATAGCCACCCAAAGTATATAGCTTTCTAAAATACAAACACGACTATGCCATTTCCCTATTTAAAAACTCTTTAATGACTTCTTGTTGACTTCAGGATAAAGTCCACGCTCTTACAGACAGTGTACACTCTTTAAGACAGGGACTTCTGTGCCTGTCTATTTCTCTGCCTCCTCTGCTGTCACTCCTTAAGTGGTGCATGCTAGTCTCTGTCTGAAACTCTCTCCACCCCCTGTTGGCTTGAAATACTTCTATTCATCCCTCAAAACCCAATGAGCTGTAAAGATCAATGAAATAATAGACGAAAAGATGCTTTGAAAAAAATAAACTAAAAAATCCCAATGCAGATGGCAGGCCCTCCAATAGACTATCACGGCTACTAGTTCCTCTGCACACCGATCCCCAAACTCACTTCCCTGTGCTCCATCTACATGTTATACAGAGTCCTATTGCTGCATTCATTATATTGCAGTTCCATCACTTTCTTTACACATCTGTCACTTCCACTAATCATTGAGCTCCAAAGTCACGAGTTCAGCTTCCCAGACTTTCTTAACCTTTACATCACCAGCAGTTAGAGTATTGCTGAACCCAGAGAGACCCAATAATCTTTGTGAACTTCGAAACCAAATGATGACAATGATAGTGGCCTGGGGTAACAGGTAATGGTCATATCTCTGTAAGTGGTCTGTCTTATATGAGGTTTGCTTAGCATTGTAAAATGTTCACAAAGCCATGAAAGAAACTGGGGAGAGGACTCACTAAGTGCTATACAAAGAGGTTTTACCACTTCCAACAAATACTTTTCTGTATAGCTTAAAAAGCAGATAAAACCAGCACTAAAGAAACTTGCTCAGGAGGCCAAATGCAATCTGTTCACATAGGATGGAAAAATGACAAGGTAACTAGTTTTAAAAAACTACCTCCAACAGCTTGCATAAAAGGACTTTGAATTTGATTGTAAAAACCAAACTATAACAGTTGTGCTTTTAATTAGAATATAGAATCACTTAAAGTTGACCAAAGGCTATGGGGAAAGGGGATTTAGATGTTTCCAGGTTAAATTTCATGATGTAAAAAAGTAGGAATTTTACTTCTAGCTTTAGGAATCCAGGTATCTTTGAACTTAAGGACAAAACTACCCTCAACTTCTATGACCAGCAACATCATTCATGCTTCTCAAATATGATATTAGCATGGAGCATTTAGATTTCTAGTTGATAAAGCCTTTCCCACACAATCATCTCATTTGAGACCCACACAATCCTGTAGGGTCAGCAGGGCAGGGATTATTGCCCCCCCCCTTCAAAGGAGAAAAAACTGGGATCCAGTAAAGATACTGAGATACTAGATTGCACATGCAGAGGGAAATCCAGGTCTAGAACCTAGATTTTCTGTAACTAGTTCCAGTGCTTTTCACATTTACTTTCCCAAGCTATTGCTTAGTACTTTCCGTAGCCTCTGGAGGTTGGCCTAGATGGACTGTGGCTCTGACCCATGTGACATATCAGATACTCCAATATACAATTTCACACCATTTAGTCAACAGTCACTGAATGGAAGTCCAGGATGTCATGAGAATCAAACATTGATCTTTCAATTACAAAGCAAAACTCCCTTGGGAGCCAAACTAAAAATAATTGGTTTTCTTATTTAAACTCTACCTTACCAGTCCCTGCTTGCAGAACGTTAGGAGTGTTTAAAAGATAGATAACATTGGCAAGCATTATACTCTTTCTAAACCCAAAGGAGCTAAAAATGTTTTGGTCACAACTGCCTGAAAACTAAAAATGCTTTTATGCGATGAACTCTCGGTTCTTCTTTTTGGAAGAAGTATAGTTGTGCAGAGATGAAGGGTTGGAAAACTGTGATTTTTAAGGTCCTGTTGAATCTTCTTAGAGGATATAAAATAACATATCTGTCATGCTGTTGCTGGATCTACTCCTAGTCAAACAACATAGTAGTCATACAGCACATAGCTGCCTGTCTTAGCAAACCACTTTGGTTTCCACAAAGTGTTCTGGGCTCCACATACACAGATGAAACAAGGAGACAGGCTCTGAGGAAGCAAAGAGAAGATCTCTACCATGGGTTCATCATAGTCATCATAGTCATCTAGGGATGGCTTAAGTTTCCAAACTCAAGTGGAAGGAAAACAATGAGGTAATTGTCTTGATAATCACTATCCATACCCATCTTTACCCCCTCTCCTCTTCTGAAAGACAGTCTTTCATTCTTGCTTGAAAATAATGCCTCCACTTGGGTATTCCCCACACCATCCCCTCTAACCTTCTGAGAGCCTCCTTGTTCCATCACTTATCTCTTTGCATATGTGGTTCATATTTCCTTCTCTCTGGACTTAGATTCTTTGCCTAGAATCTTGGTCAAGTTTTTCCTTTACTGAAAAACAAAAGTAAGAATAAACACAAATAGCTTCTGTCAATCCTCTTTGACCTGTATTTTTTTTCCAGCTTTTTTCTCCCTCTCCTTTACTTCACCAACAATTCTTTTTGAAATAATAGCCCACATTTGTGGTTTTTACTGTTCACCTCCCCACCTGAGTAGAGCCAGGATTCTTGCCTCAGTGCTCCAAAATTCATGGTGCCTTCTTTACTAACAGTTCTGATGGTGTCTTTCCTCTCTTGGACTCTGTGATATCACTTCTTGGTTTTTCCCACTTCTCTGACCCATTTAAAAAAATCTTTTCCTGGTCTTTCTTTTTCCAAAAATACATGTGCTCCTCCCTTCTCTGTTCTCAGTTCCCTACTCATTTTGCTCAAACAATGTTTCTGAAATCAATGGTCAACGTGTTCCTCGGGTTACTGGTCCTTTAGTCACATTATTCCTTCTTCCTGGAATGCCATCGATCTCTTTTCCTAAGAAGGTACTACTTTTGCTAGGCACCCACTGTAACTCTGAAACAGTTTTCTTAATCCTGACCTCCAAAGCCCTTTTTTTCTAAAGCAGATTTTTGTTACATCTTCATCATGGAAATCTGCCTCAATTTCTTAATTTGTTGTTCAACTTGAATGATGGCGATCTCCATATGAATCCCATTATCCAGTTACCTGACAGAAACTTCTGGCTCATAATATAATTAGGATCTTGTAAATTTACCTTTACATCAACATGCATAAGATTAACTTTTTATCTCCAGGAGAAAAAATTATAATTGAAATACAAGTACAATGTAGTAGTGAAGTAATTGTTATTCTGGTTTTTTTTTTTTCATCTGAAAAATCAGTTGAGACAAATCAAAGACCTACTCCCAAATACCTGACAAGAGAGTTTGGAAGATTAAAAATGATGATCCATCTAAAATTTCTTTGAAAGGTATTAAGCTCCCGACATGTAAATTACTAAATTGAAGGTAAGTCTTTCTTCAAGTACTTACATATTACACATTAAGGGCAGGGCACTAAAGGGAGATGAAAAGAGAACAAAAATTATAAGAGCATGTTATAATGGAAGAAACAGAACTGAAAAATGAAACCTGGGTGTCCATTCCTGGTCTGTTACCTACTAGATCTGAGATGCTAAAAAAGACTATCAGCCTGGATCTTCTTTTTCAGTTACAAAATTAAAGTATTGGTCAGATGATATTTTGAATGTCCTTTCTGTCTTTAATAATCTATGGAAGGAAGTAGAAGAGACTTAACGGTTATCATATGATTCTTCCTGAAAACTGTTTTTTCAAATATCCCCGAACTCTCTTGCCGCTCTTTCCTTCCATTGTTTTCATTTGGCCAAATTCCAAACCTGATTGAAACCAACTATTTTCCTACTCTACCCTAGAAGCTAAACATTGCCAGACAATATCATTCAAGAAAGCAGTTTGTTTCACCTTCTTAAATTTATGATCTCAAAGATCAAATTGCCAGTCAATACTGCCTGACAATTATAGTATTAGTTCTAGTAAGATAGCATTTTTCATTTCCAGATATGACCATTGTACAGTTTTTCCTCCCTCAAACTTCCCAAATGTCCTTCTCAACTGTCACCTTTACAGTCCTACTTTCTTTGGGGAAACAGAAACCATTAGAAGCAAACTCCATCATCTTCCTAAAATTAAATGTACCAACTTAACTACAGATCTGTCCATTTAATCTAGACTTCTTCTTGTTAAAAAGATGAACTGTTCCTGTCTTTGCCAAAGATTAAGCTCTGCTCTTTTGCTCTGTATCTCATACCCTTTCACTTTCTAAAAGATTTCACTCCCAAAATTTGCTCCTTATTTACTTGTGCATTATCAATATCCACTCTATGTTGGATCATTTTCATTAGCATACAAAAGGTAGGTCAGTGCTCATTTCTCTACAGTTTTCATTCATTTTCTCTGTTCTCCTTCAGTCTCCACCACTCCACTGACTCTATTAGTCATGTAACCAAATATAAGACTATTCTGTGTCTTCTCTTAATCTCACAACAGCTTTTGTCACAATCAACGATTCTTTTGAAACATGGCTTCTGTTATTTTATTTCCTCTTGGTTTTCATTCTACCTCACCAACTCCTCTTTTTCAATCTACTTTTCTTTTCCTATGCTCTGTCTAAGAGAAAAAAAGGTCTTAAATCTCAGTGTAAGGCATTCTTTTTTTTATTTTATTTTTTATAAACATATAATATATATATATATTTAATTTTATTTTTTATAAACATATATTTTTATCCCCAGGGGTACAGGTCTGTGAATTGCCAGGTTTAGTGTAAGGCATTCTTGTACATCCATAATTTCTCTGTAAGTCAGCTTGTCCATTATCAAGGATTTGGATATTATCTATATTCTGATAGTTCCTCAATTTATAATCCATTCTAGCCCTCTTCTCTGGGTTACATATTCTCAAATCCAACTCTCAGCTTCTCCTCTCCACTCTAAATTCTCATAAACATCTCAAACTTATTACCTCCAAGTTGATTTTGCATTTCCCCTAAAATTTTCCTCTACATTATCACCATCTAAGTAAATGGAACCAGTTGCTCAAGCCAGAAACTCAGGAGTTATCTTTGATATTTCACCTTTTATCACTCCTCACATCTAATTTATTAGTAAGTCCTGGTATTTTTACCTCCAAAATGTGTCTTGAACCTGTCCTCTGTTCATCTTTTTTGCAACCACTTTATTCAGGATTACTGTCATCTCACTGAAATTGTCTCTTACCTGTCTCATTCTCATTCATTAAACTTTCCCTCTAATTCATTTATTTTTTTAAAGATTTTATTTATTTATTTGACAGAGAGAGAGATCACAAGTAGGCAGAGAGGCAGGCAGAGAGAGGGGGCGAAGCAGGCTCCCTGCTGAGCAGAGAGCCCGATGTGGGACTCAATCCCAGGACCCTGAGATCATGACCTGAGCCAAAGGCAGAGGCTTAATCCACTGAGCCACCAAGGCAATCCTCTAATTTATTAAACAGAATCAAAAGTTAGTTTAAGCTCCAGATTTGATTACAGTGCTGCTTTACACCCTCCAGTGAATTCCTATATTATTTATTTTTATTTAAGTAATCTCCACACCCAACATGGGGCTCAAACTCACAACCTTGTGATCAAGAGTCGCATGCTCTTCCAACTGAGCCAGCCAGGGGCCCTCCTATAATATTTTAAAATCTATGTGCCATAGCATGGCCTACAAGGACTTAAATGATTTGGACCTTTCCTAACTTTCCCCATACCCCTTCTTCATTTCTCTGTCTCTTTGCCTTTCTGTTTATTTTTCTCTCTCTCCAATTTCTCTTCTACGATATGTTGGTTTTCTTTTTTCAGTGTACTTCAGTTTTTCTAACACTTTAAATAATTCCCTCAAGTCCTACCTCCCTACCTTCCCTCTGCTTGGAATACTCTATTAACCCCACTCCCAACTCTTACATGACTATCTTCTCATTTTTTTGAGGTCTCAATTTTTTATGCTTTTCTTGACCACAGCAACCAAAATATCCTTCTCCCAAATACACATACATATAGCATATTTCCTATTTGGAGTCCTTATTTCTTACATTCATAGTAGACAACTTAAAATTATTTTATGGGTCTCTTCCCTTGTTTTTAGTCTTTCTTTCCCACTAAAATGTTAAGTCCATGAGACACAGAGTATTCCTAAGTTGTTAAAAAAATTGACTTTTTCCTTATTTTATTCTAAGCACCTTTCAAAGATTTTCACACATAGTAGGCATTTAATATCATTGAATGGATAAATGAATGTATTAAATACCTAATATAGACCAGTGATTGTGAAAACATAACACAGAATCAATATGCTATTCTCCAGATGAGGAAACTGACTGTCAGATAAGTGATGTGACTTGTTTAAAGGCACACAGCCATTAAGTAGCAAAGCTGGAATTTGAATTCAGGTATGACTTTTTTTTTTACTATAACCATCATCTTACCATAAGGAGTTCCCTTTCACTGCACTATACCTCCTCTACTAACATTCAGAGAATTTGTTATCAAATAAGTTTTAAGGATTAGACATCCTTCAACATAATGAATTTCAACTCATGTAATTTAATTGATATGGAATTTCTAAAACAGGAAACAAATTTGATCATGGACCTTATACAATTTACACCTAAATGATTCAGAATACTCACTGCTGATGAAAACACCACTAACAGCTGTAGACACAAGGAGAATAAGATCTCCAAGGATAGAACATTTTCTCTTTTTTTTTTTAAATAAATATTAGGAAAAATGTGCCTATTTATGTCACAGTCACAGTTTCAAGGGCCTATACATTCCATATATGCTGGGGCAATTGAGGTAATGGATGAACTTTCCAAATGGCTCCTGAGGGACTGTGGTCAAATTTATTAATTAAGATTAAGAATCCTGGACTTCCAAAAAGAAGTCAATTATACTGGATATATATGATGCCATTAAGCAGTTTGATTTTTTTTTTCTAAAAATAGTATTTAATCAATGGTCATTCTTTATATTTTTATTTTTAGGTCTAAGTCATGGCTAACACTGAAGAAGAAAATATGACTCAAATTACAGAATTTATCCTTTTGGGTTTTGGGGATCTCCATGGCCTTCAGTTTCTTCTTTTTGGGGTATTTCTGGTCATCCATGTGGTGACTCTCATGGGCAACATTGTAATCCTAATTGTGGTGTCAGCAGATCACTCCCTTCACACACCCATGTATTTCTTTCTTGGCCACTTTTCATTCCTAGAGATTGGCTACATCACTACCATTGAGCCCATGATGCTGAGAACATTGTTATCAGCTCATGTGCCTATTTCCTTCCCAGGCTGTGCTTGCCAGTTTTATTTTTTTGCTGCTCTGGTGGCCACTGAATGTTTCTTCCTGGCTGTAATGTCTTATGATCGCTATATAGCCATCTGTAACCCATTGCATTACTCCAGCATAATGGACTACTGGGGTTGCTTACAGCTAGCTGGTGCCTCTTGGGTGGCCGGATTTCTGGCACCCATCCTTCTCATGGTGTTCATTTTTCAGTTAACATTCTGCACTGACAAGGAAATTAACCACTTCTTCTGTGATTTGAAGCCCATCATAAAACTGGCCTGCACTGATACTCAAGTAGCTGAGATGACCTCTTTTATATGTACATCTTTATTTGCCTTCGGCCCCTTCATGCTAACTTTAGCATCTTATACTTACATCATCTCCACCATTCTAAGGATTCCTTCCACCTCAGGGAAGCAGAGGGCCTTCTCCACCTGTTCCTCCCATCTGACAGTGGTCAGTTTGTATTATGGGATGCTGGGCATTGTCTATGGCTTCCCATTAGGACCTCAGCATGGAGACTTATTGAAGTTGCTTTCTCTTCTGTATACAGTGCTTAACCCTGCTCTCAACCCTATTTACCTTAAGGAACAAGGATGTAAAGGTAGCTCTGAGAAAACTGGCACAATGAGGAATGAATATCTCACCAAAAGAAAGTTTGATTTTTTTTTTCCTAGTGGTTCTTGGCACTTTCTGAAAACCCTGACAAAATGGAAATCTTTCTACAGTGTCAAGAATAGTTACTATGAAGTTGATGGGTTTTCCTTTGTTCCATCAAATTTCTCCACATTAATGAATAAGAAGTATGTTATACTTTCATTTGTCGAACATTTTGTAGGTGCCAGGCACTGTGCTAAGTTCTTTGCATGGATTATTGTGCTAAAATCCTCATGGGGTGCCTGGGTGGCTCGGTTGATTAAATGACTGCCTTTGGCTCAGGTAATGATCCCAGGGTCCTGGAATCGAGTCCTGCATTGGGCTTTCTGCTTGACGTGGTGTCTGTTTCTCCCTCTACCTCTGCCCCTCTCCCAAATCATGTTCTTTCTCTCTCTCTCTCTCTGTGTGTGTGTGTGTGTGTGTGTGTGTGTCTATCTCACTCACTCTTACAAATAAATAAATAAAATCCTTTAAAAAAATCAATCCTCACAGCAACACTGGGAGGTAGCTACTGTTATTATCCCCATTTTACATATATCACAACTGAGTCCCACAGATTAATTCACTTGGTCAAAACCATCCAGCCAAACAGTAATAATAACAGAATATGAATTTGGACCCAAGTTCTGCTTGGCACCAAACCCATGATCTTTTCACTAATTCAAGGGAGCCCAGAATCTCGGACTGCCTAAAATGTTTTTTTGGACCATAGAAGACATTACTACAGACGACTTTTCTTAGGAAAACATGAGTTAGATGTGAAGTGAGAAGTGGAAAAGTAATGTAATGCAATCTAAATCTAAATCTGTCTCTTTTTCCCACCTAAAGTCTTGATAAAAATGCATGAAATAAAAATGTCATGAGATTAAAATTTATTTTATTTTTTCATTTCAGGATATTTTTTAAAATAAAAGATTAAAATAAACCTAACTGGTTCCATAAATTAAATCACATCCACACAATGGAATACAATACACCCATAAACAAATAAAAGTAGCATAAAAGAATGAGTCAACTCTGCACATGCTAATATAGAAAGATCTCCATGACATATTGTAAGTACAAAAAGCAAGGTATAGTGCAGTGTGTATGGTATGACATTATTTGTGTAACAGTAGGCAGAAGAAATAATAGTTACACTTAATTGTAGATGCATAGACTATTCTAGGAAGGTGTATATGAATTCAGCAGTATCAGTTGCTTCTTAGAAGAGAAATTAAATGGAGAGGAAGTGTACTTTTTGAGGTGGGAATCATGTAAATTACTGAAAAGTCATCAAAGTTTAACAAATCATTGTAAATTATACAAAAAAATATGTTAAACAACACACTTTTATATATCAGCATGGAAGCACCTCTAGACATGCAGGAGGCATCTCTTCTCTCACAGGTAACTTTTACACTCTCTAAGGGCAATGACCTTGTCATTACTACTGTATTCCCCACAGTGTCCTAAGTACCAAAAAAGTGTGAACATCATCGGGGTTTAATTTAACATTTGTTACTATCATCCAAGATAGGGGGACTCAACATCCACTGAGTGTGCAATTCCTAACATCGTAATGTATTTCTATCTCTATAATGAAAAAACAAAGGGGGGAAATTATAAGCTGTGTATCTAATGTTCTTCTCCTTCTTCTATGGCAGTGCGACCATAAAGGCTGGCAAGGGTTTAGGCATGAAATGATAATGGTTTCCTAGGCTCTTACTTACACTGTCTCCAGAGTGATCTTCCAGCAGTGAAAATTTGTTCACATCCCTCCTGCTTTTGATCAGCCACCACCATAAAGATCCTTAATTAAGAACAGAATAAAGGTCTCATACTCTATAACTCCATGGGTGCTTCTCCTTTTACTTCTTTCTCACCTCTTCTGGGTTTCTTCTCTCATTTTCACCTTTCAAGCCCAAGTCAAATATCAAAGGTCAAGTGTTGCAAATTCTGTGAAACATACCTGGATCCTTCACCACCCCTCTAAATTTAGGCCATCTTTTCCCTATGTTACTAAATCACTTTTCATATACTTATATTTTAGCATTGATTATATGATACAGTAATTCTTTGCATATGTATCTTTCTCTCCATTTAATGAGTTCCTTAAAGACAAAGAGTATGTACTATTTATTTCTGTCTCTACCCTACTTTCACCTCCAACTCTTCTCAGAACCTAGAATGGGGCCTGACATATAATAAGTATTCAAATAAACATTCAAAAATAAATATGATTATTAAATGATGTGACTAAACGCACACAATTAATTAGGGGTGGTCATACCTTTGTTTGACTCCTGATAAATTGTTCTGGTATTATATAATGCTGATATTTATCCCACACGGTAGATGTTCACCTGCCTAAAATGTGACTTATATTATGTCTTAAGGATTCCTCTAGTTCTTGCAACTGGAGATTTATCTTGGGGCAAATTTGGCGGTAGAATTTGTGGTAAGGAGTGGAGAATCTTGAACATTTCCTCTAGGATCAGAGACCAGCATTGCCTTGAATCTTTGGAAAATCAGCTAAACTATTCATTTATTCATATTTTAAACACATTTGTTAAATATAAATTTAACATCAATATGTTAAATATAAATTTAAATATAAACTTAACATACCAATATGTTAAGTAGAAATTTAAATGTAAACACCCATTATGTATGTATATGTAACACTGTTAGGGGCACAAAAAGAATATGAATTTACCTTGAAAACTCTTTAACCATTGGACCACCAGCCCCAGACATATAGCCTGCACCCAGTAAATAGTTGTTCAATTAAACTAGGCCAAGGGAGGATTTGAGTGGCCTGAATTTCTGGGAATGGGACTGGCCTCTGTTGAGAAGAAAATCAATTTCTAATACCATGTTCCTAAAACTGGAGTCATAGGTCTTGGACATTTGTAAGTTGTAGAATACATTGAAAGAAAATAGAAATGTGAAGAAGAAGAGGAGTTATCTTCACCTGGAAATTTTAAGAATCATTTACTCTTCCACAACACCAGCTGCCATCTGCCAATGGAAAGGCAACATATCCATGGAGAATGGCAATTAGAGCTAATGGGTTTCTTCTTTTTAATACCTGCAATAGGGCCCCATTGAGATCAGGGAAGGAGATCTATTAAAGGCAAGCTGTTCTCTGCATATCACTTAATTCAAAGTAGTTAAGGAGGCTGATTATATGCCATGTTCTCCAAGGATAACTGAAGCACAAAATGGTGGTTTGTGTAAGTTTAGGGACTTGATTCTTCTTCTCTTTTTTTAAGATTTCATTTATTTATTTGACAGAGAGAGAGATCACAAGTAGACAGAGAGGCAGGCAGAGAGAGAGGGAGAAGCAGGCTCCCTGCCAAGCAGAGAGCCTGATGTGGGGCTCAATCCCAGGACCCTGAAATCATGACCTGAACCGAAGGCAGAGGCTTAACACACTGAGCCACCCAGGCGCCCCTAGGGACTTGATTCCTAAACCAGAATACACATAAGAAATCCTTTGAGATCAAAAGCTTCTGCACAGCAAAGGAAATAGTCAATAAAACAAAGAGGCATCCCATGGAATGGGAGATGATATTCACAAATGACGGTACAGACAGAAGGGTGATATACAAGATCTATAAAGAACTCCTCAAACTCAACACCCAAAAAAACAGATAATAATGTCAAAAAGTGGGCAGAAGACATGAACAGACACATCTCCAATGAAAACATACAAATTGCTAACAGACACATGAAAAAATGTTCATCGTCACTAGCCATCAGGGATATTCAAATCAAAACCACGTTGAGATACCACCTTACACCAGTTAGAATGGCCAAAATTAACAAGACAGTAAACAACAAGAGTTGGAGAGGATGTGGAGAAAGGGCAAGCCTCTTACACTGTTGGTGGGAATGCAAGTTGGTGCAGCCAATTTGGAAAACAGTGGGGGAGATTCCTTAAGAAATAAAAAATAGAGCTTCTCTATGATCCTGCAATTTCACTATTGGGTATTTACCCCAAAGATACAGATGTAGTGAAAAGAAGGGCCATCTGTACCCCAATGTTCATAGCAGCAATGGCCACAGTTGCCAAACTGTGGAAAGAACCAAGATGTCCTTCAACAGATGAATGGATAAAGAAGATGTGGTCCATATACACTATGGAGTATTATGCCTCCATCAGAAAGGATGAATACCCAACTTTTGTAGCAACATGGACGGGACTGGAAGAGATTAATGCTGAGTGAAATAAGTCAAGCAGAGAGAGTCAATTATCATATGGTTTCGCTTATTTGTGGAGTATAAGGAATAATATGGAGGACATGGGGAGATGGAGAGGAGAAGTGAGTTGGGGGAAACTGGAGGGAGAGACAATGAGAGACTGTGGATTCTGAGAAACAAACTGAGGGTTTTGGAGGGAAGGAGGGTGGGGGTTTGGGTGAGCCTGGTGGTGGGTATTATGGAGGGCATGTATTGCATGGAGCACTGGGTGTGGTGCATAAACAATGAATTCTGGAACACTGAAAAGAAATTAAATAAATAAATAAATAAATAAAAATTTTTAAACCTTTGAGGAAAACCTGAATTCAGAGTATGAAAGCAATGCCTTGAGAAAGGGTAAATAGTTTTGCACAGGACACAGTTCAACTTGGCCTGTACAAAGACAGGCATCTGGATAAAAGTGAGAAATTCAGGTAAATATTCAGTTTTAGGAGCAATGCATATGCAAAATTTTCAGGTAACTCTTCGTTTTTTCACTATGTGAAAAAAATTACAGTAGTCGGTTATGCTTAGAGAGTGGGCTCACCACTCAGACAGACTAGCTTGTGAATCCTAGTTCTCTGACCATAGATAAGTAAATTAGCCTTGCCAATCTTTAAAACACTTATCTGTAAAATGGAAATACTAGTGTCTATCTTACCTCACTAGACTGTTTTGAGGATTAAAAGAGATAATGCATGTAAAACCCTTGCACTTAAGAGATATTCAATACGTGTTAATTATTTTGTTACTAGCTATGATGATGATGATGATGATGATGATGATGCTGTCATTGGGCCCTTTCCTGCTTTGATATAGTAAACAAGTATGGAGTAAGGAGGTATCTAATTACTATACAGTAGTCTGACAGCTGAAAAGAGAAGCTAGAGGTCAAGCTTCTGAGGCGTCTCAGCTTTACCAGAGCATCAGTTTACGATTATCTCTGGCAAGTAAAACACAAGCTATTTCATGTATTAGCTGACTGAGCAGCTTTTGGAAGTTTTTAATTCTGCTGTCCAACATCTGGCTTTTAATGGCAGCCCAAGCAATAAGACCAGACTAGCTCCACCTTATCATTTTTGCCAAAACCATATTTCTTTCTTTCCTTGTTTGTCTTACTAAAATCCTTCTGAGAACAAGTAAAGTGCAGAGAAACAAAGGGGATGCTAACAAAAGGTATAACATAGGAAAAATAGTCAGCGGTAGTGTAACTGTGTTGCATGCTAACAGATGGTAGCTACACTGGTGGTGAGCACAGCATAATGTATAGAGCTGTTGATTCACTCTGTTGCACACTCGAAACTAATGTAATAACATGTGTCAACTATACTCAGAAAGTGCGGTACCTGATAGGAAAGGAAAACAGGCTAAGGGGGAATGGATCTGTTAAACACTAAAAGTTTGATCACAACTTCATCATATGTTGTTATTCTATGTTCTCTGGTCACATATGGGAAGCTCTTTCATTTTCTTGAATCTGTAAATCCTTTTCTGTTTAAGAATGTTTGCATATGCTATTTCCTCTGCCTAAAATGTTCTCACTGAAAACAGATATAGTTAGCTCTTTCTTATCCTCTATACTCTCTAATTTGACATCAAAAAGACAATGTCTGGTCACACCATCTAAATTAACTTCCTTCCAATACCATCACTTCCAACTAGTTAGGCTCCATTTCAATGTATCATTATTTTTCTTAGCAGCTAGGAAAGTGGTAATAATGTAATCATTTATATACTTCATTGAGTGAAGGGAAAGGTGTGTTGAAGGTTAGGCTGGAGCAGGGTTTTCTTTTTAGTATGAATCTATCCCCTTAAAGACAGCTATGCAGATGACTGTATTAGTCATTTAATAGGATCAGGGGCAGACAGGAGGATGTGTGTGTGTTGAATTCAGTCATTTTCCCTTACCTTGTGATCCACTTGCCCCTGGAGTTCCAGATAGTAAGATTTAGAACCCATTTCTTCCCCTATGTTGCCACTATTAGCCAAGCTTTTCTCCCCTGTTCCCACCCGAAATCCCTGGGGGTGACAGGGAGTACTCAGTGAGGTTGGCAGAAGGCTGCATGAGAGAGGGCAGGCTCTTGATAGGCACTTCCAGTTGAAAGAACAGTATAAGTGGCAGCCAGAAATAGTTATTAAGTGAAAAGACCCCAGATTTTATCTTCTAAGGATAACAAGTGCTTGATGAAGGTGATGATTAACGCCAACTCCATATCCACACTGTTGACGTTGATACAGATGAAGGATATACAAGAGCTGAGAAATTCAGGAAAGAAACTAAGAATGTAGTTTAACTGTGTGGAAGAAATTCTAATTACAGGCATTTATGTGAACTGTTTATAATTTATACCTAATTGCCACCCAGCACAATAACAATTATGGATATAATTAAATGTGTCAGGTTAATTTTCTTGTAAATTTTTATTATAACAGCACATTCTATATGTGTATACTCTGTCTTCATAATTTATTGCTCAGATTGCTCAAAGTTTAGGAAAAAATGAGAGAGAACATTGGCTAGGAAGCCAAGAGTAGGGAAGTTACAGATGTGGCTGCCTGGGGTTGAATATTTACTACGGGTAATGCACAAAGTTGATAATCAACAAATGCATAAATCCCTGCAGCTTAACTACACCAGAGCTAACTGGTGCTTCCCTACTCTGCTTCCTAAATTTCTTTCATGTTACAGTCCCCTTCTCACGTGGGCCTCTGACCTCTGACAAATACGTGTGCCCTTACACCTGCACTCTGGCCCCTTCCCTTCCCACCTCCTCAAAGCCTGTTTCCCTGCCCCATCATTTCATTAGGTCTTCAATCTCTTTCTCCTTTTTACCATGCAAATAGTAGGCACTCAGTAAATCTTTGTTGGAATTTCCTTCAGACACAAATGGGACATTCTCTCTCTTTCTCTTTAACACACACACACACAACTGTCCCTGCTATTTCTCCAGCTACCATCATTTTCTCTCCTTCTAATTTAACCTTGTACTTATTGTACATTTTATGTACCCAATTAGGTTAGAAATTCATTGAGAGAAAGGGGTTTCTGTTTTATTATTTTCTGATTTCTTAACACAGTTTGAAATGCTCAAAAAATGCTGAATGATCCTCACTCATGGATCTTCACAGATCGATTATTCTGTAGAAGGATGGGGATGTCTAGCACTTTCTTCTCCAGCTTTCTTTTAGAGAGCCTGAGTAAGATAATAGAAAGCGTGTGTCTTTGGCATCAGACTTCACTTCCACTCTAGGCTCTGCCACTCAGTGATTAAGAGAACTTGGGCACCTTACTTCATCTTTCTGAGGTCTAATTACCTCATCCCAAAAATAGGGATAGTAATAGTACCTATCTTACAGGGTTGTTTTGAGGATGAAATGACAAGCTGATGAAAAGAGCCTGACACACACTGGTAATGACTCTTCTCAGGCAGAAACTTTCTGCTCCAGTGGTTCACTCACACTGATGATTTGTTCCTTCTACTTTGGTAATAATTGCTTATTATCCATATTCACCTTGCCTTCTTAGCACTAGATCAGTAGTTCTCATTCCAATGAGACCTAATACTCCCTCTTGATAACAAATATTTTGTGACTCCCACTTCACTATACTGAAATGAAGTTCATAGATAATATAACCAACCTACATATATAACTTCAAAAAAATCAATATAGTGACCTAACTGAAATATTAATGAGAAATGAAATGAAAGTAATTTATCATATGGTTTCACTTACTTGTGGAGCATAAGGAATAACACAGAGGGCATTGGGAGAAGAAGAGGAGAAGTGAGTTGGGGGAAATCAGAGGGAAAGATGAAGCATGAGGGACTGTGGATTCTGAGAAACAAACTGAGGATTTTGGAGGGGAGGCCGGTGGGGAGATGGGTGAGGCTTGTGGTGGGTATTAAGGAGGACATGTATTGGGGCAGGACACGGTGGCACGTGCCTGTAGTCCCAGCTACTCAGGAGGCTGAGGCAGGAGAAGGAGGGCATGTATTGCATGGAGCACTGTGTGGTGCATAAACAATGAATCTTGGAACACTGAAAAAATAAAATATATAAAATAAGATTTTAAAAAAGTAATTTATAATAAAATGATATTTATTTCAATACATAAACGCAAGGGCATGACTACATCAGACAACATAATGAAATACATGATTGCACCAACTTAAAATGAATAAGTTTTATTTAAGGAAAGCAAGAGGATTGGGAGTCATTACAAATAAGAAAGGAAAAGATAAATAACAGGAAAATGGTATGATAAAAACTACTGTTGAGATAAGACAAAATTCAGATAATTATAAAGTTTTTCTTAACTATATTATTAAGATTCACTGCAATATTGTGAAAACTGTGTGGGATACAGGATAACTGTTTATTATATAGCATTATCCCATGAATTTCAGAACTAGCATCACTGGCCTCCATCCCCTAAATGTCAGTAGCACCTCCCAAACATTGTGACAACCATAATGTCCCCACAATTTTCCAAACACATCCTGATAGATGGAACTCCCTTAGTTAAGAACCAGTTCTGTAGAAATGCCAAGTAAGGAAAAAGCATATCTGGCAGGGGGCATGGAACTTGCTTTCCTAGGATGTGGGAATCTCCATGGGTTGGAGTTCCTTGTCTTTGCAATGTGACCTCTTTGGGATTCTGAGACATGATGTCAAAATCCTGATAGTGGTATCAAACAGCTACAGTCTTTGCTCCCTTATGTGCTAATCTAGTCCTACTTTATCCTTTTGAATATCTGTTACCAATTCAGCACTGTCTCATGGAATCTGCCCATTATTTTGTCACATGAAGTTATTTCTTTCTCAAGAGAGGTCAACCAAGCCACACATACCAGTAGCTTGGTTACAATTGAACGTCACCCAATAGCCATAATGTCTTTGGCTACCACTTAAGTTTCTACCAATTTCAAATACTCTCATCTCCAGCCACTTTGACACCAAACCTTTGACATCCTGCTAGTAAACATTTCATGGCTTATGTGTTTTCTTAATTCCAGCTTGACCATTTTTTTGGTGTCAAATATTTATTTTAACTTGTTTTAATAGTAATATGTCGAAAATGTACTGTTTTAATAAATGTACTGTTTTAATAAAGTGATGATACTGAGCATTATTATTTCTTGATGTTTTATGATTATTGCTCAATTAAAATCATTTAATAACTGTGTTTTCACAAAATTTTATTATAAAATTCTTCATAATTTTCAGAACAATGTTGAACATATTTTAAGATGAACACCTAAATTAAAATTCCACAACATAAATTCTATCATTAACATTTTACTATACTTCCTTTATCAGATGTGCATCAGACTCCCTCTCCATCCGGCAACCCAACTTATTGCTTGACACAGTGCAAGGAAAATTGCAAACATCAACAGACTCATTTCTAAATCCTTCAGAGTGTATATCATTAATTAGAGTTAAATATTTGCTTATAGATTTTCTTTTGACATAAATTTTGTATACAATGAAGTGCAAAAGCCTTAAATCCACATTTGAAGAGTTTTTGCAAATGCATATATGTGTGCGACTTCAATAACTTTCAAAATATAAAACATTACCATTACCCCAGAATTCTCTCATTCCCTAACCCTGTCACTCTTTGTCTGATCCCTCCTGAGGCAACATTGTTCTGATTTTTTTCCTATAATAGGTTAATCATGTCAGCTCTGGAACTTCATATGCATGTATTAAGACAGAAAGTACTTTTGTATCTGATTTTTTTTTCCACACAAAATAGTGGTTTTTATTTTTCATTATCTTTTTAAAGATTTATTTATTTATTTGAGAGAGAGGGACAGAGAGAGAGACAATGCATGAGTGGTGGGAGAGAGGCAGAGGGAGAGGGCGAGAAAGACCATTACCATGACCAAGAAGTGGAATATTATAAGAACACTGGAAACTCCCAGTAGGTCCCCTCTCAATTATGACCTCTTCATTTCATGAGATTTATTCTTTCATTTCATTTCATGTATTCTTTTTTTCACTTTGATTTTTAATATTTTCTTAAAGAGTTTGGTACATATATTTATGGGGAATATTTATCTGTACTTCTCATTTGTTTATACTGTGATTGCAGGTTTTGGTTTTAGAGTTAAGTTCGCCTCATAAAATGAGTTTGGATGTGTGCCTTCTTCTATTATGTGAAAGTGTTTGTATAAATATCATTCCTTAATGTTTTGATAGGATCCACAATGAAATCAAGTGCCCCTGGAGTTTCATTGTAGAGAGGCTTTTGAGACTTCAAGTTTTAAGATAGATTTAGGACTATTGAAATTTTCATCTATCAAGTTCAACTTCAGTTTTGTTAAGTTCTATTACACTCTGCCAAATTTATTGGCATAAAGTTATTTATAATATCTTCTTAGTACCTTTCTTTTCACAGTTTTGTTGAAGTTCAATTTATATACCCTAAAATTCACTCAATGTATGTGAAACAATTAAATTATTTCATTAGATTTGTACAGTTGTGCTACCATTATGACAATTCAGTTTTAGAATATTTTTATCCCCCTGAAAACTGAGGTCCCTTGTGTTCATTATAATCTTACCTGTTTTATATAATCCTAAAATTATTGTTAACCCTAATCTTAGAGAACCACTGATCAGCTTTCTGTCTCTAAAAATGTATCTTTTTACTAGGTTTTTCATATGAATAGAATCATATGTATGTAGTGTCTCTGTATTGCTTCTTTCATTTAACATATTATTGAAATTAATCCAGGTTATAACATGAATCAGTAATTCATTGTTTAAACTGCAAAAAAATATTCCATTGTATGTATAAACTACATTATTTTTACCCATTCACCAAATGACATATACTAGTAATGTTGCCAGTTTTGGCCTATTGTGAACAATGTTATTATGAACATTGCTGTACATAATTTGAGTATATGATTTTTAATTTCTCTTGGATAGATGCTTATGAGTGGAATTGCTTAGTCACATTGTAAGTTTAAGCTAAATACAAAAGAAATTGCCATATTGCTTATTTCACATGCTCCTTGCTGAGCATGGAGCCTGACATGGGGCTCTATCCCACAACCCTGAGATCATGAGCTATCCAGGCATCCCCAAAATAATGTGTTTTAATTTTTCTTATTCTGTTCAGTTAGCCAATGTATAGAACATCATTAGTTTTTGATAAAGTTCTCAAGGATTCATTACTTGCATATAACACCCAGTCCTCATCACAACATATGCCCTTCTTAATACCCATCATCTGGCTACCCCATGCCCTCACCCCCTCTCCTGTGAAACCCTCAGTTTGTTTCCCAGAGTCTCTCATGGTATGTCTCCCTTGCTGATTTCTTCCCATTAAGTTTTCCCTCCCTTCATCTATGGTCCTTTGTGCTATTCCTTATGTTCCACATATGAGTGAAACCATATGATAATTGTCTTTCTCTGCTTGACTTATTTCACTTAGCATAATCCCTTCCAATTCTAACAATGTCGATGCAAATGGTGGGTATTCATACTTTCTGATGGCTGAGTAATATTCCATTGTATATATGGACCACATTTTCTTCATCTATTCATCTGTTGAAAGGCATCTTATCTCTTTCCATAGTTTGGCCATGGTGGTATCTCAATGTGGTTTTGATTTGAATTTCCCTGATGGCTACTGATGAACATTTTTTCATGTATCTGTTAGGCACGCGTATGTCTTCTTCGGAGAAGTGTCTGTTCATGTCTTCTGCCTGTTTTTTTACTGGATTTTGGGGGGTTTTTGGGTGTTGAATTTGAGAAGCTCTTTATAGATCTTAGATATCAACCCTTTGTAGTGTCATTTGCAAATATCTTCTCCCATTCTGTCAGTTGCGTCTTTGTTTTATTGACTGTTTCCCTTCCTGTGCAGAAGCTTTTTATCTTGATGAAGTCCCAAAAATGCATTTCCTTGGAATAAACCTAACCAAAAAAATAAGGATCTATACTCTAGGAACTACAGAACACTCATGAAAGAAATTGAAGAAGACACAAAAAGTATAAAAATTCTTAAGAAAAATCAAAGAAATTATAAATAAATGAGGCAAATATACCATGCTTATGGTTTAGAAGACTCTGTTTAGGAAATAATATTTCCCAAATTTGATTTATAGAGTCAACACAACCACAATCAAGATATCAGCAGATCTTGTTATAGAAATTGACAAATCAATTATGAAGTTAATATGAAAAATCAAAGACCTAGTAAAACCAAAGCAATGTTGGAAAAGAACATAGTCGAAGAACATACATCACTTGATTTAAAGACTTAATATTAAGGTGCAATAATTAAGATAGTGTAATACTTAAGAATGACAGATTTATCGTTTGAATAGGACAGAGAATGCTGAAACATACCCAAACTTATATGGTCATGTGATTTTTAACAAAAGTGTCCAAGCAATCTGGTGAGAGAAAAGAATTATTTTTGTATTGTTTTGCTTTGATTCACTTTTTATCAAATGGTACTAGAATAACTAGACATCCATATGGGAAAAAATGAAAAACAAATCTCAAACCTTTTGTGAAAACATATACAAAAATTCTATATGTAAAAACAATAAATCTCAAGCTTTTTGTTATAACATACATAAAAATTCATTCTAGATGGATCATAGGCTTAATGATAAAGTTAAAACCACAAAGCTTTTAGAAGAAAATATGAGAGGATATCTGTGTTACTGTGTAGGCAAGAATTTCTTATACAGGTCACAGAGATCAATAACAATATGAAATTTATAAAGATTGATTCCATCAAAATTAAAGACTGATGCTCATCAAAGTACACTGTTACAAATAGAAGAGTTACGTACTGGAAGAAAATACTACTTATATCTCAAATGCTACTCTCCAGAATACAAACTACCAAAATACAACTATAATTCAAAAATAAGGGGACTAAAAACAATTTAAAAATAGATGAAAGTTGTGCATCTACTTGGAAAACTGTCTGATAGTTTCTTATAAAGTTAAATATAGTGTTAGAATATGACCCAGCAATTACACTCCTGTGCATGAAGGTATGAAGTGCTTTATTCATTATCTCCCCAAATTGGAAACAATCTAGATGTCTTTAAACTGGTGAATGAAGTATTAAGGAACTTTATTCAGTAATCGAAAGCAACAAAGGATTAATTCATGCGATGACATGGATGAATCTTAACTGCATTTTGCTAAGTGGATGCAACATGACTACAAAGGTTACATAGTGTATAAATCTATTTATATGGTACTCTGGAAAAGATAACAATATAGGGCATAAAACAGATCTGTGGTTTCTAGGAGTTGGGAGGGGGCCAGCAATGGACTACAAAGTGGTCATACAAGAGAGTTTGCAGGGTGATGGAAATATTCTACGGTATTGTAGTTGTGGGCGCATGACTATGCATTTGTCAAAACCTATGTAATTTTACCCTATGAAAGTGACTTACTGTATACAGATTTAAAAAACTCAACCAGGATGTCTGGGGAACTTGGATAGAATGAAGATTATGGTAAATGAATCTAACTCTATTGCAAATATGATGTAACTTCACTGGAGGAGGTAGAGAAGAAAGGAGCTGACTTAATAATTTTGGAAAATTGATTTGTCTAGATACCTTTTTAAAGATAAAGAAAAAAAGACCTGTACACAAACATTGTACTTTGGTTGGTAAATATTTCTTACAGCAGTACAGTTAAGCAATTCTGAAACTATATTATGAGTATACTAGGGTAGAAAAAAATAAGCCAGCATATTATGGATAGTGAGAGCCAGATTTCTCCACCAGAGAAAGAAATTACAAATAAGCACTGAGGTTGTATTAGTTTTCTATTACTGCCACAATAAATGATCACAACCTTAGTAGCTTAAAATAATGCAAATTTATTATATTATAATTTTATAAACTAAAATTCCAACATGGGTCTCAATGAGCTGAAATGAAGGTGTTAGTAGGCTGAATTCCTTCCTGGTGGCTATAGGGGATAATATGCTTCTTTGATTTTTCCCTCTTTTTGAGGCTGCTCATATTCCTTGCCTCATGGTACCCTCCCTCAATCTTCAAATCCAGCAATGTTGCATCTCTCTGTGTCTTTCTTCCATAGTAGTATCTCCCTCTGACTCCTTCTTTGGTCTCCCACTTCCACCTTTAAGGACTCATTTGATTATATTGGGCCCACCCATATAACTCAGGATAATATCCATATTTAAGGTCACCTGATGAAAAACCTTAATTCTATCTGCAACCATAATTATCCTATGCCATGTAAGGCAACATATTCACAAGTTTCAGAGATTAGGAATAGTCATCTTTGGAGGGGGATATTATTCTCCCCACCACAGGAGGAATAATAAACCATGTCATGTTGGATTAGAGTCAGAGATATTGGTATAAATTCATGTTTATTTTAACATGTACACAGATAGATATGGACTAAAATATAGATATGTGTGTATATGCATAAATTTCTAGTTCTGTCCACCAAGAGGCCCTAAAAGTAATAACAACCCAGTAGGAACAAGCATACCTAGGCACTGATCTTTTTTCCTAAGCATTGTTCTCCAATAAAAACAACCAGGGTTTCTTGAAATGGATTCTAGGGTGAGACAGAGAAAATAGAAAATGAAACTGGAATATCTTGTAGTGCCGTAAAGTGCTTTAATAACCCCCAAAAGAATAGTGTTATGTCAAAAGAATATAAATCCCAATCTGAAAGAGTTTCTGACGGCTGACGCTGGACAATAGAGAGAGAGAGAGAAAAGATATTGTATTTTAACTCAAAGAGTGAACCCATATGATATAAATAAATAATTGAATAATTCTTATTACAGAAGAATTCTAATAATAGTAGAAAGAGTGATGGAAATAGAAAATCACCAATAGAACAATACAGTAATTTCTGTAGGCAAGGTCCACTAATAAATGCCAAATTAAGTGAGTGAAACTTGAAGGAGAAATAGGATATTTGCGTTTCTCTCAAATACTATAAATTTCTGTGGTTAAGATATGTTTACAAATTTGGGGGTACTGCTCCTTCTAAGAGGTAGGGTTTCATTCTCCTTCATTTTTAAAATGATTTTATTTATTTGTTTGTTTATTTATTTATTAGAGAGAGAGAACACGAGAGGGGAGGGGCAGAGAGAGAGGGAGAAGCAGACTCACTACTGAGCAGCAAGCCTAATGCAGGGCTCTATCCCAGGACCCTGGGATCATGACCTGAGCTGAAGGCAGACACTTAGCCAACTGAGCCACCCAGGCACCCTAATTCTCCTCCGTTTAAATATGGGGTAGACTTAATGACTTGCTTATATCAGAAAGACTATGAACTATAACTAAGTGTGTATGTAGGTACTGAGTATGTGTGTTAACTTCACAGTAAAAAAACTACTATCACTACCATGTTCCAAATGATCATCATGTTGAGCCAATTTTACCTTTCAGATGTTTCTGGAACCTTTATTCTCCCCTCCTTCACTGGCTCCACTGTCCTAGTTTAGGCACAGCAAACTGCTTGCAGCTCTCCAGGCCTTGCTGCTCTTTCCTATTGCAATCCTCTGGCTCTCATGGCACCTCTTCCCTTGGCTACCTCTTATGTGTTTTCCACCACTGTTTATCCTTAGACTACAAACTCCTTAAGAGGAGAAACTAAAGAATAAAAACAAGAAATCAAAGAGCAGAAACTGCCATTCTTTCTAAATCATCAGCTGGTAGGACAATGCATGCCACAAAGGAAATACTCAACAAATGTTTGTGGAATTAATGGAGGCTTGCTGTGGCCCAGGCACTCTGGAGTGGTTTACAGGGGGATTGTTTTTCAATACGACCCAAAACTCTGTGTAATAGTAAGTGCAATTATTATCCCCATTTTACAAATAAAAACTGAGTCTTGGAAAGTTTAAATAAGCTGCTCCCGCAAAAAAACATCTATCTATATTCATATGGCTATGCTATTCCTTGGGGGATAATCTGCAGTTTATAATGGTGTGTAGGAACAAAGGATGCCAGAAAGCCACAACTGATCTCACCTGATACACAAAGAGATGATATTCAATTTGCCTGTTATACCATACACAAAAATAAACTAATAATGAATTAAAGGTCTACATGTGAGCCCTGAAAAAATAAAAATCCTAGAAGAGAACACAGTAATGAGCACAGAGTAATTTCTCTGACATCAGCCATACAACATTTTTCTAGATATATCTCCTGAGGCAAGGGAAACAAAAGCAAAGAGAAACTATTGGGACTACACCAAAATAAAAAGCTTCTGCAAAACAAAGGACACAACCAACAAAACCAAAAGGTAACCTACTGAAGGGGAGAAGGTGTTTTCAAAAGACATATCTGATAAAGGGTTAGTATCCAAAATATATAGTGAATTGATAGAACTCAACACCAAATAAATAAATAATCCAATTAAAAATGGGCAGAGGACATGAACAGACATTTCTCCAAGAAGACGTACAGGTGGAAAACAGATACATGAAAAGATTATCAATATCACTGATCGTCAGGGAAATGCAAATCAAAAATGAGATATGACCTCATGCCTGTCAGAATGGCTAAATCAAGAAGACAAGAAATGAGAAGTGTTGGTGAGGATTTGGAGAAAAAGGAACCCTCTTGCGCTGTTGGTGGGAATGCAAACTGGGGCAGCTACTATGGAAAACAGCATGAAGTTTTCGCAAAAAAATTAAAAATAGAACGACCCTATGATCTAGTAATCACACTACTGGGTATTTAACCAAAGAACACCAACACCAATTTGAAAAGATATAGGCACCCCTATGTTTATTGCAACATTACTTACAATAGCCAAAATATGGAAGCAGCCCTAGTGTCTACTGATAGATAAATTGATAAAGAAATGGTGGTAGATATATCTATATATCTATATCTATATTTATATCACCTATCTATATAATGGAATATTATTCACACATAAAAGTAATGAAATCTGGCCATTTGCAACAGCATGGATGGAGCTAGATAGTATAATCCTAAGTGAAATAGGTCAGTCAGAGCAAGATAATACCATATGATCTCACTCAGAATTGGAATTTAAGAAACAAAATGAATGAACAAAGGAAAAAAAGGGAGACAGACCAAGTAACAGACTCTACTGTAGAGAACAAACTGATGGTTACCAGAGGGTAAGAGGGTAAGAAAGAAGAAAAGAAAAGAAAAAAGAAATGTAAAATTTTAGCCTGAAGTATAAGGGAGTCAACACCTGGAGCTCCCCATATTACTTTCCCCTGGCCCTGAAGTTTTACAGTCCTGTAGGAAATAAGCTTATCATTCAATTGTTGTTTCAGTCTGTCTTCTAGGGTAGGGGCCTGTTGCTTGGCTTCTCAGGCGTCTTTGACTGGGTGGAGTAGCCCCCATCTCTTGTCAGGGGGATGGGCTTAATGCGAGCTGGTTTGCTGGAAGCTTTTGTTCCCTGGCATCTTTCCACTTCTCTTTAGAGGGTCAGAGCAAATATGACCCTGCAGGAATCTCAGGCTCAGAGCCACAATGTTGCACTCCACTCCCCTCAACAAATCATCCATCCTGTCTCCATCTCTGCGAATACCCAACTCCACAGACTCCTGAATCTTCTGAAGGTGGGGGGGCTGTTATGTTGATTCTCAAATGTCTTTGCCCCAGGCAAAATTGCTCCACTCTTGCCTGGAGCCAGGCTAAGTAATCTGCTCTGGTTTGCTCCCTGTGGCTTTTGTTCCCTGAAGGCTTTCCTCTCACCTTTAGAGGATGAGAATAAAAATGACAGCCTTCCAGTCTCTGGCCCCAGAGCCAAATCTTGGGACTCCACTCCTCTGTGAGCCCTCAGAGAAAATCAGTCAATCACTCCTATCTCCTTGGTCTCTGGCAGCACTCCATTCTCAGCCGGCCTGTGACCAGGCGTTCTATCTCAGGCACAGGACCCCATTTGGCGGCTCCAATCCCAGCAGACTCCTGTGGTGCACTCCCAGGCCACTCCTACCAAAGAATGAAGGGGGCTTTCTCCAGTTATGCTGCTTGCTGGGCCCCTGCTTGAAGGGAAGAGCTCTATTGTGCCGCGGATCACAGTTTATAACAACCCTGAGCTGAGAGCCCACTCTTGGGCTCTGTCTTTGCATCCGTCTTCCCCCCTCCAATACCTGGGAGCTCTGCTACACTCAGGCACACCCAGTCTTTCTGTAAAACCCCCCTCCCTGTCCTTAGCCACCTGAGCGGTGTCCCTCACTGGAGCAGATTTCTAAAAGTTCAAATTTGTACTCCACTGCTCTATCACTTGCTGGTATCCAGTAGATGGAGACGCCCTCCCCCCACCATCTATCTTCCCATATATTGCCTTGGGTTCACTTCTCTGCATCTCCTACCTTGCAGAAAATGGTGCATTTCTATTTGTACAGTTCCAGCTATTCTTTTCTTTGCTCTCTGGTTGATTTTGCAGGTGTTCAGAATAGTTTGATAACTATCTAGCAGAATTCCTGGGACCAGAAAAAATTAAGGTCTCCTACTCCTCCACCATCTTGGACTCCTGATCTGTGTGTCAATATTTTATCATGGTTTCATTTCATTTTGTGTTTTCATAATGACTAATAATATTCAGCATCTTTGCATGTGCTTATTAGTCATTTATTTATTTTCTTTAGGGAAATGTCTATTTCTTTAAGATTTTATTTCTTTTAGAGAAAGAGAAAGAACATGAGTGGAAGGGAAGGGCATGGGAAGAGGGGAGTCTGATGTGGGGCTACATCCCAGGACCCTGGGATCATGAACCCAGCCACTTACCTGACTGAATTAATCAGGTGCCTGGGAAATGTCTATTTAAATCATTATCCTAGTCTTTGATTGTGTTGTTTGTCTTCTTATTATTGAGTTATAACAGTTTTTTATATATATTGGATCAAAGAACTTTAGTGGATATATGATTTTGAAACGCTTTCCTCTAGTTCAGGTTTATCTTTTCATTTTCTTATTGTATTTGGAAGCTGAAATGTTAATTTTGATGAAGTATGATTTATAAATTTTTTTTCAATTATGAATCATATCTTTGGCATTGTGTCCAAAAAATCATAGTCTAACCCAAAAATATGGTTTTCTCATAATTTTTTTCTATAAATTTTGCAGTTCAGGGCTTTAAATTTTGGTCTAGGATGTACTTTGATTTAATTTTTGTATGTGATGTGAGATAAGTGTCTACCCTTTCTATCCCTACACTATTAAGTACTTTTTTTTGTCATGAAAGGATGTTTAATTTTATCAAATGCTTTTACTGTGCCTACTGAAATGAACATGTAGTTTTTTCCTTTAATTGATGGTTTATTGTGTTGATTTTTGCATGTTAAACCAACCGTTCATTTCTGGGATAAATTCTTCTTGGTCATGATCCTTTATATTTTTTATGTGTTGCTGGATTCAGTTTGCTGCTATTTTGTTGTGGATTTTTATATCTAGATTTGTTAAAAATATTTGCCTGTAGGTTTTTTTTATGATGTCTTTGCTTGATTTGATATCAGGTTAATATTGACCTCACAGAATGAGTTGGGAAGTGTTCCTTTGTCTTCTATTTTTGGAAGAGTTGTGAAGGATTTTATGTTATTTTTTTTAAATGTTTGGTAGATGAATGAATAAAGATGTGATATATATATATATGAATATTTTCAGCCATCAGAAAGGATGATTACCCACCATTTGCACTGATGTGGATAGAACTGGAGGGTACTATGCTGAAGGAAATAACTCAGTCAGAGAAAGACAGTTATCATATGATTTCACTCTTACATGGAATATCAGAAACAGGGCAGAGGACCGTTGGGGAAGGGAGGGAAAACTGAATGAGAAGTCATCAGAGAAGGAGAAAAACCATGAGAGATTCTTAAATATAGGAAACGGAGGTTTGCTGAAGGGGAGGTGGGAGGGGAATGGGGTAATTGGGTGATGGGCATTAGGGAGGGAATGTGATGTGATGAGCACTGGGTGTTATACATAACTGGTAATTTGCTGAACACTATATCTGAAACTAATGGTGTACTATAAATTGGCTAATTGAATTTAAATAAAAAACTGTTTGGTGGAATTGACCAGTAAAGCCATCTGTTTCTGAGTTTTCCTTTCTTTGGAAATGTTCATTACTAATTCAATCTCTTTCCTTGTTACTTGTCTGTTCAGATCTTCTATTTCTTGATAAGTCAGTTTTGGTAATCCATTTCTGTATTATCTAAATTGTTTATCTAAATTGTTATCTAAATTGTTTAGATAACAATTTAGACTGTTATCTAAATTGTTTACACATACATGTATCATAGTATTCACTTATAATCTTTTTTATTACTGTAAGGTTTTTGCTTTCCCCTTCTGGATTCATCAAGATTCCTTCTTTGTATTTGCTTTCTGCAGTCAGAATATGATATGCCTGTGTGTGTGCACACTTGATATTTATCTCACTTGGTGTTTTCCAAGCTTCCTGGGTCTGTGATTTGGTATCTTCAATTTTTGGAAACTTTTTAGTCATTAATGCTTCAAATATTTCTTCTGCCCTGTATTCTTTTCCTTTTCTTTCTGGTACTCTAGTCACATGTATATTACTCCCTTTGATACCGTCCCATAATTTTTCCATATATATTTTTTCTTCCCCACCCCCTCCTTGACAGAATCACTAGAAAATTTTTTCCTGATCTTCTTTGTGAAAGAAAGATTCCTGGAGGGAAAAATCCACAAAAGTGTGGGGAGACCGCTATGTTTGTAGCTCCCAGGATTTTTTCACTCCCACACTAGTCCACCCTTAACCTCCAACCACTTTTCATAATATAAGTGAATTAAGCAGTTCTATTGCTGATAGTTTTCAGCAGGTATCATCCATGTAAGCAAAGCTGATGCATATGTCGCTCCAGATTTTGATATGTTTGCTTGTTCTGCTACCTCATCCTCTGAGTCCAAGAAAAGTAATTGATTTTGTTTGTCCAGCATTTTCCTTTTCTTTTAAGATTTTATTTATTTATTTGACACCGAGAGCACAAGCAAGGAGAGTGGTAGACAGAGAGGGAGAAGCAGACTCTGCGCTGAGCAGGGAGCTTGATGTGGGGCTCGATCCCAGTATCCTGGGATCATGACCTGAGCCAAAGGCAAATGCTTAACCAACTGACCCATTAAAAAAATGCTCAGTATCATTTGGCATCAAAGAAAAACAAATCAAAATGACAATGAGACACTACCTCATACCTGGCTGAATGGCTAAAATTGGGGCACCTGGGTGGCTGATCTGTGCTTTTGTCTTCCCAATTATGAAGCCAATCATTTTCATATTGACAAACAAGAGTGTGGAAAAGGTTTGTGAGAAAGGTACTCAGTGAGGTCTTTTGAGTGGGATTTAGCATTCCAAACTGGCTTCAGTATGACCAATGAGAGGCCCCACATTACTGCAGAATAGTTAAGGTGAAATAACTATGAGTAAAATAATTTTAACTTTTTTTTGATGTTTCTAGACAATGTCCATCTTTTATTCAAATAGACTTAAGATTTGATCATGTGTCAAGCCCTATGCTAGGGCTCTGTATTTGTCTTCTTGGGATGCCATAACAAATTACCACAGACTGACTGACTTAAACAGCAGAAATTTACTTTTTTGCTGTTACGGAGGTTGGAAATCCAAGATCCAGATGCCAGCATGTTCAGTTTCTGATGATAGCTCTTTTTATGGCTTGCAGATGGCTGCCATTTCTGTGTCCTCACATGGGGAAAAGAGAATGAGTAAGCTTTCAGATGTCTTTCTTATAAAGACAATAATCCTATTGTATTAGGGCCCCACCCTTATGACCTCATTCAACCTTAATTACCTCCATAAAGCCCCTGTCTCTGGATAAAATCACATTGGGAATTCAGGCTTCAATATTTGAATTTTGTTAGGACACAACCATTCAGTCCATAGCAAGCTCTAAGGTGAATCTGACAGAAGAATCACTGTTATGTACAATCTGCATGTACCTATAACAGAAATAGGCAAATGAGCTTCAATGAAGAAGGGTGTTAATATATTAATCTTAACTTTAAAATTTGATAAAATAAATGGGAAGAGAGGGAACTTGAATTGCACATTGAAATTTTTGCTTCATTCCCACAGATCACAGATTAGCAGCAGAGCATGTAAAAAATGGAGAGTAAGAAGTCAACAGTCACTTAGTGTATATCCACATGAGCCACAGATTAAAAAGCTGCTATCAGGGTAGGTTATAAAAGTAGAATATCTAAAACAAGGGAGATGATAATCTTGCTGTTATCTGTGCTTGCAAGATGACACCTGGAATATTTTACTCAGTTCTGGTTGCCAGAATTCATGAAGATTATAAATAAACCAGCACTCACCTAGATGAATGACCAGGGTAAGGATGGGTAAGGAATGCAAGACTACATCATGTCAGGGCACCAAGGTACAACCTCAGTCAGTTGAGTGTCCAACTCATGATTTCGGCTCAGGCCATGATCTCAGGGTTTTGAGATTGTGTTCCGTGTCAGCCTCCATGTGGAGCCTACTTAAGATTCTTTCTTTTCCTCTGCCCCTCTCTCCCACACTCTCTCTCTAAAGAAAATCCTAAAAACCATATCATATAAAAAGTGGTTGAAGAAACTGGTAAGTGTGGTTCAAAGAATAGAAAACTAAAAGGACTATGATCTCACTTTTAAACATGTAAGTGAATAATTAAAAAAAATTAGCATGTTACTTTTTGGAAACGTAATTGATTATAAAGGAAGAACACTCAAATAGAACCATCTGTAGATGGAATGGGTTGAGTTGAGACATAGTGAGCTTCCTGTCATTAATGGAATGTAAGTACCAACTAGATGACCACCAGTAGGGCTGTTATAGAAGGAATTCTAGCATCAACTGAAAATTGGACTAAAACAACTTTCAGGGCTCTTCCAAATTGAAGACTCATAAAGAGTATGACTGTTAAGATCACCAAGGAATTATTTCTTCTACAAAACAATTTATCAAAGGCTTTCATTTAAATATTAAACAATTCTGATGCATTTGATCTAAAATTAAACTTTCTAATTGGGTAAACTGAGACACAAATTAAATCACAAATGCACTTCTTTTTCATTATACTTGTTTGTTATTTGTACTGGAGCTATTTCTGGAGCTATTTTTTTTTTAATCACTAACCATCTTCAATAATGGATATGACACAAGCCCACTTATACATCTTTTATTGCCTCATGATAGTACTCAATTGGTTGGCAAATATTTTTGAGAATTTATCCTGTTCTTAGCAGGATAGGGCCCGAAAAGTAATAGAAATCTCACAGAGAGCCCCTGCCCCCAAGGATTTCCACTGTCCTCAGGGAGTCTATAGGCACACAAAAGCCCAAGGAAATGGACCAGTCTCTAGAGTTTGACACAGGTTGATGTGGGTGAGAAAGGTCAAGGTACAAAACATAAGCTAAGATGTACAGGACTGAAATTCTATTTATTACTCTTGGATACATTTCTTTTTCTTGTGTCTTTACCTCGGGAATGGAATCACTTAGCAGCAAGTTTTCCAAGCAAAAATTTCAGATATCTTTAATATCACCATACCCCTCTATGCAAATAATCAAATCTATTGGTAGATAATGTCAATTTTACCTTTATCTCCTACATTTTTTTTTGTTATACCTGTCGCCACCATAACTAAAGGTGCTTGGAAAATTACAAATTCTACTAACTGGTTTCCCTGCCCCTTACCCTATTCGTTCTCCACATTATAAATGGAATGATCTTCCCCAACTCCAACCTGAACAAGTCACTCTACTCAAATCTCTTCATTGGTACCTCATTGCTCTGAAGATAAGGGCACCATTGATAGGGCACTGAAAGTCTGGCCCCAGCCTCTTTCACCAGCATCATTTCTTGCCTCTTTTATCCTCTGTGTTCCTGCCATATTTAAGTCATTTAAAATCTTAAATTTCCTTCCCTTGCTCTTGCTTACCTCCAAACCTATCAGCATCCTAACTCTTTCTGCATGGAAATTACTTTTCTGTCTCCTTTTAGATGGTATTTCTTTGAGAAATCATCCTTGACCACTCCCTCTCCAAATCTAGGTTTGGTTCCTTTCCTCTGTGGTACTAATACCCTATATTTTCCACCATGATATGACCTTTTCCATACTACAGTGTAATGGCCTGTTCATTTATCACTATATTCCATTAGCCTGTGAGTTGTGTGAAGAAAGTGACTTTAGCAGTCTTGTTAATATATATTTAATCATTAACCTGTTACATAGTAAGCACTGAATAAATAGTTGAATAAATGAGGGTGAGACATACCAGAACATGGAGAGAGACTAGTATCAGCAAAGGCAAAGAGATCGAAATAAACATGATACATGTATGCACTGGGGAGTAAGCAGGGAGGACATGTGTGAAGTGAGCAGAACTGCCTGATAGTAAGTAAGTGCGTGCATGCATGTGTGGTCAGGCACTCAAGATTGGAGAGTCAGAGTGGAGTCAGACTGTGGAGGACCTTGAATAACAGAATGAAGTATTTCAACTTGATAAATTACATAATAAGAAATTCTGTGAACAAACATTTTTAAATCTCTGCTTTGGACCCCCAAATAACTGCTTTCTATATACTGCTCCTCCTGAAATATACGGAGAAAAAACAAGGGCAGCACAACTTATTAGTTGGTTGACATGGGACAAATTCTTTTTTCAAACTTTTTGTTTTTATCAGCCATTATTGGGAACTCACCTGTAGTAAGCATGCAGTTCTACAAGTGTGACAAACTTGTATAGACACGTAACCACCACCACAATCAAGATAAAGAACATTTCTTTTACTCCCCCCAAATTCCCTCATTCCCTTTTACAGAAATCCTGTGCTCCCAAAGCTGGACCCTGACAACCACTGATCTGTTCTTCATACCTATAGTTTGTCTTTTCTAGAATACCATATAAATGGAATCATGTAATATATAGCCTTGTAAGCTTGGCTTCTTTCATGTGGCATAATATGTCTTTAAGATTCATTTATGTTTGTTAACATCATTAGTTGGCCATTATTCACCAGTTGATGGACATTTGAAATGTTTACAGTTTGGGGCTATTACAAATAAAGTTGCTGTGGACATTCAAGTAGCAGTGGTGCTGTGCTTGTCTAGCTCCTCAACTCAGACCAAAGGTGACTGGCAAGAGATGAATGGTCCTTGAAAGAGACTTTTGGACTAAGAACCCATGAGGATTTAACATTCCTCTCTCCATTCACCCAGTCTAATCCATCAGCAGCACCATTATAAGGGTATTTTTATTGCTGACCACGATTTAAAAAATAGTCATTTTCCATTTCACGAAGATTTTATATTTGTATCTTCTCTTTCTCCTTCCCATTTTCTGTATTTTCCCATTTACATGTATTTCTCTTTGGTTTCTGTACCTTTTTTCTCCTTTTTCTCCCCTTTTCTTCTCTTCTTTCTCTCCCTATCTTTTCAATCTGTTCTTCTCTTTTCCTCTTACCTCCTCCTCTTTTTCCTTTCATTTCCTTCTTCCTTCCCTGTCATCTTCTGCTATAGAAATTTGTATTTACAAAAGGTTTAAATCAAGGATGTAGCCAATTTATGTGAACTGTTACATATCATAAGCATTTTGTGCATTGCCAAGTCATTTTATTTACTTGTTTTAACTGGGAAGAAACTAAGCACTCAGTTCCATTTCTATTACATTGGATCACATCAGTCAATTACACTTAATTTCTTTTAGCAATTTTGGAAAATTTCAGCAGGATAGAGCTTTTATGTTTTGCTTTAAAACACGCAGTTGTTGATTCCTATGCTGCATACCACTGCCAACCCTTTCTGCCCCCCATTAAAACTCCTATGTTTTGACAAATTGGAGTCATTAGTATTTCAGCCTTCTGAAATAGGTTTAATCATTCAGGTGGTGATGTTCTGTGTTCAAACTTTGTATTAACAGACTCCCCCGTTTCTTTTCTTGTTAAATAGGAACCTGATATATTTAAGCATCCTAGATTAGTGTTACAGGTGCACTTTCAGCCCACCCATGAGGACCCATGCTCAGATTCCCATGTTTAATGACAGTGAGCATTAGGGGGACTAAAGAACTTCATTTTATAGCTTTACCAGAATTGCTTCTTTTGTACCTAAGGCTCTTTTTCACAAGGCTTTGGCTTAAGAGTATGCTAATTAATTCATATTCCGTTTCCTTTCCCAGGATCATGAAGCCCATCCTTAAATGAAATATGGTGGTGGGGTACTTATGGTGGTCTCGTCTTGCTAGCTGTGAGTGAGGAAGCCCAAGAACAAGGGGAAATGAAAGAGGCCACAGGGAAGTATGGTGTTTAGTGTATGTAGAGAAATAGTACCAGCATCAAAGAACCAAATTGAAACATCACTATCTTGGGAAAATAGCTTTAAGGAAGGACAGGAGAAGGAAAGGGAGAGGAGAGAAGGGACAAAGCAGAGGAGAAAGGCTAAGGGAGGCCAGGCCACTGAGCAGTCCCTTACTTGCCTGGTTTCCAGACTATTCAGCATCAGATTGTCTCCCCGCTAAATAAGTGCATCTTAGCTTATGGATGCTACCCAAATGTTCCCCTCATCCTGCTATTTTCATTGAACACTTCAAGTACAGGTCTGCCAAGCACAGAGCTGGGCTGCATTATCACTCCCTTGTTTCCCACTCTATCTTTCTATTAATGCAGATGAAGATGGATTTAGTTTTCTGTGAAGCCACAACACAGAACTGAATCATATTGAGCTTACAGTCCCTGAAAACCCCTGAATCTTTTTTACATGTGCTGCTACTTAGTCATGTCTCCTCCTTTCCTTGTGCAGCTGGTTGTTTTTCAACCCAAATGCAGGATTTCACATTTATGTTCCATAGTTTGTGAATATTTAAAAATTATTTTTGATGTATGTGTTATTAAGCTTATTTCAGATGTTTTTGAAAATAACATTTTGAAAATAACTCATCAATTTTGCAGTCAAGTAAATGTCCTGTTTTGTTTTCATTCTGAAAATTAATTTTCAGAATGAAGGCACAGATAATTAAGCTTTCAAGGACATTTAGATTTTCAAAATTCATCTTTAAAATGTAAATGTTCTCAAATTTAACCCGTTGATAAATAACAGATTTAAATTCATTTTGCCATTGATTTCAGCCTGAGGTGGAAAAAAAAGTGGTATATGTTTAGACTGTCTCCATCCTAAAATGGTGCAATGCTGCAAAAACAACCATGGTCCATTGTTGCTGGGCAATGGAAGCATCAGGAATCAAACTCCCTTTATTTTTGCATTTACTTATCTTTAGCTGAATGTTGAGATGGCCCAGAAACAAATAAGTTATTTGTCACATAAGTGAGATGGTTAATGTATTTCAAGAAATTTTTAGATCTTACTTAGTGTTTATGTGTATTTTCAGTGTTTTCATCCTTGGAAAAGATACAAATTATTTAGAGCCAAAATTAAAATTACATTAAAATAACTCGATATAACCTTATTACTTGGTGATAAACATGAGTCTTAGAAAAATCTCTTTGTTGATTTTTCCATTTGAATGATTCTAGCAGATGTCATTAAGTTATAAGGTGATGGATTTATAAAATTACAGAATGGTCTTCTCATTTTAAGGGAAAATACAGGTTGTTGTTAGCTTTTGTTTCTCTCCCTAAACTGAGGGAACACAAATTCAAAGAAAACTTTCTCAAACTAAAATGCATAATTAGTATATTTCCAGCTCTGCTCAATTTATGCCCAGTCTTTTATAACTACTAAGAATACCATTCAAAAACACCTTTCAAAAGTATCATAAGTTGTTATGTCCATTATCAGTTATAATAGCTATATTATTTACATATGGCATATCAGAATCCACTTCAAAGACACCATTGCCTCTGAACAGATTGTTTCTTCTGCAATTAGGGGCTGTATACTAAGCTAGCTAAGAAAATAAGCATTAGCCTCATGTACCTAGGTTCTAAATTTAACAGCATTGTTGTGAAGGTAAATTAACAAGATGGATTTATGGGCATTTGGGGAGGAAGGAACAACAGTGCTATACATAGATAAAGAATTATAATAAAAATAATAATAGTCATCAGATATGACCTAATGGAAATTGGACAGCAGAACTAAAAGCAATTTTACAAGCCTTTCAAAACTGTCTTCTTTTTTTTTTTCCTATTTGTTTCCATGGCAATCTGTATTTGTGTAAAAGGCTCACCATTGGGATTAATTGCACCATTAGTCCAAACTTTCTCTCCACCTCATTTTCCAAAAGTCCCCTACCACCTGTCCATTTAGACAAATATACAAGTTCAATTAAACAACTAGTTAGTTCAGTAAAATTGGTTCAAATGCCTTAGGACCTGACTATCTCAAGATGATTTGAAGATGCTAGCCTTTGAGATGACATTGTAGGTAACATGGCCAACTGCAAACTAAGAATGAGTTTCTTCCACTATAACTGACAACTACAGTAAGGAGAGATTGGTAATGCCAAAGGAAGGAAAATCAACAGAAATAAATGTGACAAGAAGAGCAGAAAATGTTAGGATTCTGATTAGTTTTCTTTATCATGTCTCAAATTGTAATGTGTATATATAAATTATAAATTATATACATGAACTATAAATTATACACACACTATATATGCATATATATTTTACACACACATTTCCTCTCAGCTTTTTTGCTTTACCTGTTCAAACTAGTGTGTTTTCTATAATTTGAACATAAATTTAGATTTAAAGAAATGCTGCAAGAACCCTATAAAAAATTCCCAGATAATACCTCGCTCTCAGATTCTCTAAATTTCAACATTTTAATATATTTGTTCTTTCTATATATATTTTTATCTTTATATTGTATTAATATATGTATTTCTATTACTCCCAATATAGTATAATTCTCTCTATATATATGTATATAGATGATATAATATATAGAAACCATATAATATATTTTTTCCTGAACCATTTAAGAATAAAGTTGAAAATATAATATTCACATCACCCTCAAAATGGTGCATATTTCCTAACAAGGAATCCTGATTATTTCTTAAATCTGCCCTAAAGTGTTCCACAACTTTTTAAAGTTCTTTTTAATCATAAAGTATTTGTTGTCTCAGCAGAAAATAATGGATGAAGAAAAAAGAACAGTATCACCAGTAATTCTCCTCCACATTAAAAATGAGCAGGATGAGCATGTTGTTTTCTTTGAAGTGTTTTCTATGTAAAGATTACAGGACATCACCATATATTTGTAAAAGATATAACATTTCTCAAAAGCTTCATCAATATAATTTTCATTTTTATTTTTTAATTTTTATAATTAGAATATTTTTATTATGTTATGTTAGTCACCATACAGTATAATTTTTAAAAATCCAGTACATGGCAGCTCATCTTTTATAGGGGAAAATATTTGCATTTGTTAGCTTCTGCTGTAAAAACAGTGACAATTTTGCCTCTCACTCTTTCTCCCCACCAACATTCTAGATTCAGTGGTTTCTATCTTCAAAATAACTCCCTTCCTCTTTCAGTTTTCGGCCACATTATTTACTCAAAATTCCTCTTTTCTAGGTGACAGATGCTGAACTATAACAACACAGGTTTTAGAATCAGAGAGCCCGGATCAAATTGTAACTCCACTGCTGACTAACTTGTGTGATTTTGGGCAATCTGCTTAACCTCTCTGGGCCTCAGTTTTCTGGTTCAAATGCCTTAGGACCTGACTATCTCAAGAAAGGAATTCTAACAGTGATGCATCGTTATGAAAACAGAACCTGGCTCACAGTCAGCATTCAACAAATGTCCTTGTCGTCATTGTTAGAAGCACCCAGCAGGAGTGTTGTGAAGGCAACTGTGACAATGTATGGAAAATCTTAACATGGTGTTTGAAAAATGAGAAGCGCATGATAAATGGTAGCTTGTATTAGTGGTATTTCTGTATTAGACATAGGAGATACACAGATGAATAAGTCACCCTCTCTACTTTTGGAGAACTAACCACCTAGTATTTACAGCTCTCAGATTAATCTGACCATATTTCAGAGTTCAGTTCAAATGTGAACTTATCCACAAGGCCTTCACTGATCCTCTCAGCCAAAAAGAATATTAAGAATATTATCCTTTACTAAACTTCCATGACCATTTTTTTCTGCACTTTTCTTATCAAACTTTAACACATTGTACTTTTAATTTTGTTTACACGTCTTTGTTCCCACTTCTAGACTTTTAGTTACTAGAAAGGCAGTAAATGTGTTGTATTAATCTTTTAGCTGCCAACATACGCACAGAGCATTTTGCATTCTTTGGTTCCTCCCTCCTTCCATCTTTCATGTTTATAATGGGCATTTAATAAAGGTCGGTTAAATGAATAAGCATTAGAGTTAACCATATGAAGTTCAAGAAAACATATGTTACCAAGTCTGTCTCATGTATTTTCAAAAAGTATAAAATTTAAGCTACTTCTTGAGGTCATAAGAACAGACTTCCACTTCATGTTGAGTCTGCATTGAGTTCCACTTGGTAACTTTTTGGCGCCATCTTATAGCTATTTCAAGTGGGATTCTTTCGTGGTGTACATATTTTTAAAATATTGTCATGCTGTGCCCAGGATAGTCACAGAACTTCCACAGCAAGTGCTCCTTGTTGAAGTACAGAGTTATTAATAATGACAAGTCATTTGGATACTTTAATAAGCGTCCAGCACTATTTCCATTAGTTAATATATATTTTTAACATCACAGTGCCTAACGGCAATCATAGTGTAGGTTTCCTTGGCACTGCAGTTTCCCCACTGGATTATGCCATCCTAAATTACTGGAGAGCTTGTTAAAAATACTAAGAGAAAATCTTCTGTAAGTAAAGGCCACATAGTTAATCAAAAAGATCTTTAATGCCAAGTAGGTGAACCTTTTCCTCTACTCCTTTTAGGACACGTAGAAGACTTTCCATATTTTTTCTCTACGTTCCTACCCTTCCTCCTCCACTTGCTCACAGGGGTTTAAGGAAAGGAGATTTGATAGGGCCATCCACCAATCTCTTCAGAGCCTTCTACACCGCAGCCAATCTCAGACACCAAATGACATCCAAAAATTCAGTGGCCATAGTTTGCAGCAAGTCAGTTCTGTATCCCTAGTACAGACAAAGTTATGAAAATAGTTTCTCATAATTAAGCATTGGAATGTATTTGCCCAGATACTTAGTAAAATTATTCATTGATTAATATACAGACCTTTTCCTGTTTTGCTTATTCATGTATGCTCAGAATTAGAAAGCAAAGTAGGTGTGCAATGAATATTTGTTAATAAATGCACAAATAAATAAAACCCATTTGCCTAAGCTCTCATAGTACCTAAACACATTGAGCACTGAAGACAATTGTTTAGTTTTTTTGAAAGTACAGATACAAAACAGCTGCTCTAATTTTTATTAGGTGAATACCATCAAGTACTTATACTAATTTCCAATAGGAATTTCGAGGATTTCTGAGAATTCAGATGAGACTCATATGAAATCACCTTTTGCATTTGAATTTATTGCAATTAATTTTGATTTTCCTTTCCCTACACACTCTCTCCTTCTCTAAACTGTCCTCTTCCAAATCCCATAATTAACTGATGTGCTGACTGGGCAGTTGTCTGATTGGACACATTGGAATCTCACACAGACTCCGATCTAAAAATTACCAGACCTCTGAAAGGGGTCAATTTTTTCATACATGGGTATTTAATATGTGTAACTCTAATTGTAATCTCCCCCATCTTCAGTTTTTGTTTTCTTTTGAAACAGAAACCTGAACTACTAGGAGCCTGAATTAGAGGGACAGGTGGATTGCCAGCTCTAGAAGTGGCCTCTGAGCCCTGTCCCTGAGGATCTATGCCCAGGATAGCATAACTAATGGCAGAGAGAGAAGGTCATTTTCTTCTTGGTTGGAAACCCTCCCTTTAGACTTCGATCATAACCTGGCTTTTCAATATGAAACAAATAAGAAATTTTATCAAAAAGTTCTAGGAGACACACATGGCCCTGAATGATCTGACTTCTATCCAGGTCTCTAGCCTCATTTCCAGCCACTCTCCACACATCTTGTGCTGCCATAGATTGCAATTCTTTGCCCTGTATTTCCCCCCCAAAAGTGAATCACACAGTGGAACATCAGGGAGACATCAGATGGGCGAAGCAGGCAGAAGTTTTGCAGTAGGAAGCCTTATAGGTGCCTTCACCAGGCCAAATGATAGGGATACTTGAGTCTGGGGAACTTAGGTGCTTAAGTGCTGCCAATCAGAATTCACTGTTTTCTCCACTTTGCTCCCATAATGCTTTGACAATAAGTCTTTCAAAACTTACCATGATCTGCATTATATTATACTTAGCTGTGAATGGCATACATTTCCCACTAGATCATAGTCTTGAAGAGAGTGTTTATCTTTATTTTCTCATCTTTCTCATCACTTTTTACAATGTTTTGGGTACAACTGGGTTGAATACAAGTTTTTTACTTGTCTGAAAAGAAGGATGATGGTATGAGACCCAAGAGAGTATCCATTTGAGTCCTTTTCAGATTCCCCCGCTCCTCATTACTATCCTGTCTCCACCCGCACCATCATCACCAACCGAAATCCCAGATACTATTGTAAAGAGATATTGAAAAAAAAATGATTACTCTGAGTCTAACCAAGAGTTCTATATCAAGATTTAACTCACAGTTATTGAATATTCATTTGACTGGTGAGGAGATGGAGATCCAAATAACTCTCAGCAGCTTGCCAAATGTCACACGATTACCCGGCTAGTAAGTGGCTCTGCCAGGACTGAAATTCAAGCCTCCAATACAAAGTCAAATTCTCTTTCCGAAAATACTAGAACATTTAGATTAACTCTTCCCACTTTCTACTTTATAGTTCGAATGCATCTAGTTGCTTAACCAGTAACATTTTCTGTGCACCATCAGTCAGGAAGAAGCTAAATATTCTGAATACATGAGGTTCATTTTATGTACATCTTTATTTTGCTGTCCATTTACACCTTTATTTTATATTATGTTTTCCAGTGTGTTTGTATATTTATATATTCAGGTATCTGGCACACTCATGTATTTATACATGTGGGCATTTATTTTTTATTTATTCATTTATGTATTTATCTTACTTGTAGGGCTATGAAACTCTTACTCCCAATGCTATTGGAAGAGATCATGTCGATTAATTATACTTTAATTTCCTATAGTATTTCTGAGGATTTCAGCTTCAACCTGGTGTTGAATTTCAACTGAAAGACCCCGCCCCACCCCTTCAGCTCTTAAGCTTCTGCGGGAGAGGACCGAGAGAGCAGTTGTGTGCAGAACCAAATGGCTGAGCTCTGGAAACACCTCAAAGCCAACAGAAGCCTCAGCTACAAGAGCAGGAAAATAGGAAACAAAAACTATCTAAGCTTAAAAGAGAATGAGAAAAGTGATGAAAACAAGCAGGAAGTACTGAGGTGCTACAGAGGAACCACGGACCTCAGGGATCAAGACATACAGCTGGCCTGGAAGAGTAAGCAGCAGGCAGAAGCCAAAGAAAAGGCCAGCAGGAGGGGGCTGACGTTTACCACCTGGAAAGTGATATAGGACCATATGCCATTTTAAAAGGCAGGCAGGTAAAGCTCATCAAAGACTACAGGACACTGATGAATGAGGTCACAGGGCTAAAAGAAACCCTCAAGAAAGGAAAATTACAGAATAAATATCATGGGAGAGAGAACTGGTCCAAATGAAGACCAAATTGAGCTTCAGTCTCAAAAGTTGAAAACTTTAAGCAAACAGCTCTTCACAGTACAAGAAAAGGGAATGGATCTCGAAAACACATCCAAGAGTTATAATATTCGTGTATCTGGCATCCCTGAAGGTACAGAGAATGAGAGCAACCTTAAAAACATTATTAAGGAAATTACTGGAAAAGGTTGTTGAGAGCTAAGCATAGAACTCAGCTTACATATAAAGAGAATTTACAGGTCCCTACTCAAATACAACTCTCAAAGTAACAGTCCAAAACACATAATTGTACAGTTCTCTTTTTTAAAAGATTTTATTTATGTATTTGAGAGAGAGTGAGAGCTATGTATTTGAGAGTGAGAGCTAGAGAGAGAGAGAGAGCACACAAGCAGAGGGGCAGAGGGAGAGGGAGAGGGAGAAGCAGACTTCCCACTGAGCAGAGAGCCTGACACGGGGCTCGATCCCAGGATTCTGGGATCATGATTTGAGCTAAAGGCAGACACAACTGACTAAGTCACCCAGTTACCCCTACTTGTACAGTTCTTAAACCTGAAAGAAAAAAATAATCTTGCAAGTTGCTAAAAAAAAAATGGTGAGTTGATTTCCAATAAGGTGAAGAAGGGGCTGACGCTTCGCTGTGCCTTGCTTACAGTGGAAGAGAGAGAAAGTTGGAGCAACATCTACTACCAGATGAAGGTCTGGGATCTAAAGCCCCGAGTGAACCATCCAGCCACCTATTTGAGGGTGAAAGAAGAATCTTTGACAATCAAGATGGCTTTAAGTCATTTGTCAGCAGAACTCTGCAACTCTTGGTTTTACTGGAAACACCTGCAGCCCAGGGACAGGGTGCTCCTGGAGATAAGTGGACTAAACTGATTTACAAAGCCAAGTTCCTTAATAGAATGTGGATCTTAGTTGGGTGATTAATTGCATTTTTGCCAGCGTAATTAGTGAAAAATGAAGTAACAAATGTAATGTTGACCAAGTCGAGTGTAGCTAGCTAGCTAGCTAGCTATTCTGTGTGAGAAAAGTAAAAATGAAAAAGGAGAAGAATGAAAGAGGGATACGTAGGAGAGAGGATGTGAACATAGTAAGACAATAATTTGGTGGAATAGGGAGACTCTGGAATCTGATGGCTAAAATAGGAAAAATAATTTTATTGTAAATACAAAAGCAATAAGCTGTATTAACAGACTTGTTTACAGAGTCTTCCCTCCTCTCTGCTAAGGGTACTTGGACCGTTCAGAAAATTTGACAGTATCCTAGAGCACAAAACAAGTAGAACTGGAAAAGATGCATGCACATTGAAATGATTGCCTATAAACTGGTATTTTAAGAAACAGATTGTAAACAGTGGGTGATGTTGCCATGATGTGTTTTTAAATTGCTAATTTGTGTTGCACTTGCCATTTACACATCTCCATTTAACTTTAATTATATAATTGGTTAATCATACAATAAACGGGAGTAAAAGAATCCTGTTGTTGACTTCTACACTTTCCTTTGGACAAATGATTAAAAGCTCCCAAACAGCAGTCCCTCCCCTCTTCCTCCTCCTCCCCAACCCATGAAAATGCCTACAGTTTGGACAAACTTGGAGGCAAGATAGGCTTGGAAGCAGAAAAAAAGTTTTTCTGGCACCAGCACTTCTAAGTATCCTGCCTATGTCAGACCTAAACTCATAGGAGCCGCTCTGCCTGCCCACACCAGCCAGTGGGCTAGGCCCACCTCTTTCCTTCTGGGGCCATCAACTTCATCCAACACCAGAAAAGGGGACACTGAAATGCTTTGCAGCCTACCCTCAGAGCCGGCCTTTGTTTTATCCATCTATCCCTGAAACCCTACTCCCATGTACCCAGACACTCATATAACATATAAGCTCACATGCATCTTCTCTCTGTTCCTCATATAAATAAAAGGCAACTTGTGACACTAGGAGGATTATGGTAGGGAACGCTGGGTCAGTAGTTTACCTTTTTGGTGAATGTTACGTAGACCAAACAGAACCTTGTGGCCCTGCTAGATTGGAACATGACAAAACCTCATTTTCTCTGTCCACCCATTAACCTTAAGTTAAATTCAACTGGGTAATCACACTGTTGGTTTGTTTTGTGACAGGCACTAGGAGCCTGATCGTGCAGGCCTCTTTGCCTTCTGGCTCACAATGCCTCGTGGCTCACAATATGTGCTTTGATTAAATGTTTAAGTTCTGGTTCATCACTTATATTTGATTTATTCTAGGAATCTTCCCTCAAGGTCCTGAAAATACCCTCAGTTATAGCTTCTGGAAGTGACTTAGTGCCCCAAACTATGCCCTTAGTAACTGAAATGCTTGATAAAGGGTAAGTTGAAACTCAAGTTGTGGGCAGGCCCCAGCTTCCATGTCTACCACCAAAAGGAGGTGCCTCCCACTTCCAGAGCTCAAACCTCAACCAGGTCTTGCTGTGGGAACCTAATCTGTCTTCTTGGGTCTCCTCACTGTCCCAGACCACCACTCGTCTAGCTCCCCCCTTAATTGCTTACTTATCTACTTCACATACCCTCTCCTCTGTAGAAGAGGGTGATGGTTGAGGGATTACTAGGGAGGGAAAGGGGTGCTAAAATATTAGCAACCTTCTGAACACACCGAATACTCAAAAGGTCTGGCACAGTCCTTAGGTGGTTTGCCACAGCAGTGAAGTGGGGGAGGGGGGGCGGGGACCACAACGCTCATGGCTCTCTTGAGGGTGTAAGAAAATTGTCAGGATTCTTGATAGTTCCTGTTTGCCAGTGAGAATCACTGTCATAAAACATAAAACTGAATGAAAGTGGTTTGCTAGTAAATGTTTAGCAAACAGCTCTCTGGAGGAAAAAAAAAATGATTTGTAGCATTTGTTTATTCAGTCCTGTAAATTCCCTGGCCATAGCCAATTTTAAGGTGCCAAAATAATATTACTGAATGCTGGGGTGGGATGAGGTGTATGCATTCAGCTCTCCCTGAGCCAAGGCTAGTCAGTTCCATTACGTCACTGGGAAGAGGTCAGCTTTGCCCTGTGCTTCTCCTGCCTGGACTACTATAAGTCAGATTTAACTTTAAAAAGATTTCTTCTTCCTACACTGCCCTCAGTTATGGAGAAAGACTCCCAGACCACCCTGTGTGCAGTATCAGGCCCTTGATGCCTTTCCTTTTTCGAGCCCGGCCCTCTTGAGGTTTTTCTAGCACTCTTCTGGTTCTCACTACGCTTTTGTAAGAGAGTTGCTCTTTTCTTCTAAACTGGGAGTTTTTGGAACTTAGGAGAGTCTTTCTTACAAGTTACACTAGTTCCACCTCTACACTCAACCACACAATTTACTTCAATGCATATAGTATGTACTCAATAAAATATTATGTTTAACAGTTGTCTCATAATCCATAAGAAGTGATTCTGAAGCTTTGGCAAAAGAAACCCTATTCCAGCCCCCATGTTCAAGATGTGAAAGTGAGAAGGGGTATGGCTCTGGAATATTTTCTGTTTATCACACCTGCCCCAGGACGGTGAGGCTGGGAGGTCCCATACAAGCCCTCTCATATCCATCTGGCCAGTTTAAGGGGATGGAGGGTGGAGGGGTCTGATCCTTAGGAATGAGACTGATCATTCCTAAAACATTCCATGAAAGAGAATTGTTTAGTACCAGCCGACTCTAACCAACCAGGAGAGAATCCCAGATTTCTTGGTGTGCAAGTGCGTGTGTGTGTATGTGTGTGTGTGTGTGTGTGTGTGTGTGTGTGTGTGTGTAAGATTCAGAGTCACAGAGCCAATGGATTCCTGACGGGGGAAAGTCAGCAGAGCCAAAGTCAAGAACTCTATCCTAGCTAAGTCTCAGCCCTAGAGTTGCTTGACCCCTATCACTAGCTTTAAAATATTGAGTTACTCAAGTTTTCTCTAGAAAGTTGTCCAGAGACTGTTTCTCTTTCTGCAGGCAGGCTGCAAGATTCAAGACCCATAGAGGGAGCCTAGAGATGAAACTTCTCCTATCTCAAGTGCCAGCTGTAGTTTGAATGAGTTTGCATCCAAGAAACCTGAATAATAAGTCCCTTCAATATTTCATGGTGTCCCAGAACAACAGGTAAGGGTGAATCATGTACTTACCTACAGAGTCCCAAGACTTTTTGCAGGCTTCCACAGCCAATTTTACTGGGAAATCTGACTCTAGATTCAGGTTGCTGGTCCAAAGCACAAGCTTTAGCCCAAGGACTTGCAGAGAGCAGGGGGACACTATCATTGCCTTTTTCTTACATTATTAACAGCGCATTTGATCAGTGCTTTTCTATTTTACTAGGTAAAATCTGATTTTTCAATTTTTTTATTTTATTATGTTATGTTAGTCACCATACAGTACATCATTAGTTTTCAATGTAGTATTCCATGATCCATTGTTTGTGTGTAACACCCAGTGCTTCATGCAATACATGCCCTCTTTAATACCCATCACTGGGCTTTTATTAATTAATTATGTTTAGTGTTTTCATTCTAAACATCCAACATAGAGGTAGCCTAGTGTAGTGGTTAAGAACATGGGATTGCAGGGCGCCTGGGTGGCTCATTTGGTTGGGCGTCTGCCTTTGGCTCAGGTCATGATCTCAGGGTCCTGGAATGGAGTATAGTCTTCAGTTGGGCTCACTTCTCCCTGTTCAGTGGGGAGTCTGCTTCTCCCTTTCCCTCTTGCCCTCCTCCCCGCACCACATACTCTCTCTCTCAAATAAATAAATATATTAATAAATTTTTTTAAAAAGAACATGGGATTGCAGTACACAAATATACATGAATATTGAATCATTGTGTTGTACCCCTGAAACTAATATAATGTTGTATGTCAATTATACTTCATTAAAAAGAAAGCATGAAAGAGCTAAGAGGTTCACTTATTTTGCATAAAAAGTTTTAGAAATCCTTTCTATATAAAGCCGATTTATAGATATGTTAAAACCAAGACAAATAAGAATATGGGACTGTAAATACAGACTGGCTGGATGTGAATCCTAGCTCTGCCACTTGTTGGCTCTGTTGGCCTTGGGCAATTTGCTCAATTGACTGTGTTTCAGTTTCTCCATCTGTAAAATGGGGCTGATAATGATAGCTATCCCATAATGTTGTTATGGGGAGAAAATTAGTCAAGATTTAAAAGTACTTAGTGCCTGGTACTATCATAGTAATTTCTATACACATGTTTTGAAAACTGGCACTGGTTATACTGACAGATAGTAACTATCACTACCAAGTTCCAAATGATCATCATGTTGAGCCAATTTTACCTTTCAGATGTTTCTGGAACCTTTATTCTCCCCTCCTTCACTGGCTCCACTGTCCTAGCTTAGGCACAGCAAACTGCTTGCAGCTCTCCAGGCCTTGCTGCTCTTTCCTATTGCAATCCTCTGGCTCTCATGGCACCTCCTCTCTTATGTGTTTTCCACCGCTGTTTATCCTTAGACTACAAACTCCTTAAGAGGAGAAACTAAAGAATAAAAACAAGAAATCAAAGAGCAGAAACTGCCATTCTTTCTAAATCATCAGCTGGTAGGACAATGCATGCCACAAAGGAAATACTCAACAAATGTTTGTGGAATTAATGGAGGCTTGCTGTGGCCCAGGCACTCTGGAGTGGTTTACAGGGGGATTGTTTTTCAATACGACCCAAAACTCTGTGTAATAGTAAGTGCAATTATTATCCCCATTTTACAAATAAAAACTGAGTCTTGGAAAGTTTAAATAACCTGCTCCCGCAAAAAACATCTATCTATATTCATATGGCTATGCTATTCCTTGGGTGATATTCTGCAGTTTATAATGGTGTGTGGGAACAAAGGATGCCAGAAAGCCACAACTGATCTCACCTGATGCACAAAGTGATGATATTCAATTCGTCCGTTAAAAAGAGCTGTCGCTTTATTTTTATGTGGTTTGCTCTTAAATTGCAATATTTTTTTTCCTTTAGATAATTTGTAATCTTCTATCATTAATTTGGCTCTTTCTTCCAATGATAAGTTAATCTGCCAGTTTATTGGATGCTGCACTTTAATCCCATCATATGATATATGTCAGGAGCTTTGGTTAGTATCTTATCCATACATTTCTCACTTCAAAAAGTCTTTCGTGACCAACTACATTTGTGGAAGGTTGTCTACGTCATTGAAGGCATGTTACTCTAGGACATGTGGGGAACGCTTTACAGATTAATAACAGTACTGGTGGCAGCAGCTCCCATTTATTGAGCACCTACCAGGTACCTGGCATACTGTTAGAAGTTTGATTTGCAGGATTCCAACAAAGCCCCATGCAACCTCTTCTGCTGTTTTCTTTCACAGATGGGGAAACTGGGACTCAGACAAGTTTAACTCACTTTCTTCAGGTCACTCTGGCTCTTGCATAGTGGAACCTGGACTGACATCTAGATGAGTATGTCTCTAAAGCCTGGGCTTTTATCCCAAGCTGGATTCTGGAGGCTGTCCAAGTCTCTTAACCCTCTCTGAGATTCAGTTTCCTCATCTGTAAAACTGAGGGAAATTAACACAGTTCCTAGGGTTGCTAGGAAGATTAGAACTAATAGGTGCCCCGGGCCCAGAGGCATTTAAACCACGGTGGCCATGTTTATGCATAAGTGGACCATTAAATGGGCAGAGGAAGACCTGAGATCCCTTTAAAGGCATTGGGGATCTGCAGAGGAGGGATCTACAGCTTTGGCAGTCTGAAGAGCTGGCCTTCTCCCTTCCAGAATACAGTGACCCAGTGAAACTCACAGCGACAGGAGAGGGGGCAGGGGCCTGAATTTGGCTCCAGCAACCTCTGCAGGGAGTCAGAAGAGGCAGAGAGCTGGGAAGGGCATAGAAATCCGGGTCGTCAGAGGACTGCAGGTGTCAGGCAGAGTTGGGGTAGGTGGGCTTCCAGAGCCTGGCGGAGGGCGGGGAGGAGGTTGGAGCCGACCAGAAAGCAGGCGGGGGAGAGAGAGAGGCGGGGCGCGGAGCCCTAGAGGCTGGCCTTAGACAGCTCTTCTCAGGCCCGGCAGTTTGCTGCATCTGGGGGAGCTCACTGGAGAATCTCCAACGGCGGAGCGGGCCTTCAACTACCGTAAGTACCTGCAAATGAGCGCATTGTCCAGTGGCTGAAGATTAAATACTATCCCTCAGATCCTAAACAAAACCCCGAAATAGTCTCCCTGCTGTAACTAATTGCAGCAAATCAAACTGCTCTCCAGTCTATTCCTCCCTTTCTCCGTCCCTCCACGGATCCAGCATTGCCTCGCTAAGAATCTCTGGCTAAGAATCTCTGGGCACCGTAAATACCTTCCCTTTTCCTTCTCAGTCTTCCCTCCAAACCCCCAGTGAAGCATGTACCCGGCACCCTGCCGAGCCCAACCCCTTTGATTCTTGGAGCCCTCAGAGCTATGCAGGGGGTGAGCCATTAGACATTTCGGGTATGTCACCCTCAAAAGCACTGCGGCGCTGCCTAGGGGTGGGGAAAGTGCTTGAGGTGGAGTAGAAGGGGAGGGTAAAAGGACTAGACTTTGGAAGTTGACGGTGGGGGTGGGGTTGTGAAAGGCCAAAAATGGGCGTGTCCAATTAACCTGAAGCTTGCTGTTGCTTCCCACATTCCCTGGGCATAAGATTCATCTTTTGGGCTGGATGTAAATGGTACGGTTTCCTTAGTGATTGGAGAGTGGTTAGCCATGCTGAGAAGCCACCTTCCCTCCTTCCACTCAAGTCCCCAGGAGGCAAAACCCTGGTTTAGAGGTCTAAGTGGCAAGCCTGGAATCTCAGCTGGCATTTCTGGGCAGAGTCCCAAGTTGAACCTTTCCCTTGGCAGTAGAACCTGGCTTCACCAATAAATCCTTGGGGGAACAAAGCAACAGGATGGAACTGAAACCCAGGCCTGGGCTAGGTCCGTCCAAGGCAAGTGGGGGACAAGGAGCTGAGATGAAAGAGCATCTTTATGGTCCTACACCAGGTTAATACCCCCTTGGGTAAGAAGAAAAATAGCCACCTTGTAATGAAATATTTACCATGTGTCCTGTACATATATTATCTCTGATCCAACACAAAAACAATCCTAGGTAGGTATTACTCCCCAACTTTACAGATAAGAAAATTTCAGCGAGGGTAATTTGAGCATCCAGAAAAGCAAAAGGTAACTGTTTCCTTGGATCTCTGAAGGTCCACCTGTTCCCCACAGCCCAGATGTTTGAAAATGAATCTTCTTGGTTTTTTGTTCCACCATCCCACCCAGCGTTAGCATTGGAGCAAACTCGAGGCTACAGTGCTGCGATCTGTTCTGGGAAGGGAAATCAGCCCTTTTCTGTTCTGGGAGCTGCCTTTACCCCCACTCTACTGAGATAGGGTGAAACAGCCAGGATCTCAGACTCTGAATATAGAGTTGGTGGAGGAGAGTTAGCTTGAGTTTGTGTGGTAGGGATATACCTTCCCTTGGCAAAAAGATACTTTGGGTGCAGTGGTGGAGAAGAGGCAAGAAAGCCAAAAGGGTCTATCTAGTGTACATATAGTTAATAGTGATTTTTTTGGAAAATGAAAAGGCTTCCCTGAATTCAGATATCTTTACCATATTTTCTTGGGACCAATGAACAAAAAATGCTTATAAATTACGGGCAGCAAATACATCATTTACACCTTACATTAATTAACTCAAGTAGCTTGATTTGCCAATATCTACTTGAGATGGGGTTTTTGAGCTTTGGGGGGTAAGAGTTAAGAATGAGAGTAATATTGCATCTAAGGCAATCCACAGAAGGGGAGGGCTGGGTGATATGAGATCAAAGGTGTGAAGAAAGGTAAGAAAGAGGGTGCTTAAATACCAGTTTTAGAGAATAGACATTGGAGTTATTCTATTAATATCTGGTATTTAATCTTTTAACTTTGGGCAAATTAAATATACCCCCTCTAATCCTCAGTTTCCTTGTCAGCAAAATGGGGATGGCAGGAAAGCCTCCTTTGCTAGGTTGTTGGAGGATACAGACCATATATATATAAAATACAGGATCTAAAAAGATGACTCTACATCTCCCATCTCTCTCCTCCCAAGGGCTCCCCTCTGGCCTGGATTAGGTTATCCTCTGAGCCTCTGAGATTCCAGGGCTGTGCAGACATTTCAACAGATCTGACATCTTAGATGCCAGCAAAGACCTCGGGTGCAAGGAGAAGTAGGTGGAGAAATGGGGCAAGGTAACCCTGTAGTACCTTTCATGCCTCTGAAGGAGTGGAAGGTAGGGTTGTCAAGTACTTTAGTGATCCAAACTAAACTTTGAGGAACAGGACAAGTCGGCTGAGTAAAAACACCTCTGCTTTTAGATTTCACCACCTGCTGAGGGGCAAAGTCCTTCCAAACTTGAAGCGCACATTGAGCACCAGAGGCCCCATGACCCTGGACAGGCTGGGGGAACGGTCTGCCATGCTGTGGACTTTCAGTGTCTTGCTCTTTTGCATTCGTGAGTACAAGGAAGGGTTGAGGGGCAGGTGACCCTGCCACAGGTACCCCTATGGCTGGGAACTTTGAGAAGAGAGAAAGAAGAGAGTATTGAGAATTGAGGGTTGGTGGGGTCAACATGGGGGCCCTTTTTTACCATTATCTCTCTTTTCAGGGCTGAATCTGGGTATAACATCAATAGGTAAGTGAATTCTGCCACCTCAGGTACCTTCCTTCCTGGAAGTTCCAAGACCTCAGCTGCCTCCATGGCCCTGGATATAACTACCTTGAGACCACAAAGATAATTCCCAGATTGAGCTGGTTGGGGACCAGAATCCCTCACTTCATGACTTGGTTTCCCACAGAAAGTAAAAAACTTTAGTTCCGGTGGAATGGAAGCCAGACTTGTGCTGTATTCCCCAACTCACTTGAATCCCTCAAACAAATATCCTAGGGGCCCTATCCCACCCCCGACACAAGCAGACACTCTTATTCCCAAGAGAAGACAAAAAGAAGAATCTGGGTCAGGGCTAATTTTAAGGGACATTGCAAGGCACGTTATGGGAGGGAGAGGGTTGGACTGCTCATATCTTTGTGATCTTTGGGTATGACAGTGGTGCAATCTCAACCGGAACTATGGATAGAGACCAACTATCCCCAGGCCCCTTGGGAGAACATCACACTTTGGTGCAAAAGCCCCTCTCGGATTTCAAGCAAGTTTCTGCTGCTGAAGGATAAGACACAAATGACTTGGATCCGTCTTTCCTCCAAGACCTTCCAAGTTTCATTCCCTATAGGTGCCCTTACTAAGTCCAATGCAGGTCTCTACAGGTGCTGCTACTGGAAGGAGACAGGCTGGTCAGAGCCCAGTAAAGTTTTAGAGTTGGAGGCACCAGGTAAGAAGACAGTAATAGATAATCAAGAATAAACTCCACCTCCTGAAATTCAAATCTTCCCAGAGCAATATTTGTTTAATTCATTCATTCATTCATTCATTCATTCATTTACTTTAAATGCATGAATGTATACATGCAAGCATTCCACAGTTAGTAAGTGCCTACTCTCTATTAGCAATGCAGATGAGGATGCAGTCTCTGGAACAGATCTAGAGAGCAAGTTCTCAACATAGGGAAGACCCCAGATAGGGGGAAGGAAGGGTGGTAAATGAGGATTATTCAGAGAACGCTCATTTAAGTAGCGCTCTCCTCTCCGGCCCACTGAGCAGTGCTGTCCTTGCTGTACCTGAATTCCAGTTCATTCTCTCCTTCCAGGCCAGCTGCCCAAGCCCATCTTCTGGATCCAGGCTGAGACCTCCCCTCTTCCTGGATGTAATGTTAACATACTCTGCCATGGCTGGCTGCAGGATTTGGTGTTCATGCTGTTCAAAGAGGGATATGCAGAACCCGTGGATTACCAAATCCCAACTGGGACAGTGGCCATATTCTCCATTGCCAACATGACACCTGAAAGTGAAGCGGTTTACATGTGCCGCACTCATATCCAGATGCTCCCCACTCTGTGGTCAGAGCCCAGCAACCCCCTGAAGCTGATTGTTGCAGGTGGGTGTGGCTATGGCTGCTGGGGTCTGATGATTGTTGTCCCCGGAATCATGGCTGGATGAACCAGGGTTTCTGATTTTCCTTTCTTTAGCCAGGTCCTAGGCCCTGCAAGGCCTGTAAGCTAGAGTCATTTGATATTTTCCTGAGATGCAAATTAGAATCACACATGCTACCAGGCAGATGTGTGGAAGCCAATCACCTAGGCTCACTCAGGCTAGTGAGTGAGCCCAGTCAAATGTCCAGCAGCTTCAGCTCATCATAGCTCTGTTGTTCTCTACTTGTTGAATATCATGCTTTCATTCATTCATTTGACTAATATTTATTGAGCACTTACTATGTGCCAGGCACTGCCACTGCAGTCTTATAAACTGGTTTTTGCATTTTAATTGCATTTTATTGTATTTGTGATTATTATTTTTAAGCACAGAAAATAGAATTGTGCTAGTTTCAGTGGTAAACAAAAATTACAAAAAGTGATAGCTCATATTTTAGAAATTACTTTATGCAAATTACTTTAGTCTTGTGTATGTAGAACTAGTAAGACAGTATCAAGATCTAAACACAGCAGAATTCTCCCCAAAATGTTCAAATGCCAGACACACACTCCCGCCCCAGTTTGCCCACCCTGTGGCCTGGATCCTTTAGAAATTTGCTTTAGTTCCTCTATCAGTCTAAACAGGTGCCATAGAAGATAACCTGGACTTAGAAGCAGTAATCTTGGTTTCTAGTTCCACCTCTGATACCTCTTTCCTGTGTGATCTTAAGCAAGTCACTTCACCTCTCTGTGCTTCGGTTCCCCCCACCACTCTAAAATGGGATAACAGTATCTATACAACCTACTGTATGATGCCTCTCTGTGCCTCAGTTTCCCGATGTGCAAAATTGGTATAATAATAATGCCTACCTCACAGGGTTGTTGTGAGGATTTGCCTAAATATAATATATGTACAGTGCCTGGCATATACATTCTCAATAAATGGTAGATATTAATTTTATTAGTATAGCTTTTTATTGAGGATTGAATAACAAAAACTGTTTGAAAAGTGTGTATGGATGTTTGTTGTATGAATGTCCTTCCTGAGTAGATTCCACTAACATACACTTTTGTGGTTAACTATTCACTGATATCCCTCACTTTGCTGATAGGGACTGTGTCTGCTTTATTTGTACATCCTTAGACCTACATGATGCCTGACACATCCTAAATGCTCAGTGAGCGTATGACAGGGCTGTTCTTTCCAATAACAGATTGGTGGGTCTACCTGTGATTGCAGTGGGTAAGAAGGAATGGTATGAGAATAACTTTTGCCCTCTATTTTGTAGTATGATTCCCTTGGGGGAACAATACATGGAAAAGGTGTGACCCCGTTGACAGAGATTTCTTTGGGTCAAAGACTTATTGGCCAATCCTTCCTTGGCTTCTTCCAATCTCATGTTGGAAGTAAAGTCTCATGTGGGTTTAATGTGTTCAAAGGGCATTTTTTTAAATTTTTATTTATTTATTTATTTATTTATTTATTTAATTTATTTATTTATTTATTTTTTATAAACATATATTTTTATCCCCAGGAATACAGGTCTGTGAATCACCAGGTTTACACACTCACAGCACTCACCATAGCACATAACCTCCCCAATGTCCATAACCCCACCCCTCCTCTCCCAACCCCCCTTCCCCCATCAACCCTCAGTTTGTTTTGTGAGATTAAGAGTCACTTATGGTTTGTCTCCCTCCCAATCCCATCTTGTTTCATTTACTCTTCTCCTACCCCCTTAACCCCCCCATGTTGCATCTCCTCTCCCTCATATCAGGGAGATCATATGATAGTTGTCTTTCTCTGATTGACTTATTTCGCTAAGCATGATACCCTCTAGTTCCATCCACGTCATCGCAAATGGCAAGATTTCATTTCTTTTGATGGCTGCATAATATTCCATTGTGTATATATACCACATCTTCTTTATCCATTCATCTGTTGATGGACATCTAGGTTCTTTCCATAGTTTGGCTATTGTAGACATTGCTGCTATAAACATTCGGGTGCACGTGCCCCTTCGGATCACTACGTTTGTATCTTTAGGGTAAATACCCAGTAGTGCAATTGCTGGGTCATAAGGTAGCTCTATTTTCAACATTTTGAGGAACCTCCATGCTGTTTTCCAGAGTGGTTGCACCAGCTTGCATTCCCACCAACAGTGTAGGAGGGTTCCCCTTTCTCGGCATCCTCGCCAGCATCTGTCATTTCCTGACTTGTTAATTTTAGCCATTCTGACTGGTGTGAGGTGATATCTCATTGTGGTTTTGATTTGTATTTCCCTGATGCCGAGTGATGTGGAGCACTTTTTCATGTGTCTGTTGGCCATCTGGATGTCTTCTTTGCAGAAATGTCTGTTCATGTTCAAAGGGCATTTTTATTTCTGCAGTAGTATTCATGCTCTACAAAGATGAAATCAAAGTCATTTTCAGAAGATTGATTTCTTAGGTGGTTGGAAGAAGTACATTTGGCATTTCAGGAACCTAAAGATACAGGCAATTACAAATGTAGATATTCCACTGAGACACAGCATTATACATAGTTAGAACTCAGTGGAGCTGATAAAGTTTGATGAGAGGAGAGGACATGCCCTTGATTATCTCCTAGAAGAGGCTAAGTTTCAAGGAAGGGAGAGGGAGTAGGGGCTAAAGTTCAGCTACCACTCCTTGTCTTTAGAAAAAACTGGGAAAATAAAACTAAGAGATAATAGGGAAGAATCATCCTATCTCTAATTCAGGGTCTCTTCCCTTTCTAGGACTCTATCCCAAACCAACTCTGACAGCGTATCCTGGGCCCATTATGGCACCTGGGGAAAGCCTGAAGCTCAGATGTCAGGGGCCTATCTATGGAATGACCTTTGCTCTAATAAGGCTCGAAGACTTGGAGAAATCCTTTTACCACAAAAGGCCAATAAAAAATGAGGCATACTTCTTCTTCCGGGCTTTGAAAATCCACGATGCTGGACATTACTTCTGTTTTTACTATGATGGGTCATACAGGGGTTCACTCCTTAGTGATATCCTGAAAATCTGGGTGACCGGTAAGAGAGGGGAATGCCAGGGGACCTATATTAGGGGCTAAAGATATACAACTCCTTCTGGGCCACGTGGAGAACCTGATCATGCAGCCAGGGCTAACAGTGGGAAAGGGAGCAGAATTTGTACAACTGGGCTTAAGATAGGATTTTCCAAGGGTGTACTAAAGGAAGAGAACCCTTAGTGGTGAAAGGGCAGTCAGACCACTAGCCCTTTATATTTTTGGTCTCATCCTAGACACTTTCCCCAAGACCTGGCTAGTTGCTCAGCCCAGTCCTGTGGTCCAGATGGGTCAGAACGTGAGCCTGTGGTGTCGAGGGCCAGTGAATGGAGTGGGGCTTGCACTCTATAAGAAAGGAGAAGACAAACCACTTCAGCTCTTGGATACCACCAATACTGATGACAACAAGTCATTCTTCCTCCATAATGTGACCTATAGTGATGCTGGCGTCTATAGCTGCCACTATCTCCTCTCCTGGAAGACCTCCATCGGGATGACATCACACAACACTGTGGAGCTCATGGTTGTAGGCAAGTGCTAACAAATGTCATTTGTATTTATCATCATTACAGTGTTCTAAGAAGGAGCTAGCAGACTTGTACCCTTTTGGAGTTATGAGCCAAGGAAAAATACACTAGGAAGTTGGTGCAGAATTTTTTCCAAAAACTTTACCTATCTTCTCTCCCAGGATTGTTACTCAAGCCCTGCATCTTGGCATGGCCTAGGCTCATTGTGCCCCCTGGAAATGTTACTTTCTTCTGGCCAGGGGAAACTTATAGGTGTGAGGTCTCCCTGAAAAAGGTAGAAACCCAAGAATCTTTAGAGTGCTGAGGAGTGAGCCAAGAGGTTCTAAAGCATGGTCAAATTTTGAGACCACTGATTTAGTAGAAGTGGAAAGACAGGAAAGATCAAATAGAAAGGTGAGAACCTTGTTGGGGGAAGTGGTACTGAGTTCAAGGTCACTTACTCTAACTCTGATTTCTGTATTGGTTGCAGATAAGTCCCCCAATCCCTCCCTGTCAGCCTGGCCCAGCACCATGTTCAAACTAGGAAAGGTCATTACCCTTCAGTGCCAAGTACCTCATCCAGTACTTGAATTTTCTCTGGAATGGGAAGAAAGAGCAACATTCCAAAAATTCTCAGTGGATAGAGACTTCATCATCAGTAATGCTGAAGGAAAAGGCACAGGGACCTACATGTGCAGCTATCACATAGAGGCACACCCCAACATCTGGCCAGATCTCAGTGAGCCTCTGAAGCTGATGGGGCCAGCAGGTGAGAGGACAACTCTTCCTAGGGTTGCCCTCCCATGGCTTTGGTCATGATACCCCAGGGATCCTGAAGCAGTGCCCAGAAAGTTATGGAAAGGGGAGTCAGGGGCATGTAAATCAGGGCCCTTGGGTTTGGGAACACTTCCCCTGCGGTGGTCTCATAATCACTCAAAGGCATTGAGCAGGACACTTTCAAAACTTCCATTCTTCATGAAAAATAAAGCCACTCTGTCTCACCTTCCCTTCGCCTTCAGTAACCAGCCCCTCCTCCCTCCTCCTCACCCCAATCCCAAATGTGTTCACCTCCCCTTTTCCTTATCAAGACATCTGCTTCTGGTCTTTTCTGGCCACAGGCTTTCTCACATGGAATTATGTTCTGAATGAAGCTATCAGGTTGTCCCTAATCATACAGCTTGTTGCCTTGCTGTTGGTAGTGCTGTGGATAAGGTGGAAGTGTCGGAGACTCAGAATCAGGTAACTGTCTTGTCCTAGCCCCCTGTTCTTCAGTCTAGCTGAGTCCAGGCTCCCCAGAGACTCAGAATGAGTCAGATCCCAGTTGAGATAAGCCACAGGGTCACACTCTTTGTATCCCCCACATTCTGGGCTTAAGAAACAAGACTTTCTCATCCCATCTGTTCCTCTTTCACCTCACAGAGAAGTCAGCACCCAAGCCAGAAGATAGAGAAGCATTATTCTTAGAGGTAAAATCAATCAGAACCTCATTCACTGATTCCCTGTCCCCCTACCCCCACCCAGGAGAGTGTCCAAGTCTCCCTCCCAAACCACCCTGTTCCTCAGAGATGATTGATGTCTCCCAAATGAACTTAGTCTGAACTTCCTCTCTTGTAAAAAGCCAAACTGTCTCCCTGGGTATTATCTAACTTCCATCCCAACTTTTCACCCTTACCCCTAGCTTTCAAGGGCTAGAGAGCATCATGGTCCATCCTAATCTCTACAGAAACCAGTCTCTCTGTCACTCTGGCCTCCCGCCATCTGTGCAGAGCATCCTGAGAATATAATCCTAACCTGGATGGGCATCTGATGAGGCAGTAGATTGGGCCAGGGAATCAAATTACTTCCTCTGAACTACAAAATGGTGAACCAAACAGGTCATCCAGCCATTTCCTTGGATCCTTTGGTGTTCCCTGGGCCATCTCCTCACTCCTTGATCCCCATGGCCTGTGCTCAGGCGATTCTGCTTGACAAAAGGAAGGGAAATTACAGCTACTAGGTTGGTGGGGACCTCAGTCCCTGAAGGCGTTACCTACTACCCCCAACCTTCTGCACCTGGCTGTAGCCCCCTCACCATGATCATGGGCCTTTTTGTGTATGGAACTATTCAATACGCAATGGATGATGACTGTCATTGTGTGTGTCTGTGTTTCCCACCAGGATTTGAGGGACAGAAGGCTTGGGTAATTAGAAGTGAGTCCCCTAAGTCTTCTGCAAAAACCACCACCCTTTGCATTTTCAAAAAGTCTCAGTGGGGGACCAGGCTTAGTTGTCCTCAGACTCAATCCTGAGTTCTGCAGCTTGGGGTAACCTCCAAGCCAGGGGTCAGAAAACAAATGTACCTTCAAGTGGCCCACCTCAGCTCAGGACCATTGCATCAAAGAATGAGCTTAGGAAGCAGATTTCAGAGAAAGCAGCTTGAAAAGCACAGGAGGGTCAGTGTTTTCTAAGTACAAATTGCCAAATGTATTTTGGCTTAATATCATCTAATTCTACAGGATCCATAATCCGAAGCTGCCGCACATTGCTAGTCATAATCTGGGTGGGGGTAGAGAGATCCCACTCTCTGACAAGCTTAGCTCAGCACTGACAATCTTCGGGTAATTCACTGCGGCTGCCTAGGCAACCCTTCCATAACAAAGGCAGGTGAGGCAGGTCGGTCTGAGGACCAATACTGCCATAATAAAAACTGCTTCCAAACTTAAACTTGATGACGGAGAAACACCCAAGATTTTTTCCTCCACCCCCACACCCGCCACCCAGAGCTGCCGATCACTCCGAGCTCCAGAGGTTCTGAGAGCTGGAGTTACAAAAGCATTTTCACATCTGACAACTCAATTCCAGCAACAGCCTAATCAGGGGCCATGGGGAGCTGACATCTGATATAGGCTGAGGAGGGGGAAGGGGGCGGGGGGCACGTGGGTCATGAAAGAGCAAGAGGTTTGTAGGTGGTGAGGCCCTCAAAAAGAAAAGTCATCGATGTCAGAAAAGATTATATCCCATTATCCTGCCCAAATCCAATCCCTATTGGGTGGTGAGTAAGCCAATGACATAAATTGCCGCCCCCTTCTCTCCGCCCTCCCCCTAACCCCAGCAGCTCCTCTCATCTCTTTTCTGGTCTCACTAGAGGAGCCTGGTTGCTGGGAACAGCTCAAGGGGTCACCATGCTCTTCATAGTCACAGCCCTTCTCTGCTGTGGTGAGTACAAGGGGGTGGGGAAGGGGCCTGGGCAGAAGGCCGGGTGAAGGCCCGTGGGGGAGGGGGCAGAGCCCTGGCAGCAGTTTCTTTTGCAGGACTTTGCAATGGGGTATTGACAGAAGAGACTGGTGAGTTTTTCCTGCTCCAGACTGGGACATTCCTTCCTGGAGATCCGAAATAACTACAGAGTGTCAGTGTCAGTGGCCAGGGAGTGACTGGTTGGGAGGGACAGACAGCCAGGAAGGGGCACTTGCTAAAGCTGCTGGCAAAATTCAGCCTCTAATTCTGCTTTTCTGCCTGCAAAATTTCCCCCAAGCTTCTGCACTTTTCTGAGGCTCAGCTGAGACATAAGTTTCCCCTTTCCCCAGCACCTACAGAAGGAAGGAAAAGAGTTTGGGTTTGTGTTGAAAGGGGAGGTGGGCACTGTGATCTATCTGGGTAGGGGGTTCAAGGGCAAAGAAAGGGGGAAGGGAGGGAGGAGGGATGATGGCTTCATTAACTCTGCTGTTTCTAGAAATAATCATGCCAACCCCTAAGCCTGAGCTTTGGGCAGAGACCAACTTCCCTTTTGCCCCATGGAAGAACTTAACCCTCTGGTGCAGAAGCCCTTCTGGTTCAACTAAGGAGTTTGTGTTGCTGAAGGACGGGACCGGGTGGATTGCAACTCGCCCGGCCTCAGAACAAGTCCGGGCTGCCTTCCCCCTTGGCGCCCTGACCCAGAGCCACACTGGGAGTTACCACTGTCATTCGTGGGAGGAGATGGCTGTGTCGGAGCCCAGTGAGGCACTTGAGCTGGTGGGGACAGGTAAGAAAGGGCAGAGGTTCCTCTCGGGGTGACCATCAGTGCCCTGTGACTTCAAAAGTGTTCCTAAGGGTGGGGGAATGCACAGCAACCTGGAGCGCACCGTGTTTATGCTGCAAGTAGGAGAGAAGGGGCCCTGAAATGGGGGAGGTGGGTGGGGAAGAGAGTGAAAGGAGGCTAATAGGATGAGTCAAAGGCCAGGCCAGGATGGATTTCTTTTTTCCTAACAAAGTGACTCAAAGTGTCTCATCTAGGCACCTCCAAACTTCTGCCTCCTTTTCCACCCCATTTTGTTTTCCAGACATACTCCCCAAACCTGTCATGTCTGCTTCGCCCCCAGTCCGGGGCCAGAAACTGCTAATCCGGTGCAAAGGATGGCTGGCAGGCATGGAGTTTGTTCTGTATAAGGAGGGAGTGCAGGAACCTGTCCAGCAACTTGGTGCCGTTGGGAGAGACGCCTTCTTTACAATCCAAAGAATGGAGGATAAAGACCAAGGCAATTATAGCTGCCGTACCCACACTGAAAAGCGCCCCTTCAAGTGGTCTGAGCCCAGTGAGGCCCTAGAGCTTGTCATAAAAGGTAGAGCTGAAAAGAGTGTGTGAGGGGGTGGGGGGAAAGCAAAGCTCTGGGTCAGATACTCCTCTCCCCACAGCAAAATTTGCTGCTGGTCCTAGGAGCCTGTGTCCAATCTTAGAGCCAGGCAGGCGTGGCGCTGGGAGTGCCAGGGCCTCTGGCTGCATGATATTAATAGCCATAATCGTTATTAATAGCTGGGGTTTGTGGAGGGTGATTTAATTTTTCTAATTATTTTCATATCAATTATCTCATTTAGATATAGGCCAAATATTCCAGGGAGGCGAAGCAAGTACCATTTCCCTTTCTTGCCCAAATGGGCAAACTGAGCCTCAGGGAACCAGCAGAACCCTCATGACAGTTCACTGTTTTAGCTAGCCTCTATTGCCTGCCCTGATGACAGGGAGGATTCAGCTGGAGGAGGTGAGGGGTGGGGGGACAGGAGTCCCTGGGAGAAGTCCATCTACAAAGTGGATTTGCCTTGATTTTTAAATGCAACTACTTCTGAATGAATGTAGAAAACAAAGCAGCTTCCAGGAACCAATATTTGCTATATTAACTATCTTTTTTCTTAATTCGGTTTTATGCCTTTTTTTTTTTTTTTTTGCCTTCTAGAAATGTACCCCAAGCCCTTCTTCAAGACATGGGCCAGCCCTGTGGTCACTCCTGGTGCCCGAGTGACTTTCAATTGCTCCACTCCCCAGCAGCACATGAGCTTTATTCTTTACAAAGATGGAAGTGAAATCGCATCCAGTGACAAGTCTTGGGCAAGCCCAGGGGCCAGTGAAGCTCACTTTCTGATCATTTCAGTGGGCACTGATGACGGAGGGAATTACAGCTGCCGCTATTATGACTTCGCTATCTGGTCTGAGCCCAGTGACCCTGTGGAGCTCGTGGTGACAGGTCAGGAGTGGGGAAACACAGATGGAGACAGGATTGACCCTGGGACAGTGGGTGGAAGGACTGTCAGTGGGAGATGAAAGGTGCTCCTTCTAAAAGTCACCAGGTTAGAGCACAGGACTCTGTGAGCACAGGGTCATGAGTTTAAGCCACACATTGGGTGTGGGGCCTACTCAAACAAACAAACAAATAAATAAATAAAAATAAAATTCACCAAGAAAATGCTTAGGAAAGTGCCTGGCACATGGTAAATAGTCCATGAAAGGCAGCAGATTCTATTATTACTAATACAGAGAGAAGGGACAAAGGAGAGGGGAGAGGCAAGTAATTCACTTCTAGGGAAAGAAGTGAGGCAGATGGGGGTGTCCAATCCCCAATGCCAAGCTCACATGCCCAATTTCTGAAATGTTTTGGTGGCTTGGCCTTAAGCTTTACGCTTAATGTTCGCTTTTTCTTTAACTGGGTTGTCAGAGATTGGCGGGCTGGATGGCACTCAGAGAAAGGGCAAAGACCTTGAAATGACAGCTGCATATTATGCAGCCATTACAAATGATAGTTTTCAAAGGCTGATTAATGTCATAGGAAAATGTTTACTACATAAAGTTAAGTGAAAAATATTAAACTACACAACTGTGCATACATTGGGATCCTAATTATATAAATAGTTACAGCTACAATGACATGGTCACATAGAGGAAAAAAATGAAAAAGAGATATAGAGACATGTATAAAGAATGGTTATCTTTGAGTGGTAAAATTGTATTTTTTTTTAGTTTTTTTCTGTATTTTTTAATTTGCTAAATAAACACATACTGTTTGTATAATAATGCTGAAAAAGTAATCTGCAGAAAGTGGAAGGCAGGCTTCTCTCATGTTGTGATCTCTTGAATTTCAGAATTCTACCCCAAACCCACTCTTCTGGCACAGCCAGGTCCTGTGGTGCTTCCTGGGAAGAATGTGACCCTGCACTGCCAAGGGGCTTTCCAAGGCATGAGGTTTGCCCTCTTGCAGGAGGGAACCCGGGTTCCCTTACAGTTCCAGAGCACTTCTGGGAACTCAGCTGACTTTCTGCTCCATGCTGTTGGAACAGAGGACTCTGGGAACTACAGTTGTGTCTACTATGAGACAACCATGTCAAATAGGGGATCATATCTCAGCAAGCCCATTATGATCTGGGTGACTGGTAAGAACAGACAAGATATATTTGAGAAATAAAACCGAAAAACATATGGGAAGGGGAAAAAAAGAGAGAGGGAAGCAAACCATAAGAGACTCTAAAGGATAGAGAACAAACTGAGGGTTGATGGAGGGAGGTGAATTGAGGGTGGGCTAAATGGGTGGTGGGGATTAAGGAGGACACCTCTTATGATGAACACTGGGTGTTATATGTAAGTGATGAATTGTAAATTCTCCTGAAGCCAGTATTACACTATATTTAACTAACTAGAATTTAAGCAAAAATTTGAGAAAGAAAAAATAATAAACTAATTAATGATATGGGGGAAAAAAGAACAGACAAGTTATGAGACTGGGACAGAGACACCTGGAGTAGGGGTTAGGAAGTGTAGAAGGCTAGGCCAGACCATGGAGGGGGGAACTATTGTATCCAGAAGGAGAAAGATGAAGGGTTAATGCAGCGAGTGATAAGTAACTTTACTCACTACATCTTTGGTCTCTTTTTAGACACATTTCCCAAGCCATTGTTGTTTGCTGAACCCAGTTCTGTGGTTCCTATGGGGCAGAATGTTACTCTCTGGTGCCAGGGGCCAGTCCATGGAGTAGGGTACATTCTACAAAAAGAAAGAGAAACCTCTTCAGTACAGCTCTGGGGATCCACCAGTAATGACGGGGCATTTCCCATCACCAATATATCTGGTGCTAACACAGGGCGTTACAGCTGCTCCTACCACCCTGACTGGACCAGCTCTATCAAGATACAGCCTAGCAACACTTTGGAACTCATAGTCACAGGTAAGGCGATGGTGCTCTAGAGCAGGCATGAGAGCATAGAGAAGAGAGAATGGATTGCAAGAGGGCTCATGGAAATAGTTTTCAAAGAGGTCAAGGAGAGGCAAGCAATAGTCTTTCCTATTTATTGAACAGACTCTGGTGGTGGCACACTGGAAAGTGGCCTCCTCTCTCTGACCAGGAGTTAATTTCTTCTAGGTTTGCTCCCTAAACCCAGCCTCTTAGCTCAGCCCGGACCCATTGTGGCCCCTGGAGAAAATATGACTTTTCGATGCCAAGGGGAACTGCCAGACTCAACATTTGTCCTGCTGAAGGAGGGCATTCAAGATCCTTTGGAGCAACAGAGCCCAAATGGGTACAGGGCTGACTTCTGGATGCCAGCTGTGAGAGGTGACGATTCTGGGGTCTATAGCTGTGTTTATTATTTGGACTCTGCTCCCTTTGCGGCCTCTAATCGCAGTGACTTCCTGGAGATCTGGGTGACTGGTAAGGTCCTGGAGACCTCAGTAATCATCTAGATTTTGTAGTTTTGAAGTAATTAGCCCTAAGAGGGTTCAAAACCACTTTTAACTCTGGTTGGTTGTCCTGATTGGTTGCAGATAAACCCCCTAAACCTTTGCTGTCAGCCTGGCCCAGCACCATTTTCAAATTGGGGAAGGACATCACCCTTCAGTGTCGAGGACCCCTGCCAGGTGTTGAATTTGTCCTAGAACATGATGGAGAAGAAGCACCTCAGCAGTTCTCAGAGGATGGGGACTTTGTCATCAACAACATAGAAGGAAAAGGCATTGGCAACTACAGCTGCAGCTACCGCCTCCAGGCCTATCCTGATATCTGGTCAGAGCCTAGCGACACCCTGGAGCTGGTAGGGGCTGCAGGTGAGAGGATAATCCTTCCATGGCCCTGGCATGACCCACCTGGGATCCCAGTGATAGTCTGGATGGTGACCACCAAAGATGGAACAGGGAGCATTTGGAGTCTGAGACTTCAAGTGTGGTCATCTTTCTTCTAGGGATGGTGAGGCAGTAGACCTCAGATCCACCCAGAGATACAAGCAGGCCTCTACTTTCAAGGCCTCGTCCACCCCAAAAAGGAGGGCAGTGTCTGGCTTGGCATAAGCACTGGCTCTAATCGACCCCTCTGCATTCTCAACGTGGCTCCCAAGGGAACCCTGGAGGAGGCCAGATGAGGGGGGCAACAAGAGATCAGGGGAACGTATATGTGCTAATCTCCATGGCCTTGATTTCTGCCCTTTTGTCATTACAGGCCCTGCTGCTCAAGAGTGCACTGTGGGGAACATTGTCCGAAGTAGTCTGATTGTGGTGGTAGTTGTAGCTTTGGGGGTGGTGCTAGCCATAGAGTGGAAGAAGTGGCCTCGACTCCGAACCAGGTAAATACCTCATGTCAACCTCCTTCTATAAACCCAGGGCTGGTGGAAAAACAATGATCTGAATGCTCCTCAAATATCTGAGCCCCATAACACAATCTGTTTTCAGATTGATGGTTTTGGATCCTCCCTTAGTTATGTCTTTTTCTCCACACAGGGACTCAGAGACAGATGGAAGAGACCAGACCATAGCTCTGGAAGAGTGTAATCAAGAAGGAGAACCAGGCACCAACACCAGCTCTCCCTCATCAGGCTCTCAGGGAACCTCAGTGGAACTGCCAGTCCCAATATAATAGTCTCCTCCTTTACAAGAGCTTTCCTCTCCTCTCTTTTATCCTCAGAGACCTGCAAATCCAACTGGTTATACTGGGAGTCAACCCAATCTACTGCTCTTTGGCCACTAATCATCTGAGCTGGGTCAAGGGGATTCTGGGAGTTGAGAGTTCTACCAGGATGAGATGTTTCCTGAAGAGAGATCCCCCACCCCTATAACTCCTCACTGTACTGATTTACTGGTGATGAAATTCTGTTAAAAGTGTATTCTGAATTAAAAAGTATTCACTATTTAACTGCAAAAACTATGGCAGTGTTTTTTCCATGGGTGTGTTGTTCACTTATAGCTTGGAAATGTTGTATTGGAGCTGACCTCCATGGCAGAATAAGAGATCATGGGCTGCTAGCACAAAGGAAGGAGTTTAAGGATGGAGTGAGGGAGGAGGGGAGGCTCCAAAAGAGTACTTCCCAATGTGGTTTGAGACATGGTTCAGTGAGGAGAATGTCCTTTTGTCCTTCAATCTCACAGATGAATGGATGGATAGATGGATGGATGGATGGACGGCAATATTCCCTCCAAGTTCAGCCCAAGGAGGGCAAACATTGAAAGTGTATCATTGAACACTACACCGAAAACTAATGATGTACTATATGTTGGCTAATTGAATTTAAATAAAATAAAATAAATAAAGTAAAATAAAAAGAAAGAATATCCTTTTCACTGTGTTACTTCTAGGTCCATAATATACCTGCTTTCAAACATTAGGATTAGCCCTCTGCAGAACTTTGAAATTGATGAATTGTGCTTTGTGGCCCTTACCGAACAATCACGGAGTGTACATTAATTCACTCTTAAGTATAAATGATTAATAAAAGCTGAATATTTTGCCATTCCCTGAAGAGAGTTTTGTTTTTCTGAAAGAATGGGCCTCTGGTAGTGGGATCTCAGAGAGTGAGTAAGCAAGTGAGGTGGTTGAAGTGGTTTGTTTGGAGCAGGAAGGGTGGGGGGTGCATGCTCCCAGGACTCCAGATGGATACCAGCTTGCATTCTGAACCCCTGATCTTCCTCCCTGGATCAACATACCATTTGCTCTATGGGTGGGAGTTCAGTATACATCAGGGGGATTGGATTAGGGAAGGGGGCTTACCTAGTTCCTCAAACCTGTTCTTGACCTACAGGTCCTAGAGGAGGTCATGATTCCTCAAACCTAACCCTTAAAGTTCCTTACCTCCCAACACCGTTTAATTCTAAGATAACACAGTTCAGTAGAGCAATGCACAGGGGTGCTGCACACAGTTTTTTTTTTTTATCCCAGTTTACAATAAAATTTTATTATAAGATAAAATAAAATTTTACATTAAGGAGCTTATTTACCCAGCAACTTAATGGGGGAAAAACGCATCTCATTTCCCTTAATCCTTACAGAATGAAACACTGAATACTATAGACTAATTTGTATTAAGCTCTTTGGAATGTAGAAGTACAAAGTTTTGCTCTGATTTCCATCTGATGAGATTCTGTTAGTGGCTTATACTAATTTCTTATGGTGTTTCTAAAAATTACATTTCAAAAGTGTTTTTACACTTGAATTTAGCAAAGCATAATTGTTGCTTTCTGCTCAGCACTACTCTCTGCCTTCAAACTGTTAATCCCTAACCCTTGATCAAGCTGTACATTTTGAACACTAACGAGAGGCTTGTTCTTGGTCCTTGGTTTTAGGAATAGAAGTACTTTGCTCAGATCTGATTTTGTTTTCCAGTCATCAGGTGTTCCAAAGTGTATTATCAAGGCTAATGGCAGGGTTGTACAAGTTAACAAGTCATTACCATAGCTGTTAACCAAGGGAAAGAGAAAGGGGAAGAAAAGAGCAGAGGGCCAAGGTCTGAAATTAGAGAAGCCTCTGAGTTAGAAGAGCAGGAAGAAGATGAGGCAAAAATGACAGAAAAAAGACTCTTGTGAAATCCAGACATTGAACCTGGGGTCTTCTATGTCAAAAAGATTTAAATACGGGTGCTCATGAAATCAGATAAAATTTTGATAAACCTTTCAATGAGAAACAAATAGTGAGAAATATTGTGACACTGGACTGTTAGTTGGTTTTCTAAAAACATTCACATATACCATTCTTTCACTTAGAGAACCAAGTTCTACATGTTTTAGAAAGGAAAAAATAGTTGTCAATTAACTGTGAAATACTTAAAGACAAAGAGCGACTTTGGGAGCTAACTTTCCTACTTGCTGTCAGAGCTATCTCAATGAATTAAATATCTATTTATAATGCAGAAGTCGTCACAAACTATCTCAATGAATTAAATATCTATTTATAATGCAACCTTAGCTTGTTGCTGACAATGCTCCACATGGCACTTTTTTTCAACCTGGTTGCCATGGGAATCAGTCCCTTTACCCCTGGCTGGCCTCTAATCATCAGCCTAGCATCGAGTAATTTCTGGGAAATGGAATCTCTGTTAGGGTGGAATGAACCTTTAGGAGCATAATTTGTCTCAGGGATGCCAGGAACAGAGGCCAAAGATCCTCTCCCCATGTTTAAAAAACAAATATAAATTACCCCTGATCCTTGAGCTCACATAACTTTGGCCGAAGCATCTCACAGCTACAAAGATTGTCAAGGTGGTGTGGTCCAATCCCCAACCCAGTACACAGTCTCCTTCATAGCAGAGCTAATTGTCTCTTTCTGTACACCTCCAGGGATGAGGAGCCCACCACTTCATGACACAAGCTGAGAATTTCAAATTGTTTGATTGATACCACGTCTGTCTGTGTACATTCCCTTTGTATTCACTGGCTCTAGTTCTGCCTCAAGTCGCAACCCAGATGGAGTCTACTTCTTACACACAAAAGTCTTACAATGCCCAGAAGTTACGAGTTGTCCTCCCTGAGTTCAGAATATCTCAGTAGTGGCGCTTCCAGGGTTTGGCCAACATTCTTTTGCAAATGTATCTCTATGTAGTTAACTCAGTTACCCAGGCTTCAGAGGGGGTAGAGTTCATGTCCGCCCAATTCCTGCCAGGTTCAACGACAACAGCTCTTTTACATATTTTATATATCCATTACTGTATAGAAGAATCTGCTATAGAATATTTAACAGTGATTAAATGATGAGATGAAAAATAAAGCAGAGAAAGGAGATCCATAAGTGTGTGTCTGGTGGGGACATTGCCGCAATTTAAAAAGGGTAGCTGAGGGGCACCTGCGTGGCTCAGCACAATCCCAGGGTCCTGGCTTTGAGTCCAGGCTGGCCTCCTTGCTCAGTGGGGAGTCTGTTTCTCCCTCTGCCTGCTCCTCCCCCTGCATGTGTTCTGTCTTCTCTCTCTCTGACAAATAAATAAAATTTTTTTATATATTTTATTTATTTATTTGACAGACAGAGATCACAAGTAGGCAGAGAGGCAGGCAGAGAGAGAGGAGGAAGCAGGCTCCCCGCTGAGCAGAGAGCCCGATGCGGGGCTTGATCCCAGAACCTTGGGATCATGACCTGAGCCGAAGGCAGAGGCTTTAACCCACTGAGCCACCCAGGCCCCCCATAAATAAAAATTTTTTAAAAAATAAATTAAAAGGGTAGCTGAGAGTACCTCACCAAGAAGGTAAATTTGACTTACAGTTTGAAGGGCACGCAGAGCAAGGCATGCAAATATCTAGGTAAAGCGTGTTCTTGTCAGGGAGAGCAGCAAGTGCAACAGCCCTGAGACAGGAGAATGCCTGGCTAGTTGGAGGAACTGTGACTAGACTCTAGTAGCTGGAGCTGATTAAGTAAGAGGGAGAGCAGGAGATGAAGTCAGAGAGGTTGTGGGAACCAGGCCAAGCAAGACCTTCGTAGGTCTTTGTAAGGATTTTGACTTACACCATGAGTAAAATAGGAAGTCACCACAGTGACATGATTAGACTCACATTTCCAAAGGACTATTTGGTCTTCTGCATGGAGAATGGACTGAGGTGTGAGGATGGAAGCAGAGAGATCTGCTAGGAGGCGATTGCAATGATCAGGCAAGAGAGGGGGAGATAGGTCAGTACAGTAGCAGAGTGGTGAGGAGAAATGGTTGGATTATTGCTGTAATCTGAGCCAAGAGCCAACAGAATATGCTAACAGATTGGATGTGGGGTGTGTTCTGTAAACATTTTCATTAGAAGAAAGAACTGTTTCAAATGTTGTCTTAGTGTTTCCCTCCCTGGGTTATTTTAATCTTATCCTCAAGAAAGAGTTTTCCAATCCCTCCCAAGCCAGGTCACCACTTTTGGACAGTTCGTCAATGAGTTTGTCATTGTCTCTCTAGAAACACTGTGAGCAAAATGCAATCCTGTACATCTGAAGTGACCTGACTGACACAGAGCACACAGGACAGTGAAACATCATTTTCCAGGATCTCAACTCACCATTTCTACTAATGCCATCTAAAATTACATTAGTCCTTGGATGTCCAGGTCACCCTGTTGTCTCATAGGAAACTTGTGGTCAACGAAAACCCACAGCTCTCTTTCACACAAGCTCTTCCCAGTTCAATCCTTTCTTGTTTTTTACTTGTAAGGGTGATGTACTATTTTGCAACTGAGTTTTTATCTCAGATATGAGACTTGACGTTTATTCCTGTTACATTTCATCAAATGGGCTCTAGCTTACAGACATCATATGTTACCACTTAGTGAGCCTTCTTCAATATTTCACACATCTAGCCACTACCTACCTTGTTTACTCCTAAAAGCAATTCTGTGTGGCCCCGTGCTATTATCATCCCCATTTTACACATGAGGAAACAGAGGCTTGAACAGGTTATGTAACATGCCCAAGGCCACCGAGCTCATAACCAAGGAAAGAGTTGGAATTAGAATCCAATTTTGCCTGATTCCAAAGCCAGATTCTCCCATGCTAAATTTTGGGTAGCACAGTATCTAGAACATAATAGGTGCATCATAAATGTTTATTAAAGCCCCCCTTCACATCTTACTTTTTGTTCATGTTATTGAGCTGATACTCATATTCACTTGGTATTTGTTGTGCTCTGTTTTAGAGCTTTATATTTATTAGACATCTTAATCTTTACAATAGATTTATGAGATAGGTACTATCTTTATTCACATTTTCTACAGAGAAGGCAACAGAGGTAGAGATGAAGCAACCTGTCTAGGTGACACAGCCAGCAAGAATTGGGGACAGGCAGTCTGGCTCCAGAGTTTGTGTTTATAACCATTAAGCTATGCTGCCTCACGGTATTCTGAGGTCTTGAACTTGCACTCTCAAGGGAAGGAAGTGCCTCAGTCTAGCTCACCATCCACCGCCCAGTACTAAACCCACAGCCCTCCTGCTGAAATCCATTTGGGCCTCCCTCTTTTCTGTTTCCCTTTCTTATTGATGAAACCTGGTCTCCAGGCTTAGTAAGAAGGAAGACTTGCTCATGTCCCCAAATTTAGTCTTGGTCTCTCTACTTCCTTCCCAGGACTCCATGACATTGCTCTCACACAGACCAATTTTTTCAAGCCCCTTCTTTAAGGAGGGTCCCAACTCAGTTAAATGACCCCCATTCTGAATAAATATCTGGAAAAAAAAGCCCACTTGTTTGATGGTGGCATGTCAGTAGAGGCCTAGAGAAGAAGGATGTTCCCTCAGTCCCTTTGCCACCCCGTAGACCCCTAGATCACACACCATTATATCAGACTACGGTAAATTAAGTCTATAGGATCCTAGCTAGAGTCATGTTTCAAACGTTGCATGATAAATGAGTATGGAGAAATTGAAGCCATTCACACAACTTATTGGCCCATTAAAGATGACTTTTAGTGATGAAATCCTTTGTTATTTCAGAAGGCCATCTTTGGCACCATATGTTAAAGGCCCGAGGATGCTAGCAAAATATATCTGAGGGGCTAGAATTAATTTTGAGCTAGAGATAAATTCTGTAAAGGGTGGCATGTCATAAGAAACTTTTCAAAATTAGCCAAAGTTCCTTTATTTTGCAGGATCATTACCCAAACAGTTATTCCATTTTAACCCAGCAGTCAATCCTGGGGAGTCTATCAATTGTTATCCCAAAGTTAGAATTGATCATATTCATCTGGACACAGTGAAGGAATCCTAGACTTAAGAATATTTGAATTGGCAAGGTCATCAGAAATGATGCAATGCACAGACTTTCTACAACATACCAAACAAATGGCTGACCAACCTCTGCTTGAACCTTTCTGGAAGAGGGGTACAGGCAGTGTAGGAGTGGTGGAGGGTGTAGGGTGTAGGGTAAAGGACACTTACTACCTATAAGGAGTGGTTGTTCCTTCAATTATCAGGTAACTGGAATGGTGAGGAAATTCTTTGAACGTTCTGAAAGTTGCCTTCTTTCAGCTTTTGTACCCATTGTCCCACAGAAAATGTTTAACACAAAATATATCCTTAAGCTTTTGCTTTTCCAGGTAGAACATTTCTTCAAATGCTGCAACTAGAGTAAAACAATGCCTTAGATATGCTCTAACCAACTTTAAATACAAAGAAATCACCTCCATTGTGATGGACACTATACTTCCATTAATATAACCCTGAAATCTCAATAGTATATATAACAACCACATGACACTATGATGAAACTTCATGCTAACCAAAACTCTCATGCTTTTTATTTATTTTTTAAGATTTTATTTTCAGTTACTCTCTACACCCAAAGTGAGGCTTGATCTCACAACACCTGGATCAAGAGCCACATGCTTTATGGACTAAACCAGCCAGGCACCCCTCCCATGTCTTTTAAAGAAGTATTTCTAAGCCTTGCTTTCACTCTGAGTTTATGTAGTTAATTTTAGAGCTGAAATGTATAATTTCATATTTGTCCCAACTACATTAGAGTAAGAAGGTCTTTTTTTTGTTGTTTTGTTTTGGTTTTGGATGTTTGGCTTCCAACTATTTGTCCCCTTGGCAAATTACTGAATCTGTGAGCCTCAGTTTTTGTATCTGTAAAATGTAGATAATCACTATTCTAATTTTGCAAGGCTGTAGTGAGGATGAAATGAGCAACATATGTGAAAGTGCTCTGTAGTTAGAAAAGTATCATGCCACTATAAGGCCTAATGATGATGACAATGAGGATTCTTCTTTTCTATAGTACAGTGTACACAGATATCCCCCCCCAAACTTGGCCTTAATCCCAAATTTTGTCAGTCTTATCTTCATCCTCATTAAAATTGAAAGCACATGTCTTTCTGGGTTTGCAGTAATTTATTAAATGCCTACATTTTGTATATGATCATTTAATGAGTTAAACATTCAACTGTCTGTACTATCAGCCTACCCCATTTTTCTACTCTGTCTGAAAGAACATCAGAGAAGTGTTTGTCAAGATTCTTGCTGAAGCCCAGGTAAATGATTTTTGCAGCTTCCTCTTGTAAGCCCATCCAAAAGGAAATGAGCTTAGTCTGGCATGACTTGTTCTTAATGAACCCACGCTGGTTCTTCATGATTAGTAAGTCCCTTTCCAAGGGCTCAGAAATCATCTTCTTAATAATCCATTCTAGAAGTTTGCTGGCGATCAACGTCAAACTCACCAGGCTAGCATTTGTAGATTCTCCTTGTCTTGTTGGGGGGGGGGGATGATTGTTTTATTTAGTCTTTTGGCAACTCTTTCCTTATCCATGAGTCTTTGGAGACTACCGAGACATCCAAGTTTATAAGACAGACCAAAAAGAAACAATGCTAGCTCCTAAGCTGTCTTTCACTTTTCCTCATTTTATTGAAGTGGTAGAATTCATTTTGGTTAGACTGATGTAGACATCTTCTGTAATTGAGGTTATAGAGTTTATATGCTTTATTTTAGAAAACCCAGAAAGTCAATGGTAGATTGGTTAACAATGAAAAGTGTCCTTTACAAGGGATGCTTTACAAGAGCTCACACTTCTAGAGCCGTGCTTAAACTTTAATGGGCACATGAATCACCAGTGGATCCTGTTAAAGTGAAGATTTTGATTCAGTAGATCTGGGGCAGAGTGTAAATTTAGGCATAATTCCCAGGTGATATCCATGCTGTGGTTACACAGGCGATACTTTGCATAGCAAGGCTCTAGATTAATCACTCTAGACCTTGGTTACTCTAGACCTTAAGAGCTTTTAAAAACCTCCATGGCCAAACTGTTCCCCATTAAGTAAAGCAAAATACCCATTCCTAGGTCCCTGGTGTTGGGACCTAGGAATGGGTATTCCTGAAGCTCCTTGAGTTACTCCAGCGTACAGCCAAGGGTGAGAGTACTCTCCTAAAACTAGTTATATTTAATCTTTTGGCCAGTAGTCTTTAGGAGGACTCAAACTTTATGCCTTGACTCATGCAACTGTTGCACCTGCCTATTATAAGCCCATACATAAAGACATTCTTTTTCAGTAAATATTGTTAACCAAGAGTATTGGAAGTGTTGTAAGAGACTATATTTCAGTGTTGGTAAATTTACGGTTACTTTTGCTTTCCTACTGCTGCCTACTACCATAATTGAGGGGTCAGTAGGGTGACATGTGTGGGAAGAAGGTTAGGTTAGAAATAGTTTTGTATCATGGAACACTACATTAAAAACTGATGAACTGTATGGTGACTAACATAACACAATAATAATAATAATAATAAAAGAAATAGATTTGTAGCAATAAAAACTCACGTTTCCTCAATGGGTTGTATTAAATAACAGTACCACTTGTACAACAATTAAGAAACTACTATAGAAATGGCCAGGTTGTGCTTTGGCTTAGACAAAGACAGAAAACTCCACTTATAGTAAACATCTCTCTTTTGATCAGAGTGAATATACACATAAAATAGAATATGCTTTATTACTAAATCAATTCTGTGTTTATTGATAGCAGCTTAATGACAGCAGAGACGGGCTAGCCCAGGCAACTGAAAGAATTTGAGACATATTATATGAAACTGTAAGATTCAAAGACAAGTCATTGAAAGGTATAGTCTTCCATGAAGATTCCTCAACATAAAGGTTAAGGATCAACACTATGAAAGAACAAAAAAGTAACAAAGAGCAGCCATTGGAATTTTACAGATCTGAACATTTCTTAGTTGAGCAATGCTGATGTAAATCCCCTTCTTGGCAGCCAAGCACAGGGAGAAAGCCTATCAGTCTGCGGGTGGGGTGTGTGAAGGGCAATGGCTTGGCTGGCACTCCAGCTAGGGGCATACCAGAGGGAGAACAGCCAAATGAGGCCAGGCTCAAAGAGGAACAAAGAGCAGACCGGATGGTGGCAGGTCTCAAAAAAGTTCTAGGCAAGAATCCTCCCTCAGCAGCAATTCTTGCTGGCGCCAGACCTGACAATCCTTTGGGACAATGTGGAAAAGGGCCACTCTGAGGCCTGCTAATAGGATCACCATTATTCCACTACTGACCATTTTACAACATTTAGAGTCAACTTTCAGCAAATTCCTTCTTTTTATGTCCTGAGCATACATTAGAGAATCTAAAAATGGAAGGCCTCAGAAGGAGAATTTGTAGCTCCTGCAAGGAAGGAAGGACCCTGTCAGAAGCTTTTCCAGTGACTTATTTCCTCCTGAAGAACCTCCCAAGGACAAAGAAGAGATGGGACTGCACTTACAGCCCTCTCCTTCAGAACTGAGCTCATCCCTACTTCTCACTCCTTTCACACCTCCACACTTCTTCCAACATTTCATCCTAAACCCTCCATCAACCCGGTAAATCAAAGAGAACAAACAAATCACTCCCTTATAACATATTTTAGTTCCAGATGCCACTCAGTGTGGCATCAGCAGGTCAAGGATCACCGTTCTGAAAGAGACAACCCTAGTCTGAGAGGTTTTTCTTGCATGGTCCCTAATCATTGTTCCATGCTCTCTGTTAGATTGCACCCACTCAGTCTCCCAAGGCTAGCACACAATGATACTCTTAAACCTCTTCATCTGTCCAAAAACAAAACAAGCCACAAACCCTTCTGAAGTGGCACAGTACACAAACAGTTCATTTTATGATTTGGTGAAGAATATGAGCTTTGGAGATGTGAAGCAAACCCAGGGTTTGCATCCCCCATTGCCACTTACCAGCTGCACACACTTGCTTCCCACTAGAATTCTTGGCACCTCTGTCCCTCCTCATGTCAAATGAAAATGAATACTAATAGTACTGAATTGAAAAAAAGGGTTGTTATGAGGATTGTCTATTATGTGCATCAACTGCATGCAGTAAGTAAATGGTCAATAAATAGTAGCTTTTCCCCCCTAGACTTTTCTTGAGGCAACTATAAAGAAAACAACTAGTGAGGTTTAAAAGATACTAACTGCAAACAAAAGTTGAAGGCTACAAAGTCACAACAATTTGAAAGGAACATACAAGAAAAAAATCATAAAAATCACAACCTGAGGTAATCACTGAAATATGAATAGAAATAACCTTGAGCTGTCTCTGCCCCAGCCTTGCTGAAGTTCAAGATTTTTGCTTTTTCTTTAAACCGCAGATGAAGTTCCCTGGTCTAGGAATCAAACAAACCCGGGATCACATGCCAGCACTGTCCCTTACCAGCTCTGGGACCTTGGACAAGTCCCTTAATTTCCCCCAGCCTCAGTTCCCTCATCCGCAGAAGAAGGAAAACTAGAGTACCCAATTCCTATGGCTGCAGTAAGGATGTAATGGGCTTGTTAGAGCATAGGAGCTCAATAAAAAGAAGTTGCTCTATGGGGTTATGGACATTGGGGAGGGTCTGTGCTATGGTGAGTGCTGTGAAGTGTGTAAACCTGGCGATTCACAGACCTGTACCCCTGGGGATAAAAATATATTATATGTTTATAAAAACTTTTTTTTAAAAAGTTGCTCTAATTAGCTTATGTTCCTACCTCCTGAGTCTGTGAATTTCTAGGGCTGTGTTCATGGATACCATCCACATTTGAGGAGTTCTTTCACATTCTCTTTCCTCCTAGGTCCTCTTTTGCTTTCCGGGAAAACGAGCGGACATATTTCCACCCATCCGTTGAGCTTACTTATCTCAATCACTCCAAGGAGGAAAGAAGCAGAGGAAACACACCCCCAAACTGTCGGAGACCCTGCAACCCTGCCGAGCAAGAGTGGGAGGGGCAGGATGGGAGGCAGAGAAAGGCAATCATTACACGTCTGCCTTTTTGGCCCCTCCTCTACACCTGCTAAAAGCACACTGGGCAGCTCTGGAAAAGAGCGCAGAGTGGTGTGTCAGTTCCGCTGCTCCCTCCAGTGGTTGGGCCTGGAGAAGTCATGAGGTGGAGATGGTGGGAGGAGCGGAAAACAGCAACAAATAACCTCAATGACAACCATAATAACAATGACAACAGTAGCAATAATCCACCACAGGCTCATAGGGAAGAAAGTATGATCATAAAACCAACAAAAATAGTATATGTGGTTGTCCTGTGAAGAGAGAGGACTAAAGTTCTGGGAAGATTCATAGATAAGAATGAATCATGAGAATTATAATTAATATGGCAAAGATCACAGTAATCCTTAATAGGCTCATGTAGAAGAGGGAATAATCATGATTATAAAAGCAATACTTAGCAATTACTCCCTACACATCAGTGCTAAGTGCTTTGTATGTATTATTCCACACAACCCTAAGGAACTTGCACCTCAGAAAAATTAAGTAACTTGCCCATGGTCATAGGGTTAACAAGTGGCAAAGCTGGTATGAAAATCCAAATAAATCTGACTCCAAAACCCGTGCACTTCCCCCTGTACCATGCATGCAATGGCAATGGGAGGAAACCAGCTGACCGAGCTGGTTAGGACACCTATTTGCCTTCCAGTTCTCAGCTACGGAAGTCTGTGAAAGTCTGCAGGATTCTGAGCACGGCTGACTGGTTACCATGGGAGCCACCTTCTCTCCCCTAGGCTCTTATTATCAATCCTGGACAAGGGGCTTCAGGAAAACAGAATTCTCTTCCACCTCCAGTAGGGTGGCAGTTTCCCCACTGAGTAGAACATTCTGGTACCCAGAGAACCAGGTGTGTCATCTTCTCATAAATGTGTGAATTGAGGGACATGAGGGAAATTCTTCCTCCCTAATTGCCAATGTTTGAAATTGGACCTTTGGAACATTCTGTACTTTATTAAAATGCAAATACCTGTTTTGATTCATTTACACCACAGTGTGAATCTTTTAGTTCATCATTTCCAAGAGAACTAGTCTCTGAGACTTTCTCATCCTAACATAGTTAGGAATATAGGCAAAGCCCTTCACAGTATCTCCATCTCTAGCTTCAATTGCCCCATTCTCCATCGTAACACCTCCCACCACACTCCCGCTCAAACCAACACCTTTGAATATGTTAATATTCCCTCTACCTGGAATAGCCTCTATGTCTCTTTTACCTACTTCTTAATTGTCAGTCAAAATTCAGTACAGATGCCAACCTCCTTCCAGTGAACTTCCCCTAGGCACCCACACACTACCACACACAGGGCTCTATGGCCTGGCTTAGGACACTATCCCCTGTGCTATTAGAGCAGCTCTATTTTTATCTCTCTATCCATATAGATGATTATATATATAATATAATTATAATTATTATAAATATTATATATAATATATATTATATATTATATTAAATATTATAAATATTATATAAGAATAATTATATAATATATATAATCATCTATATGGATATATATGTACATATATATATAAACACTTGTGGCATGTATGTTAGTTCCATCTAAAATAGTATTATTTAATCAGAATAATATTAGTAACAATAAATGTACATGGTTAAAATACACAGGCAGCGCAGATTATGAAGTGAAAAATAGAATATTTCTATATCCCTCCCACCACAGTCTTAATCTCCAGAAATAATCTCTGTTAATTGTTTTTTATGTATTTTTCCAAAAATGTTGGATGCACATACAAGACTATCTGTATATGTTTCATTTTCACACGGGAAGGATCATATTGTTCTGCACCTTTCTTTTCTCACTCTGAAGATCTTGGGGAACTCCCCTTACCGAAATATATATGTGTTCTTAATCTGTTATAAAATATTCAAAGCATAGACGTATCCTGATTTCCTTACCTATCCAAGAGTCTGTTTTTGTTGTTGGTTTGGTTTGTTGCTGTGGCTCTTGCTTCAATTTTCTTTGCTGTTAGAAACAGTGTTGTGATGAACATCTTCTTACGGATATATATTTGTTTCTTTATATGCATATGCACTTAGGATACATTCTTGGAGGTAGAACCACCGAATTGAATGATATGGCCTTTTACAGTCTTGATAAATACGTCACATTGCCCTCCAAAAGTGTACCTCCAAATTATACTCCAGCTGATTTCAAACAGGAGTTATTGTATCTCTACATCTTGAAAAGCATTAGGTTTTATCATGTTTCAAGTGTGGTAGGGGGAATTATACCTCACTCTTTTGATTTATCCTTAATCATCAGCACATTTGAGTCAAATTTTTATATTCATTTGACATTTTTTTTTCCTGTTAAAAATTTTTAGCTACTTTTCTGTGGGGTCATTTCCCTTCATGCACTGTGAAAGTTTTTGGTACACATACTTTTAATTATTGTTTCTAAATTTTAAAAAGGGCTTGAAAAAATCTTGTCAAATATGTAACCCTTTTTTTCTTAGTTTATCATTTGTCTTTTGACCTCCTTATTCATTTGCTATTGCCATATATAAGTGATAATATTTATGTAGTTGAATGTATTAATCTTTTCCTTTAGAGTATCTGGTTTTTGTAGCACACTTATTTAGAAATGTCTCTTTCTTGCAAGATTATAAAAACAATCACCTTTGCTTTCATCTAGTACCTTATGGTTTTTCCTTTTTTGGGTATTTAAGTCAAGTGATACAGAATTTATTTTGGTGTAAGGGATCAGGTACACATTCAGGTATTTTATTTGAACGACTAGCCAGTTGTGTAATCACTTTGTATTTTTTAATTTTCATTTGTCTCTTCCACTAGAATCTGAGCTCTTCCAAGAAAAGAGCCCTACTTTACTAATGGTTGTAACCCAACATCTAAACTGTGCCTAGAACATAATACAATTTAGTCTATACATGTTGAACGAATGTCAGATATGGTTTCAGTTTCCTCTGCTGGTGAACAAGGACTGCTGGAAAGTCAATTAGTAACCGTTTGCCAGATTTTGTTAACTCTCCTGCTAACCCAGTGGGAGCCTCTTCTCATCAGCTACTGCTTTGTACCTATAACCTCTTACCCAAGCTAGCTAACTTAAAAGGCTAGATAGACATGACCTGAGACTAATTAAACATTGCAGGCTCATGGTAAAAAATATAATAAAACTCCATCTGGCCAAGAAGCCCCCTACTCCATGATTACTACTGCCTGAAATTCTATCTTTAGGACTTGATGTCCTTTATTAAAATGTAAATATCTCCTTGAGCTGAGTTTCTTTATTCATTCATATGGAAGTGTGAAGTTTTGTTGCCTAATTCAAAACAAAACAAAACAAAAGTCTGTGACAAAAAGTTTTGAGAGGATGGCTGGAAAGAGGTAAAGGGCAAAAGAGGGATCAGTTAGGAGTGCTGGAGCAAGGGAGTGCATGGAGGAAAACTCTTAATTCTAACATTCTAACATGCACTTTGAGGTACCAAGCCGCTTAATCACAAATTACATCATCCTACACACCCTTCCCAGAATTTCAGCAATCTAGACTGTCCAGACTCATTGAACATATTTGTAGGGAACTATTTAAATTAGAGGAAATTACATCAGTCTGTTGAACGCTAATTTCTTTGGAGTGTTTTTGAGAATTTTATCTTGAAAGAACATATGGGTATTCTATTTTTATTTAAAGAATCTAATAGTTTATTCCAGTGCCCAAAGTGCCTTCTCATCTTCTGTTGACTCCAAACTTAACATCTACCTGATTAAAAGTACTGTGGGGAAGGAAATGGCAAAAAGAAGGTCAAGATGTACCTCTGCATTCTTCTGACTTGAGGTTGTTAAATGCATGTCGTCAAACTCTCTCTTCCCCATTTTGTCTGGTTGAAAAGAAACCCTAATTTTAAGGATCTTGAATTGGTGTGACTTTCAAACCTGCTCAGCACCTGGGCCTGTGCTTTGGGTGTTGACGTCAATGAGCAATGGGGGTTAATAAAGTCATTTTCCTGGTTTATTAGAATCTCTCTCTTTGCACCCAGGTCATTCCTCACATGCCCTGGTCATGTTGGCCTAAGCTACTTCCATCACAAGCTGTTTTTCATTTCCTAGTTTGTATGAAAAATTGACCATAAAAGTCTGTACATGAGGCACTTGTTTATTGCTAATCCATTCCCGGAGTTTGAAGGGAATGAAATAACTAATGGACTCTGAAATTAAGCCCTTATTAAAAAGTGTATATTCAATGGAAATTGCAGCATTTGAGTTAATACCCATTCATATCTTACTTAGCATGAATTAGTGTTGGAGTCTTCCTCACAGAAACTCTGAGGACAGTTTGGAAAAGAACAAATAGAAAGGGAAACAGGGCATTGGACCCTTGGGGACAGAGTACCACCAGACCTAAAAAGACCCTGAAACAAGAAGTAGAATCTTCTGTTTTCTCCAAATCCATCTGAAATCTGGCCCCAGAAATGAACGCTCTGGAAATTCCCACTAATTTATTAACCTTAGGTAATATTCAGTGATGAACCAGAAGACTCCAGAATTGAATTGAATTGAAATAGCATTTATTGAGAAAAATATAAATATTTTAAAGGTCCTGTAAAATAAATATATGCACATATATATTAAAATAATCACTATAATGTAGAGGCTGATGATATTAATGGCAAGCCATATTTATTGAGCACTTGCTTTTTGTCAACCACCATATGAATAATAACTCATTTAAGACTAACAATAATTTTTAGTAAAGCACTATTATACTCTCAGTCTTACAGAAGAGGAAAATGAGATTAGTAACTTGCCCAATATCATCCAACTAATAAGCAGAATCCTCCTTTACTGGCTGAAAACCAAGGCTAAGCCCAGAAGTCCTATTCTGAACCATTGTGCTACTTAACAGTAGGCTTGTGTTGCTGCTGCTGCTGCTTGTTATCTCCAGGCCCCAAGTCCACAGCAATTCCTACTCTGGATATAATTGAGTCAGGGTTGGCCTTTCTGTATATTACTTTCTCTGGCCAGACCCCACTCCTCTAGATACTTGGAAGGCCATTTTCATACCCCACTTTGGCCAGACCCCACTCCTTTAGATACTTGGAAGGCCATTTTCGTACCCCACTTTGGCACTTCCCTCCTAAGTTGACTGATTCATATGAAGTGAGGATACATCTCTTGCACATCAGGCATTTTCCTAGGTGCTTTCACATTTGCTTTTCTTATTTAATGTTTCAATCTTTGAGGTAGAGATTATCATCTCCATTTGACAGATGGGTAGACTGCGACTAGAGTAAGAATATACCTAAGACAAGTTAAAGTTTGGATATAGGCCTGATTCCAGAATTTGAGGGGACTGGTATGATATAAATAATTTATATTTCTCCAGAGTACCTGCACGTGAAAAGGAGACTTCTTAAAGGATTGAATGACTAACAAATGTTAGAATCTCTGGTAAAAGAGACTGGTAAATGAGGCATATATTTTGGGACAAGAGGCTTCTATCCTAGGGTCTTCTTCATATCAACCCAAGCAGGAGCTTGCTCCTTAAGTCCTATCTTTCCCCCCAACACACATATCACTGGCTTGGTTGACCTTGCTCCTGGTCTGTCCTTTCCCTTGCTAAGATTATCCTGCAAATCATTGCAGAAATACAAAGGTCACTCTCTAGCTTTGCTCCCCTTTTCCTGGCTCAGTCTGGTTCTTACATAAAGGCAAAGAGTTCGTCATATATTGGAAAAGTTAGATGGGGGTAGCGGGAGCTTTGCCTAGCCCTTTTGGACTGGGACAAAAGTATCTGGAAGCAATCAGTGGGTCCTAGGATAGTCTCATTGGCTCAAGCCTTTTTAGAACTCAAAGTGTCCCTCTTAATCCTGCCATGGGAACCACAATAAAAAGATGCCCCCTCCTCTGTCTCTCCAACATTGATGAATTATTAAGTCTTTTTATTTCTAATTTAAATAAATTAGAATAGGGACTTAGACTTTCTAGCATAGACAATTTTATTTACCCAGTCACTTAATGAAACATGCACCATTGAAGCTTTGCAGTACTTAAGCACATGGAACACTATAGATTAATTTTAAGTAGTTTTGCCTTTGGGATACCAAGCACTCTCCTTCAGTTTTACTAGATGAGAACCCGTCAGGTGTGTATGCTAATTTTATAGTGAATCTGAAAATTTTAGCTGCAAATCACCTCTCCTTATTCTTTAGTGAAGCCACTTTGACACTGCAAAACAGTCTTTTTTTTTTTTAAGATTTTACTTATTTGACAGAGCGAGATCACAAGTAGGCAGAAAGGCAGGCAGAGAGAGAGGGGGAAACAGGCTCCCTGCTGAGCAGAGAGCCCAATGCAGGACTTGATCCCAGGACCCTGAGATCATGACCTGAGCAGAAGGCAGAGGCTTATAACCCACTGAGCCACCCAGGCGCCCTGCGAAACAGTCTTTATCCAACTCCACCAAACTGCCTCACTGGTACTACTTCCAATATGACCTGACTCCATTAAAATTTCTTGCTTTGGGATGTCTGGATGTCTCAGTCAGTTAAGTGTCTGCCTTTGGCTCAAGTCAGGATCCCAGGGTCCTGGGATTGAGTCCCTCATTGAGTTTCTGCTCATTGGGGAGCCTGCTTCTTCCTCTCTCTCTGCTTCTCCCCGCCCCCCTCATGCGCTCACTCTCTCTCGCTCTCTCTCTGACAAATAAATAAGTAAATAAAGTCCTTAAAAATATTTTAAAAAATAATAAAATGTCTTGCCTTAACACACTAAACACACTGGATTCATGTCTTACCTTCAATTGAAGATCTCAGATCTGTGGGAAGAGTTGAATTTTTAAGATGCAGATGTTTACAAATTTGAATTTTAAAACTATATTTTCTTTATTTGTTATATTTTTTCCTTAAGAAAATGGATATTTTTTATTTTTTTACATTCAATTAGCTAACATATTAATTAGCTAACATCATTAATTTCAGATATAGTATTCAATAATTCATCCGTTGTATATAACACCCAGTGTTCATCACATCACATGCCCTCCTAATAAAAGCTCTACAATCTATAAAGAACTCATCAAACTCAACACCCAAAAAACAAATAACCAGTTAAGAAATGGACAGAAGATATGCACAGACATTTCTCCAAAGAAGACATACAAATGACTAACAGACCATAAAAAGATGCTCACCATCACTCATCATCAAGGAAATACAAATCAAAACCATGATGAGATACCACAACACACCTGTCAGAATGGATAAAATTAATAACAAAAAAAAAACTGGTGTTGGAGAAAGCGGAACCCCCTTACACTGTTGGTGGGAATGTAAACTGGAACAGCCACTCTGGAAAACAGTGTGGAGGTCCCTCAAAACTTAAAAATAGAACTACCCTATGTCACAGCAATTCCATTAGTAGATATTTACCCAAAGGTTACAAAACTACAGATTTGAAAGGGCACACGCACCCCGATGTTTATAGCAGCATTATCAACAGCCAAACTATGGAGAAAGCCCAAGTGTCCATCAACTGATGAATGGCTAAAGAAGATGTGGTATGTATGTATGTATGTATGTGTGTGTATATATACGTATATATATGTGTATACACACACACACACATATATATAACGCAGCCACAAAAAGAATGAAATCTTGCCATTTGCAACATCGTAGATGAAGCTAGAGTATATATATTATGCTAAGTGAAGTAAGTCAGTCAGAGAAAGACAAATACCATATGATCTCATTCATATGTAGAATTTAAGAAACAAAACAGAGGATCACAGGGGAAGAGAGGAAAAAATAAAACAAGATGAAATCAGAGATGGAGACAAATCATAAGAGATTCTTAAAGATAGAAAACAAACTGAGGGTCAATGGAGGAAGGTGGGCAGGGGGATGGGCTAGATGTGTGAAGGATATTAAGGAAGGCACTTGTGATGAGCATGGGGTGTTGTATATAAGTGATGAATTACTGAATTCTACTCCAGAAACCAATATAGCACTGTACATTAACTAGTAAAGTTTATATTTAAAAACTCTGAAAAAATATCTAAGCACACAAAAATAACTATTTAAAATTATGTCACAGAAATAGGCAGAAATTATATGTGGACATTAAAAATGATGATTTATGTTTATTAACCTAGAAAAAAGAATGAGTATTAGGGCAAGTTAAAAACCTAAATAAATAAATAAATAAATAGAAACTCTCAATGACAGGTGTCTTAAGTCAGTGTTCTATGAGTATAAACAACCAACAAAGTTGTCTAAGAATTTGGCAGATTCTGCATTGTTTCTGAACTCAACAAATTTAAAAGTGAGTGCAGGTCATTTTCTGTAGTATATGAGGATTACTCCCTTTGAACCCAGAACATTCCTCACAAATCATCATCTTATGGATTGTTCAACCTTGCTCACAATTTCAAAGTTCACATGAAGCACTTCTTAAAAAATTTTCTGTATTGGAGGTAGGATGTAGTTGGGAGTAAAGGAAGTATGCCTATAGCCAGAAAGTAACTAAAGATGGACGGGGCTCACATATCAGGTTTTTCCTCAAGCCCTAAATCTTCATAAATGGCATAAAAATATATTTGAAGTTAATATCTCTCCAAAAGAAATTAAAAATAAGAATTATAATTTGCCTAAAACAAAGTTTGAGGAGTCCTTTTCAGTGTTAAGGTGGAAAGAATAAGATTAATGGAGAAAAGAACACCCTAAAAATGTACATTATAGAGGATGGCTGAATAAGGTGTGTATGACTTCAAATGTTTTCCAAGTCCAGGGATAAAAGAAACACATAGTATATGGAAGTCATGGGAAAATCAATATTTGTGATTTTTACTTTACATATTTACTCCATCTTGAGAGACTAAGTGGTTTAATCCCTGAATTCTCTGTACAGCTGTGTCAAGTAATGGGTGGAATAAATGCTTATCCCAGGCTAGAATAATTATTATGGATGCTTGGGCTGGAGAAGCAAGACAGGAACCTAAGTGCCTGACCATACCCAGGAGAAAAAGGAAGCATCCATGACCTGAAGATGAGTTACTTAAACATTCCACCCAGAAGTATGCCCTGCTTTTTTCTTAAACTTTTGTTAAGTATGCAAGCTGTGAGAAAAAAAAAAATACATCATCTGTAGGCAAACAGGGGTTCCCAAACCCAAGGTGAGCACTAACCAAAAATCCACGAACTTTTGGGAGGGAAAAAGTATAACAAAAAGTCGCCAAACTCAAGAATCAGGACTCATACCAAAGGAAACAGAGTAAATAAGAGTTAAAGAACAACAAAGAAATTTGAAAGGGAAAATTGATCTAACAAGAAAAGTATAAAACTTCTCAGAGTTGAGGAAGGACAAAAATTTCCAAATAAAAAGTACACATCAATTACTGGGAGAGGTATCCAAACTGAAGACACATCATGGTGAAATTTCAGAACTACAAGGAGAGAGAAAAAGAAATCTGTGTTTCCAAAGCAGTAAATAGGCGATCTACACAAGAATGAGAATCGAGATAGTATCAGATTGCTCAGCAATACTCAATGTTTAAAAATAGTAGTGGATTAGCCTCAATTAATGAGAAAAAACAACTTAGAATTAAAGATGTTATACTCAGAAAAAACAGTATTTTAGTTGGAGGGTTGGGACCTGGGTGAAATGAAGATATTTTTCATTGGGCATATAAAGATTCAGATATTTCCCCATCTGAGATTTATCTTTGAATAATTACCAAAGATGTGCTTTAGCAAAATGAAAAATGAACCCAAGGAAATTATGTGCAGTAAAAGAAGCAAGGAGATCCAAAAGTGTGTAGAAATTGTAATGAAGTCTAAGTAACCATTGATTGAAAAAAAAATAACAATATGAAACTAAATCCCAGATGATCTTTACATGGGAAATTAAGGGGTTTAGGAAAAAAGAGAAACAGTAGGTAAACTATTGCTATGGTTGTTGTCTTTTTCAAGATTAGGATATAGATAATTATACATTCTAGAAATGTATGGAAAATATATGTTTAAATAATTTTTAAAAAATTAAGGTAACAACTGGAATATGAGGTATTATATAAAACTTACAAAAAAACTACTAAAGAACACAAAATAAAACCCAGAAAATGTTATCTTCCAAGAAGTTGCTGAAAAGGAAAAAATAAAACAAGAAGTCATGATAATTAGAAAAGGTAAAACAAGAACACAAAGATAATCATAAATATCAAGAATTGTATCAGTCTACAGAGATAAATGTTGTTAAAAGACACATAATCTCAGGTTGCACAAATAAAATCTAGCCATATCCAGTTTAAAAGAGACACATTTTAAACAAAATGACACATGAAACTTGAAAACAAATTGAGAAAGGCACATGAAGAAAATGCTAATAAAACTCAAGTCAGGTGTAACAGTAGTAATAGCAAGCAAAAGAAAACAAAGACAAAGATTAAAAGGGACAAGAGGGATATTTCATATTGGTATAAGCCACCAGGAGAATATACAAATTATTGGACTATTGCACCAATTAATCAATTAATTATACCAATTATTAGATTAGTCATAAAAACATAACTCTGAAATAAATGAAATAAATATGGATAAGAAAACAAGAAGAAACTGGAAATCCACAACATTAATGGGAAACTTTGACACAGCTCTCACTCAGAAACCTAGCGATAGATGAGGTAAAAACATGAATACAAAAGAAGAGAATTGGTAGAACCCATGAGTCTGATACAACAGAAATGTACAAGCATGTATCCAACAAGCAGAAAATTGGCATTCCTTAAGCATATATGGGCCATGCATAAAATTTGACTGTGTAAGATTACAAAAATCTCAACAAATTAGGAAAAGCAAAGAATATTAAGTCCATATACTCTGAACATATCAATACAATTGGAAATTAGTAATACTGTTGAATGAAGTTTTGAGAATTTCTCCATAAAATCCTTTAACGTTTCTTCTCAATGACTCAATGACTCAAATGATCACCAATTTTCTCAATAAAATTGCAATCTATTTAGAAATAAACACGAATAAAAATACTATTGAGTGAGGTGGCTGTCTGACTCAGTAGGAAGAGCATGTGACTTGATCTCGAGGTTATAAATTTGAGCCCCACATTGGGTGTAGAGATTACTAAAAAAATAATAATAAAATTTTTTAAAGTACCGTATAACAAACCTGTGGAATATGGCCAAAATGGCTCTAAAAGGAAATATCATAGTCCAAATAACTGTATTAGAAAACTCAAGATGTTAGGGAAAGAACAAGGTTAACTCAGGGAAAATAAAAGTGAATATAAATGTAAAAGCATAGTTTAAAGAAATTTTGATAAGAACAAAAACAACCAAAGAGAAAGGTAATGTGGATGCATAAAACCTAACACAATTTATTCGAAAAAGGTACTAAAATAGATAAAACTTTGAGGTAGTCTGAGCAAGAAAAACAGATGGGAGGCACAAACAATGTTTGAAACAATAGCTAGAATAAATACATATATGGGGGATATTTAATGTTGTACTAAACGTAGTTATACATAATTTTCTGACAGTAAAATTTTGAAAATCAATACTTAATGAACTATTTTCTAAGGAAATGCTTATTGCTAAAATTGACAGAAGGAAATGTAGAAAATCTAGAAAATAATCATAGATCTACCTTGTAAAAAAAGGAACAGGACCCAAAAGTTAAATAGACAAGTTCTATTAAACTCTTACTAAACAAGTCACTCTCATGCAGTATAAAATATTCTGGAACATAGCGAAAAAAGGAAATATTCTCCATCCATTCTGCCCATCTAGCATAACTTCGAAGTCAAAAATTGGGCAAAGATTCCAGAAAACAGAAAACTATGGAGCCAAGCTTTCTTCTGAGCTTAGATGCAGAATACTAAACAGAACATGAGCACTTCAAGTCCAGAAATGTGTTCAAAGAAAAGTACAACATGAGCCAATACCAATAAGACTTTTCCCATGAAATGAATATGGCTTAATATTAGGTAGTTCATCAATGCAATTCATTACATTAACAGACTGTGATATAAAAATTGTATGATCACCAAGAATTTGATGCCCCAAATTATTTCATGAAATGAGCTATTCCCAACATGAAACACACCATTGTAGCAGATCATATTTTAGCACCCATAAAACATTACTGCTTTTATCCAGTGCACCAAGCTTCCAGTTGTAACCCATACTTCCAAGTTCTCCTCTTCCATGTTGATTACCCCTCATTTTTTAATTATGCTATGTTAGTCACCATACAGTACATACAGTACAGCATTAGTTTTGGATGTAGTGTTCCATAATTCATTGTTTGCATATAACACCCAGTGATCCATGCAATCCATGCTTTCCTTAATACCCGTCACCAGGTTCACACATCTCCCCACTCCCTTCCCTTCTAAAACCTTCAGTTTGTTTCCCAGGGTCCATAGTCTCTCATGGTTCGGCTCCCACTCCAATTTCCCCTGCTTCATTTTTCCCTCCCTTCTCCCAATGTTCCCGTTGAGTATTTGAATGTGGTCCTTTGGGTTAATTTGTCTTAAAACTTCACTCTTTTCATTTCCCTTTCTCCAAGGTTCTATTTTTGTTTATTTGGAGTTTAGTTTCTATCTTATCATTTACTTGATCTCTCCAATAAAGTTGTATTGGCTTATCTTCCATGGTTCCTCAGATTTCTTATATATAATTCAACCATGTTTACACTCTAATTTTTTTAAGTTTTGATTAACACCTAAATGCATAAAATAATGAATAACGAGTTATACTTTAAAAAGTACTTATCTATGTCAATAGAATCACTGAGTGATTGGAATAAATGAAATGAAAATTTTTTTATAAAGTTGCAATGAAACTTCTATCATATGTACAAATTGGCTTCAAGAGCAATTTGACAGTGTTTAATAAAACTGAAATATTCAGACCCAGCAATTCCACATCAGAGAAATATACCCTAAGGATATACTTGCACATGTGTACAAAGAAATGTCTAAGGTTGTTCATCACAGAATCATTAACTACAATCATCTGTAAACAACCTATACATTTATCAGTGGGAAAAATAGCTAAGCCAATAGCATATGCATCCTATGCAGAAGTTATTAAAAATGAGACAGTTTTATATGTACTGACATGAAACTACCCCCAAGACATGCTGTTGAATGAAAAAATCAATTTGTAGAACAATAAATATGGTTTCATACCATTTATTTTTAAATTAACCCCCACAAAACAATATATATCTATATGTCTATAGACACATAACAGTTATTTGGAATATTGCACTACAAATATAATTTCTATCTTGGAAGAGTTATGAAATAGAAGGCTGAAGGGGAACTTTGGTATTGTTTAATATTTTTTCAATGAGAAAAGACCCACATATTATTTATGAAATTTAATGAATACATTAAAAAAAATAAACACACAAAAAGGGGGCAAGGACGGCAGTCAGGGGCTTTCCTGCAACTCCCACATTTTATAAGTGAAAAAAACAACCTCAAAATAAACTGAGTTACAGTCTCAAAGGCATGCAGTTCATTAGTGGCAGAACTTGAATTAGAATCCAGACCCTTAGTCTCCCAGGTCAGGGAACATCACATAGGTAGTCATTCCCATCATTACCTAGAATCCCTCTTGTTCCACCAAGAGGGATAGATCAATCGATCGATCGATAGATAGATAGATAATAGAAGTCATTTTGTGATGTTACCAGGATTGTCATTTGGGGATTTTTAGACCAGAACCTTCTTTGTAAATGCTATATAAGCCAAACAGAAAGAACCTCTTTGGTCCCTGTAGAATGGAACACAACAAAACATCATTTTCTCCTACCACCTATTAACCCTAAGACAAATTACCTTGGTAATCACAATACTGGATGCTTTTTTTCTGTGATGAGCAAAGGGAAAATAATTCACAATAAACCTCATCTAATGCCTCATGGTGCTGAATGATTACTTTTATTAAATATGTATCTGTTCAGTCTTTAGTGTTTGATCTATCTGCAAAGTCCTCTGTACAATTCTGAAAAATATTTTCATTTATATTTTCTGAAAACTTCTTTAGCTCCTGAAACTGGATCTTTAATAACTGAAGTAAAAAGGGTATATTCTTTGGATAAATATTTTGGACCCTTCACAACATGGCTCCAGACAACCATTACAAGAATTCTTCCCTCTACTATTCTACAAGAATTCTTGCCTCTAGTCACACTGGACTAGGATACTGGGTGTCTGTGGGGCACCTCTTGGCCATTCTTATTCCTAGAATGTTGTTCAGACTTGTATCTCCCCCCAGTTTAAAATAGTCAACCTCATCCATCTACCCATTCCCACAGAAAGGCAGTACAGTATAGTGGCCAAAATTATACGCTCTGGGGAATGCCTAGGTGGCTAAGTCGGTTAAGTGGCTACCTTTGCAGTTCAGGTCATGATCCCAGGGTCCTGGGGTAGATTCCCCTGTCAGGCTCCTTGCTCAGTGGGAAACCTGCTTCTCCCTCTGCCTGCTCTGAATGCTCTCCCTGCTTGGGCTCTCTCTCTCTCTCTCTCTCTCTCTCTCTGATAAATAAATAAATAAATAATCTTTAAAAAAAATATATGCTCTGGATCAAGACTTTTACACTTACTGTGTGATCTTAAGAAATTTATTTAATGTATCTGATTTTCAGTCTCTTCATTTTTAAAATGGCAATAACACAGGTACCTGGCTGTCTCAGTCCATAGAGTGTGTGACTCTTGATGTCAGGATCATGAGATCAAGCCCCACATTGGGCAGAAAGGTTACTTAATAAATAGTAATAATCATCCTACCTCATGTGGATGTTTTGAGGATAAATAACTCCCTTAGCACAGGGTCTACAGCATAGTAAGCCATTATTACCCATCTTTCAGCAATAACCCCAAACCCTTTTATCTTCCAATACATGCAAAAGCACATGTGGTCACATACATATATAAACTGACATATGAGCTTACCTGCACGGAGCTTATGCACAGGAAGAAGATAATTCTCATCCTAACAACCAGTCAGAATCAGGTCGATTGTTCAACAGCATTATAATATCTTCCCTACCGTCATGCCTCAAAAAAGAAAGAGGCACCACTCCACTCTGCATGGACTAGAAGTATTCAATGGCTGACAGTGAAGGTATAAGAGATCCACCAAGCCAATAGTACTTCCAGGAAGGGAGAGAAATTACAGCTATCACTCAAGCAACTCTGCCGGAGTTGGGATTTTATAGGGAAGAAAAAGAGCTACCTCTACTCCAAAATATGTTTCCATAAATCAAATTTACAGTTGCTTGAAACTTTTCCATTAGAATTTTAAGTCTGAAAAACCTGTAATTTGGAGACTTCTGCATGAGTTTCTAAAAAATAAACTGTAGATATGAAAATTTTAAAAGAAAGACTTATTGTCTCCAAATTGACTGGTCTTTATTAAAATGCAAATATGAAAGGTACAGAGCTAAGTTGTTTTCATTTATTCACACCACAGTGTAAATTTCTATATCAGGTCTGTTCCAGAAAAATAACCAAAGTAAACAAGCTTTCAAAGAAGGAGATTAGAGGGGAGAAAAGGTCACTGCTGTGTACATGGGCACCTACCCCTAGGGAGAAAGACAGGAAAATGGTTGCATAGAGGACAGCACTTAAAGACCATGTTCTAATGCAGGTACATTTATTTACAAAGCAGGTAAATAAAAAAAAATACATCCCATTTACTTCTTTACGAGCCTAGGCAATCCACATTCTCTAGACTGATTGGATATGTTTGTACAGGACAATTTCTCTTAGAGGGGATTGCATTAGTCAGTTGTGGGCTAATTTCCTGGCATACTTCCCAGAATTTCAATGGAAAAGAGCATTTGGGCATTACATTTTTCTGTTTTCTTTGAAGACACTGATTGATGATTCATATGATGAACAGACCCTCCCCTTCCCACAAAAAAATAAACCTTATTTTAAAAATAAAGTATTGACTTAGAGCATTTGCTACTCATAAGAACCTGGGGAAGAGAAGAGGATGGGGTAGCTGGGAGCCAGGTTGTTTCCTATGAAGATAAACCTTCACAACTGGCCTCTCTCCCAACTCTGGTCAAAGTTTCCATTCTACAAATCAGTCCATAGTTGTATCACTGTTCTTACCATATCACATTGCCCTTATCTACCAAAGTCTCTAATCTTCAGAAATCCATAAACTACAGAAAAGCAGAAACTATGGATTTATCATCAATGGACCCCCAACTCTTTGCATAGTATCTGGCACCCAAAAGATACTCAATGAAGTTGAATGAATGAATGTGCAAATGAAGGAACAAATGACTAAATGGAAATCAATAAGCCAGAGTAGTGAGAACTCCTGACTCAGGTCATCTAAGGCTTATGGTGGGAATAGGATATTCTCCTGTGGGAGAATGAGAATGAATTACTTGCTGTAACCCTGAGTGAAAATAGAGGCCTCAAGTTTAGGCACAATGACAAGGCTCCTGGAGCTGTAACAGTCAAACAGAATGAGTCTTTGAAGGTCCCTCTCCCATGTTCCAGTGGCCTTCAGGAATTGACAACAACATCTCCCTGGAACAAGTTGCCCTCAAAGCTCCACACTCCTAAGGGAGTGGGAGAAGAACCAAATTTGGAGCTAGAAGACTGGGATACAAATCCTGATTCTGTACTCACAAATTCTAATCCCTTGAGGAAGTCACTTGCATTTTGAGAGTCTCAGTTTCGTCATCTTCAGAATGGTAATGACTAATAAAGTCTACTCTGCTGGGCTGTTCTGTAGATAAAGTGAGTCAGCATATGTGAAGGCACATAGCAGGACTTTAGAAAATATTACACCCTATCCCATATCCTTGTTTTTCAGTGATACTGTTGGCCTAGATCAGGAACCCCTTAAAGCTCCAGAGATTCCTGAGGGGGCAGACAAACAGACATTTTTATCGAATCTGACATCTCAGATGTCAGCAAAGTCCTTGGGGGTATGTGCGGGAGGAAGAGAACAGGTAAGAGTGAGAGGTGAAACCACGGAGAAGTAAAAGTAGCTAGGGAAAGAAAAGAACAGAAGTCCGTGTAATACTTTTATGAAAGGAGGGAGGAGAAAGGCAGGACAGAGAGGTTGATAGGGCAGAAGTTGTAGTTCAGGAGTGATTAAGGGAAACTAGAGGAGTCTCCAGAATGAGAAAAGCAATGTCCCGTGGGTGTGTACCCCCCAACCCCTGGTGGCTACCATGAAATAGGACCTTAACTGACTAAAAGGACACCAGCAGGGAGCTCTCAGTCACACATCTTCACAAAAAGAAATGTCATATCCTGCGTCACCGCCCTCAGCACAAGCACTGCCACCCCAAAGATTCTCCTAATTCCATTCTGGGCTAGAATGGCTGGTTATGAGTTCAAGAATAAGGTAGATCTGTGGGGAGAATGGAGGGGTCTGAGCCTAATGAGTTCATCTGACAACCACAACCACCATGGCCCTGAGCAGGCTTACAGTACTGTCCAGAGACATTGGCTCCCCTCAAAGGAGGTTCAAGTGAGAGGAATAACCATAAGAAGGAGTGATTCTCAGGCATCAAGAGACTGGAACAGTAAAATCTTTCCCTGGCACTCACAGAACAACTCTAGAGGTACTTCCACATTGCCTTAATTCCCTAACCATGTGCCTAAAAGACAAAGGTCTACTATCTCTTCCCTTTGAAAATCCATATTCCTTCTCAAAGCTTCCTCTTCAGAGACCTCCTTTAGGTCTGAGATAGCCAAATGGTTTCCATGGGAACCTGCCCTTCATTTGCCTCTAATCACCTGTTCTGGATGGATAAAGCTTCGACTCCCATTTATATTAGATTAGATCACATCAATCAGTTATACTAATTTCCTATAGTGTTTCTGAGAATTTTGGCTGGAAATAACTTATGTTTTTTTTTTTTCACCTATGTATTGCATACTGCTGTCGCCCCTGCCTGTTTGCTGTGAAAACCTCTGTTTTTAATACACTTGAGTCCAATCAGATAGTGATTATAAAATTTTAGCTCTCTAGAGTAGGTTTAATCTATTAGAAGTCAAAGTAGAAACTTTATATTGTCAAACTTCCAGTGGCTTTTTAAAATAGAAACTAGAGAAATAAACATCTAGAATTAATATTACAGGTGGACTATTAGCACAAAAAGTTGTCAGAGTCCCACTCATGTGGAGTTGGCCTTAGGTCCCTCTGTGTAGCATAACACAGAATTGTATCTGAGGAAAGTACATTCTCCAGATTCTTGGATTTGGTCTGGAAAAAAGATGGGAAACCCACAACCTTTCTCCTTTTCTCCTCTTCTGTGATTTTCTCCCGTTACTGGGAGCTGAAGTTCTTATGACAGTAGAATTGTGAATAGTTTGTGCCTAGAGATGGAGTAAGATGAAAATTGCAGCTTCATCTCCCTGAGATGGCTTTCAAATTTCCAGTTCAACTCCCTCTGATTTCCTGATGGAGCCCACAGTAATTCTCCCTGCTTCAGTCCCCATCCACCCTCTCTGCTCTTCTCACCCCAATCAATGCCTAAACAGTGCAAAGCACTCCAGCTGCTGACCCACAGCAGTTCAGAGGCCACTCTGCTCCCTCCACCCCCACTTTCCTGTACTGCCCCATACAGAGCATTGTGCCTAGTACAAAGCCTTTTGTACAAGCTTAATACATACAGACAATAAAGCAGGCACATTTGCATTTTCAATTCGGGGAGAAATTGGGTTAAGGCGAACTTCAATGCCTGAATCTTGGATACGGAGCAGGAATAGAGTAAAGGATAGGATCTTCAGGGAGATGCCAGAATCAGTGGCCCAAGCAAGCTAGACTTGGGAGACTGGGAGAAGCAAACAAGAACGCCAGGGACAAGAAAGGGGAACTGTAAGGAGGTGGTGCAGTTTGCATTAAGCTGGCTTTTACTTGTGACTTATTTGTGATTCAGATGAAGCCCAATTCCCCAGCACCTAAGAAGCTATGCCCCCTCCCCATCTTCTAGGACATGAAAAAGATGAATACAGGAAGCAGACCCACAGGAGCTATGGAACACTTTGTAGGGAAGAAACTTAGAGCTACCAGCAGTGTGGTGAATTTTATTAGTGAGCATTATCTCTCTTGCTTTTCAGAAAATAACAAATGGCCTTAATAGCTTAAGACATTGTTACCAACAAAATATATACTGCAACTTCCTTATAACATTTTTCACTATAGAACAAAACAAGGCAGGTCCATCATGGACCCCATTAAAGGAGCTTTAGTTACTGAAGTACCAAAAACATCTTGCCATTAGGTGTTCCCAAGGCAAGAAGCCTGAGGAAAGTGTTATTGTAATGCCACAGGTAAAAAAAAAAAATCTAACAAAATGAGGTATTTTTTTTTTTCTTTTGCAGCAATGGCTGTACCCATTGCTAACAAACCATACACTGGCCCAGACCCCTTCATTGCCAATAGCAACAAATCTTCAGAGCAAAGGTGAGCATAGACTGAGTTAAAGTCAGTATCCCTAACACATTAAATCCAAGTAAGGGCATATGAGGAATTTGATGAGCCCACAAAGAAAATATCATATATCTATATGCTTATTTATTCTTTATCTACCTTAAAAAAGAAACTTAAAAAAACAATTGGGTACGATTAGATGGAAATCTGTTCACAAAGAATAAAAGCAGTGCAAAGGGAAGAAGATGGAGAAAAAGTACACTAACCCCCTTCCTATTTCTGGAATGCTAAAACAATTGAGCATACAATCTAGAACTGAGTTAGTTTCCTGGTAACAAGGTGAAAATCCAAATACTATGTTAACACTTGGATTATGATAGTATCATTCATGCTAGTCTCCACATGGATTTTTGCAATATGTGACCCATTTGTCTCATGATCAATTAACAAGGGTAGTAAGAAAGTATAATTGAATTGAGAGGTAGTAGGGTTTAGAAAATCAAATATTTCTTATATCCCATCATGGCCAGCTCAGTATACGTCTATAAAGCTATCAGATCAACAGATCTTCCTATACTTCATGTGGACAATTAGGCCTTTTCCTCTGTTTGCCTAAGCACTACCAGTTTCCAGAGTTTCTTGGTCCTTCAAATCAGTGATACTCAAGGAGAAGAACCACCTGAGATTTGTTTCCTACATATTCCTGCTTCTTCTTAACTCTGGAGGCCAGGCCCAGCTTCTAATTTTCTGGTAGAGAATTCCCAGCATGATTCAGCTTAGAATTTGATGATACCATCATTGTTGCCAGGGGAATTCTCTGGACTCCCTGTTAGGTTGGTTGGTTTGTTTTCCTTCCAATTTTTTATTTAAATTCTAGTTAGTTAACATATAGTGTAATATTGGTTTCTGGAGTAGAATTTAGTGATTCATCACTTGCATTTAACACCTAGTGCACATCATAAAAATCTGTTAGGTTTTTTGATATGGCTGGTCAGTCTTCTTCAGAAGTTGTGGCTTACCCTGTTTCCCCAATTTTGAGGGAGCTCTATGAGCTGTCCTAGGCTTCTTCCTCACCTCTGACACTCTTCCTCCCAGCAGACCCCAAATTTTTCACACAGCTGGAAAGTTTTTGTCAAACCTCTGGCTAGGGTGTGAAGGAGGGGTACTTCCATATGAGGGGTTTCATTGTTTTCATTGTTTGGCAGAGGAAACCAGACACATTCACTAGGAAAAACAAACTTTTTTCCTGGCGCTGATTTTGGATAAGAATTTTTCATGAGGTTTTATATAAGGAGGAGCACTAAGCAATATAATATGTGATATCCTGGAACAAGAACGAAATATGGGAAGCCAGCTGTAAACTATACAAAAAAAACGTCAGTTCACAACTCTGCATCTGGTGCTCATAAATCAAAACATCACTGAGCTTGTGATGTTGTTGCTGACACTCCAAGACCATGAAAATTTAGTCTGGGGCCAGGCAAACTCCCATCCCAACCAGTCTTTTCACGGTTGACAGAATCTGAGTACCCCAAAATCCTGTCAGATGTGATTGAAGTTCTTCTTTGTGATAAGCATCAGGCAGAGAACTTTGTGGAAATGGGTTTTTGAAGGTCTTCACATCCTAGATAACAATATTCAGTGCTAAGGAAATAATTTAATTGTTATTAAGGAATGACCCTGTAACTCCTGGTTACCCTGCTTGGTAGACATCCCCAATTCCTCTCCTCCCTCAGACTGCTTGATGGAAGAGGATTCTCTGTCCTGAGATGAGCTAACATGAAGGCTTTTCCTACAGAATCCTCCTTTTCTCCACTATCACCCTTGACTTCACTTTGTTTTAGCCTCACGTACCAACAAACAGGAGGTGCGTCATTGGCCACAAGGATAGGGAAGAGAATACTGAAGAGGGAGAGGGAGAATAAAGCTCAACTAGAAAGGGGTTCTAGCTGTCCCCCTTTGTCCCTGGAGCCAGAGCCTCACCCTTTCCTCCAACTTCCTCTGCCAGGAAAGTATCTAGGCAGACAGAAGAACAATAAGGCAACCATTTTTTAAAATTAATATAACAATACTTTATTTTTTTATTATGTTATGTTAGTCACCACACAGTATATCATTAGTTTTTGATGTAGTGTTCCACGATTCACTGTTTGTGTATAACACCCAGTGCTCCATGCAATATGTGCCCTCCTCAATACCCATCACCAGGTTCACACATTCCCCACCCCCTCCCTTCTAAAACACTTAGTTTGTTTCCTGGAGTCCACAGTCTCTCATGGTTCAACTCCCACTCTGATATCCCCCCCCTTCATTTTCTCCTTCCTTCTCCTAATGTCCTCCATGTTATTCCTCACGTTCCACAAATAAGCGAAACCATATGATAATTGACTTTCTCTGCTTGACTTATTTCACTCAGCATAATCTCTTCCAGTCCCATCTATGTTGATGCAAAAGTTGGGTATTCATCTTTCTGATGCCTGCATAAGACTCCATTGTATATATGAGCCACATCTTCCTTGCCCATTCATCAGTTGAAGGGCATCTTGTTTCCTTCCACAGTTTGGCGACTGTGGCCATTGCTGCTATGAACACTGGGGTACAGGTGACTCTTCGCTACATCTGTATCTTTGGGTTAAATACCCAGTAGGGCAATTGCTGGGTCATAAGGTAGCTCTATTTTTAATTTTTTGAGGAGCCTCCACACTGCTTCCCAAAGTGGCTGTACCAACTTGCATTCCCACCAACAGTGTAAGAGAATCCCCCTTTCTCCACAAGTAAAGCTTCTGTACTGCAAAAGAAACAGTCAACAAAACAAAGAGGCAACCCACAGAATGAGAGACATTCTGCAAATGACATTTCAGATCAAGAGCTGGTATCCAAGATCTATAAAGAACTTCTCAAAGTCAACACCCAAAAAAACAAATAAGTTAAAAAATGAGCAGAAGACCTGAACAGACACTTCTCCAAAGAAGACATACAAATGGTTAACAGACACATGAAAAAAGGTTCATCATCATTAGCCATCAGGGAAATTCAAATCAAAACAGCATTGAAGTACCACCTTAAGTCAATTAGAATAGCAAAAATTGACAAGAAGGCAACCATTTTGGAAAAGAGAATGGGAGAAGCCTTCACCTCTAAATCCTACCTTCCTTTCTATCTCTCTGCAGGGGTAGTATGCAAATAAAGAGACCTATCCTCAGAGAGCAGGAGTCACTTGCTCCATCCTTCACTTCAATTGAGAACAATTCAAGTTTATATACTCTCCTGACTTCATACATTCTTGTGCCTCCTACTCTGTCTCTAATTCCTGAGGTCCCAGTTCATCTATTTGAGATGAAGGACAATCAGTTCCTACTATAAGGATATAATTGTTTGTCATGGAGGCTATGGTCAGTTGATTAATGACCACCAAAGATATTTATCTCCTAATTCCCGTAAACTCTGAATGTTACCTTATATACAATAAGGGAGATTTTGCAGGTGTGATTAGATTAACAACCTGGAGATGGGGAGATTACCTTAGGTTATTCAGGTGGGTCTGGTATTTTCTTCTCTCAGCCAGTTTTAGGCCCTATACATCTCTCACAGAGAGATTTGAAGATGATAGGCTATTGGCTTTGAAGAAGGAAGAAGTGGGCATGAGCCAAGGAATACAAAGAATGCATCTCTTGAAGTTATAAAAGATATGGAAACAGATTCTCCTCTGGAGTCTCTAGGAGGAATGCAGCCCTACCAACACCTTGATTTTAGCCCAGTGAATAAATTTGTATTGCTTTAAGCCACTAAATTTTGTGGTAATTTGTTATAACAATAGGAAACTAATGAAAGTGTCCTCTTCTCTGCTTGTATCAAGAAAATCAGCCCATCCCACTCTCCTTCCCATGCCATGGAAGAAGCCCCATGTCAGGGATTTTCCTGAGAATGTGAGAAAAGTGGCCAGAAATTGTAGACAGCCTCAGGAAGGTAGAAAGAAGTTAATGAAGAGAGGAAAAGGAGCTATGAAAGAGATGGTGATGTCTGAAGAAGGGCCACATTTGGAGGAGGGGGCCTATTCCCAGGGAAAGGCTGTGAGACATTGACAGGCACATGGATTGGGGAAAGACTTCTCTGCAGCTCTTACTTTCCTTCCAAAAAATGAAGAACAACAAGTCAGTGTCATCCAATGAGACTGTGTTTTAGAAACTCAGATAAAGACTAAGTTGAAATCACAGCTGTGCAATCTTAAACGAGTCACTTTGCCTCTCTCAGTTTCCATTTCCTTCATTCCTGCAGTGTATCAAGATAGTGATTCTTATTTCACAAAGTTGTTTGAGGGAATTAAATAAAAGAAGGAACAGGACATTGCCATGACTGGCAGGTAGTAAGCCCTTAATTAACTTAAATTAGTGGTCCTCTCCTCCTCCTTGTCCCCAGAAAGCAACTTTTAAGTACTCTGCTTCCTCTTTCTTTTTGTCTTACCTTGGATGCAGGAGAGTGTCTCTCCATCACCTATACACAAATACTGTGGAACTTGGGATATGGTACTGGGCTTAGCTTGGGGAATATTTGAAGAAGTGAACTTGAGAACCTATGTCCAGGGCCCAGAACTGGCTGAGAAAATACACTATCAGGCACCACCACAGGTTGCCATGGCAACAAATTCATATCTTCCACTTAGGGAAGGGAGGGTGACAGAAGAGACAGAAAGAGTAATAGGGATTGTTCTGCAAGGTTCTGGTTTAAGAGTAAGGGAAGACCTGGCAGAGGTCAGAGCACCTATGTCCAACCTGGTGTCCTCAAAATTTGCTTTATCCTTAAAATTTGCTTGGCCCTCGGGCTCAATCCACCTTGGGATCTCCCGTCCCAGAATTACTTCTATTAAAGCAATGATTCAAGGTAAAAGAGGGGCCTTTTTAGGGAAAAGATATTAGGATGTGGGGAATCAGGGTTACAGTTGGAGTGTACCAGTACTCTTGACATGGGGAAGAACTACAGTCTGAGATACTTACCACAAAACTCTGAACACCCCCTCTGAGAAGGAGTTCAAACTGGATTATAGGCAAATAGGAATAGTTCTTGGATGGCTAAAGCCACTAAGTCACTTCAGGCCTTAACATTTCTTTGAGTATTTAACAAATCCTCTGTAGTAAAGTGTTGATTGATAAGGAGATTTTTTTTAGAGGACTGTGCATGCGTGTGTGTACGTGTGTGTGTGTGTGTGTGTGTGTGTGTGTGTGACAGAGAGAGAGAGAGAGAGAGAGAGAGATGAGAGGGTCACCTACAGTAAGTGAAAGTATTGAAAAAGGAAGTGAGTGGTTATTGCTAAAACAATTGTTGTCCTCTTGACCAGTATACCTACAGCCATCATTGGCTCCCAGGCACTTATAATAAAGTGAGTAGATCACAGAAGGTTGGAGGAGGACATTACTTGACTGTGATGTTGGTCTTTGCCTTTTGGGCAGTAAAGACCAGGCTAGCCAGGATTCTTTCACTAAGCCATCCCTATGTTTTCAACTACGTCAGTTTACCATACTTCCTTCTTAAAACTTCTCAAAACTTGAGAAAAGCCTTCATCTCTTTATGGAAGAAAAAGATCGTGGATTTTGGAGCTTGGCAAATCTGAGTTCACACTTTAGTTCTTGAGGGGGAAAAATCTACCCACCATTTACTAGCTGTGTGAATTTGTGCAAGCAGATTCTGGCCCTCAGTTTACTAACTTGTAAAGTGTAGGTAATGCTATACATATTGCGAGATTGTAAGTATTCGCAACAATACAAGTAAAGTAATAAATGGCATCCAGTAGAAATGTGGTGTAGAGGCAAATGCATAGGCTTTATGGGGCAGGGAAAGCCCTGAGTTCAAATCCCAGTTCTTCCGCTTATGACCTAAGCAACTTCAGCAGGTCATCTAACTTTTATGGATATATGAATTTTATATGTCTTGCTATGGGCATTCTTGTTCATGTCTTTTGGTAAACTACTGTGCTCATTTATCCTGGGTATATATCTGGAAGTAGAATTGCTGGATCATGGAACATGCATATGTTCAGCTTCGGTAGGTATCTTTCTCATCTTCTCCATTCTGGTGACTGTTGTTCTGTAATACTTTTATTCACTTACTATGACATCATGACTCATGTTTCATAGCAATTGCTCTAACTCTTGTCCACTTATTCACTTTTTATTCAAAAACTATTTATTGATCACTTTGTGTGCCAGGCACTGTGCCAGTTGCTGTGGACACACTATGCCCACTCTCCTTCCCTTCTGCAGACAATCTACTGGCAGCACCAATAGCAGTCAGCAGATGGTATACAAACTTCCTTGGAAATTCAGAATATTTCCAGTTTAATGTTATCTCTCCATCTCTAAATATTTATGTAACTTCAGTTGATCTCTTTTCTTTTTTTTTATTTTCCAAAGAAGGTATCACCCCCATATTTGCCAAAGCAAACATTCCACCTAGCTCTTGATCTTACCCTTTCATACATTCCTCAAGATCTTGTTCCAAACTATTACTCCTAACCTGACCCCAAGTCTTTAATCTCTACATGTGCACTAGCAAATGTTAATTAACATTTTCCTTCAACTAACAAATGTGCTAGGATCATGCTTACCCTAAGGTCTTTCAATAATCCTAAGACCCCTTAAGTATCTATTTTGTTCCTTTAATTTCACCACGAAAATTCTTCTGAGCATTCCTTATAGCCATTGTCTCTGATGTGTGACCCCTACTCTCTCTCTTCATCATCCCATTGAGATCTGACTCTATTCTGGAACTGCTTGTTATCTATCACTAAAGAGCTTCTAGTCATCCAAATCAATAATATTTTCTCATCCTCCTTTTTCTCTGACCCTTCTACCATATCTACAATGTTGATCACCCCATCTTCTCCAAATCCCTATTCCACTATTTCCCATTTCCTCCCCTTCCCCATAGCATTTCTTGCCAATCTCCTTTATAACTATACCTCTTTGCCACATCAGCTCAATGGAGGCATCCCCCAAGCTTTACCCTTGGCTCTTGTCTCTCCCCACATTAATCTCAGTCATTTCCATAGCTGCAGGATCAGTTTCTGTTGATTTCTCCCACCTTCAATATCAAGTCCGAACTAGCAGTCCCACAAATCCATGATGGCATCACCATTCTAGTTAGAAAGTCTCCCCCACACCTCAGGGTCAACTATTTAATTCCCACCTCTCTGTCTCCCTCAACTCCCGTATCCAGTTAGTCACGATTTCTTTTTCTTTTTCCCTCGCAATGTCTCTCCTTTGTCCATTCCCCTCTTTGGCTTTCTTAGCTCAAGTGCTTAATACACTACCTTATACCCAGACTATTCTATTGCAATAACCTCTTAACTGCCTCCAGTGTCTCCCCTCGCCCATCCATCCTCTGTACTGCTGACAGACTAATCTTCTTAAAGTACCACTTCGACAGTCACTCCACTACTTTAAAACTTACCATGGTTTCCTGTTGTTTACAGGATCCAGCCCCCACTCCTCAGGCTGCCAATAAGATGCTCCACAGTTTGGCAGCAGATGCCATTCCTCCTTTCCACATGCTCTATGCTCCAGCCACTCTATTCTTTTGTTGCTTTCCATACCCTGACTTGCAAATAGTTTATTGTTTAGTTGCTGCATCAGCTTTGGATTTAGATAAGCCCAAGTTCTACCACTTCATAGTTGTGTGACATTGGACAATTTATATAGCCTCTTTGGTCTCAGTTTTCTAATCCATACAATAGGGACAATAGAGGAATCCTGCCCCCATAGGATTATTATAAGGATTAAATGACGCAATGCATCCAGAATGTTCAGCACAGTGCCTGGTACATTGAAAATAGCAGCAAGAGTTTGCTATAATTTTACCACTATACCCGTCTCCTCTCTTTGTTCAGTCCATTTCTTCTTTCCTGAATGTTCTTTCCCAATCTAACCTACCGAAGCCCTTCAAGGAACACCTCAAATACTACCCTCTTCAGGTAGTCTTCTCTGCTTCCTCCAACCTGAACACTTTGCTTGAATCCCTCTCTTGGCATTTTTCATGCCACCTTGGAATAAAGCTATCAGCCTTCTGTGCCCAACAAAGCAGAGCTCTTCCCCCGCCCAAACCATATTCTAATTATTCCTGTATCACTCACAGCACCTACCACAGTAGATAGTACAGAACAGACACTGAGTTGCCTGACTGTGGCTTGAAAACACAGGCTCACATGGTGAAAAGAGGCAATGGAGAAGGTTCAGAGATTGGTAAACCATGTCTATGGAGTGATTAAAGTTGCTAGTGGTAGCACTAGCACCCTCCCTCCTTTTCTTTCGCTCTTCCCCTGTCTCCTACTCCTACTTATTTTCTTTTCCATCCTGTTCTTCTCCAGACTCTGTGGTCCTTGCTAGTGCAGTGTGCACCATGGCCATTATTTAATCCTGCTGATGGCCCTTGAGAGCAAAGAGGTTCCTATAACAACCTCAGATCTTGTCCCTTTGTCCTTACCACTTAAGATTTGATGGAAACCATCCTCCTAGGTACTACAAATTCTTACAAGAGGGGTTCATTAAACTTATTATCCAATTCTCCATCTGGAACCTCTGATAAAAACACAGAGCAGGAAATTAGATTCTTTTATGTAACAGCACTTACTAGCCTGCCTAGATACCAATCACCACTCCATATCAATAACATTCTTCATCTATTGAAGATTACCTAGCTCAAACTTTGCTTTTAGTCTACAACTAAACTTTGAAAACTAGTCATCCAATTTCCAAGCTTTCCTTCCTTGCCATCTGCTAAGTAAGTCCTGCTAAGTACAAAGTTGTGACCATGTAGAATCACCTACATGTAAGTTTGATTGGTGTCTTTTGAATTTTCAACCATTCACCAACCCATGTGATTAGAGAAACAAATTAGATAGGATCAGCCTTTTGCCCCCAAAGAATTTAATATCTTGTAAATTAAGCTTTTATGAACTTTGCATTTTACATGCTGCTTGCCGAGAAACATTGGATCTCTCAGTTCCTGACTCCTAATCACAGCATTACTGTTCTTCCAGCTGCCCTTCTTTCTTTTTTTTTTTTTTAGATATTTACTTATCTATTCTAGAGACAGAGATAGAGGGAGAGCATGGGCAGCGGGGGGGGGCAGAGGGAGTGGGAGACAGAATCTCAAGCACACTCCACACTGAGTAGAATCTCAACCAGACTCCACACTGAGCAGAGACCCTGACATGGGGTTCCATCCCAGAACCCTGAGATCATGACCTGAGGCAAAACCAAGAGTCTGATCCTTAACTGGCTGAGCCCCCAGGTACCCCAGAAGATAAACACTTTTTTAAAGGAGTACATCTATTATAGAATTCAAGATACACCTATAATGGGACTTTGCATATGCAGGCATTCGGTAAAATGCAGCCATTTCTTCTTGAATATATTCCATAACTTGAATTAACAGCTTTAAAAGGTTGTCAGAGGTCTGAGGTATCTGCTTTAATGAATAAACATAAATCATTTGTAATCAGCAATATTGATTTATACTAGGTGTGCTCAATTCTCTTGAGGAGGTTAAGCACGACCTCAGCAACCTTGTTTACAATATTAATTTTCTCAGTAAACTCTTCCTTCATAACTAGTGCAGTAGTGAGGCTCTGTAGCTTCTCATTCATACAACCGAAATCATAATGAGTTTAAGAATGGAACTGCAGATCAGACCCTGAAAAGAAGGTCTATTCAACATCTGAATTCTGATGTTGTAGAAGGGTCACCTAGCAGTATTGAACCAAGTGTTATTGGGTGGGACAATTTGAAAATACTTTTGGTTAGCTGTTGATTTCTTACTGAACATACTCAATGTATTTCCAGATCTTTAGTCTGCAAAATATTAAATGCCTATTGTGTGCAGAGATTTCCACCACAGAACTATATTCAGTTTTATATTAGATAAGCTCCTCAAAAATCAATGTGCATTTAACTACAAATTAAAAAGAAAATAATTTGAAAGAAAATTCTAGAAATACTGAACTAAAGGTGAAGAGAGAGGAAAAGGGTCCAGAGACAAGATGAAAGTGGAGTCAACCGAGGTGAATGAATGAGAGAAAGAAAGAGAAAAGGTAATAGCTGCAGATCATCATTTTCCAATATCCCAGTGTCGCTGAAGGTTGGTCCTATTCATCACAGCAGGAAAATTTGGCTTTCAGAGTAGTAATTGGCTCCTCTGAACCCACAAACTTCAGAGTTCAGGTTTTGGTGAGAAATTTGTTAGCACGAGACATTCTGGATGTTCTTCGTACACTCTTACCACTTTACTTAACTGTCCCAGCAGAGAGAGAAAAACTTACCCTTGGGAAACAGGCTTATGGGTAATTGATTTTCATGAGAACAACACACTAAATAATCAGGCAGGATCTGACTCCCTAATGGGAAGAAGTTAAGATAGGATATTAAGCTGGGCGGTTAGAGCAGCACCTCGACTGAGAATGTTCTTGAATGTGGATCCTGATTCTCTGTCAGTATAAACAAAACATCTAGAACCATGGGGTTATGGTGGCTGGTTCCTCTATGGAGGACAAGGACAATGAGAGGTAAGAAAAATCTATTTAGGTTTCTGTCAGCAGTGACTGAAATAGAGCTTGCAGATTTGAGCTGGGATGGGAAAAAAGTGATACCAATAAATACTAAGATCTTACTGGACATTCACTTCTTGTGGTAGATTTGTGAAAGAAATCAGAGGACAGCAACTGAAAAACTCCAAGCTTGCACCTACTTTTTAGGCACTTATAATTTTGTGAAGGAGACGACACATGAAATTACATGTGTGTGTGTGTGTGTGTGTGTGTGTATCTGTATATCTATGTATATAATGTAAAATGTGAATGAGATTGACCACTTATAAAGCTGGGTACCTCACCAATACTTCATATGGATTATCTCATTCAACCTTAAAAAAAACACTATGAGGTAGTTTCATAATTATAATTATTGTTTATTTTCCAGCTGAGAAAATTAAAGCACCAAGAGGTTAATTTACTTGCCCAGAGTCACACAGAGAATATGCCGTGGAGCCAGAACTCAAACTCAGGTCTGTCAGACACAAAAGATCATGCTCTTCTCTACACAAAACTACTTCCCTGTGACATGATAAATCCTCTAGTATGGACCAAAGATACCATGTGACTGTGAATATTGCAGCTTCCTCACTGCTGTAATTTTATCACGATCCATGAAGAAGAGGAGTCTGGAAGCAGAAAGCTTCACAAAGAAGATGTGAGTGGTGACAGATACGGCTTTTGAATGCTACAGGGTGGAGATTAGAGAGCAGCAAGTGGGAGGGGTACTGAGATTTTTCCCATTGTCACAGTCAAACACCAGGATGATGAGTGAAAGATGCAAGAAAATAAATGTCACTGCTATTCAGATGCCTGGCACTGTGAGCATATGAGCAGAGAATTATTAAAATGATGGATCAGGATATTTCAGTTATCCTGGATATAAAGGAATGCAGCAGGCATAAAAAGTGTGGCAAATTCTCTTTCATGACTCAGAGGACAAGGTAAACATAAGAAACCAATTAGAAAAATATAATTTATTCAAAGGTAAACTCTTCATTCAAACTGGGTATTTAGCATTGTGGAGACCAATTTTTTTTCTAGGATGGTTTATTGATGAAATATTTCCTGAATTCCATCAATTTTGGATTGTGGCTATACAGTAATAGCCATAATCAGAGTCTATATTGATAGGGTAATTGAGAAATTACATTTAAACAGGTTATTTAGGCTCCCAAATTTTTATATGAAATATGACAGTTGAGACTTAAAGCATGAGCTCATTATTCTTTGCATAATTTACTAGAGTAATTGTTGCTATACTTCACATTTAGGCTAGGTATGTCACATAACGACACATCGCATATCATTTGGCCCAAGATATTTCTTGGCCCATTTTATCATCTGTCTTGTTGACAAATGGAACAGAACAGGGAAAAAAAGAGTATTTGGCACCAAAGAATACAGTTGAATTAGAAATATCTGTCACCAAGTCTCAATAATGTCTACTTCCAGTCTGTTTCTGGGTCCCAGCAACGTTTGTTTCAGGTATTTCAGAAATGCCTGTTTCCAAGTCTCAAAGTGCATAAACACAAACAACAAAATTATTTCTCACATTAATATGTCATTGAATTTAAATAAAAAATTTAAAGTAGAAAGTGAGCTGTCTATAATGTTCCACAAGTTGTATTCAAAGGAAAAAAGAAACTTTTAATCAAAATTTCCTGCTGCATGACACAAACAGGAATTATTCAAGAAAGACACTACTTAATATAAGAGTTGACCCAAAAAATCAACTTCCTCTACTGGTAAAAGAGCTAGTATAGTAGCAGTTAAGGATTTCTTTTCTGCCCTTTCAGAGTCTGTCTCTGGGTAGTTTTCCCGCTCACCAGCATTTTCTTTCTCAGATCTTGCTTTCCGGAACAGGTTTATATGTTTGGACTAAGGGATGACTTCAAAAGTGAGGCTTAGGTTAATCCAGATGATCTTCTGCACTACCGATTAACCCTGACATGTATCATTCAATAATTATCCCAGATATCAGCCTGGAATAACTTTGGGGAGAATAAAAATCTAAGAGAACATTTGAATGTTATGTGTTTGCTGTTTAACATTTTGTTTTATGGATAGAGTTAAGAGTTTGGAGGGAGGGAGAGCAATGGATATCTGATGTTTTTAGGATGCATAACATGATGATTTAATATACATGTATTATGAAGTGATTACTGCAACCAAGTCAATTAACATATTCTTCACTCACACAGTAACTTCTTTTTGAGGTGAGAACACTTAAAATCTACTCTCTTAGCAAATTTCAAGTATACAATATAGTATTAGTAACTAAAGTCATCATGCTGGGCATTAGATCGCAGGATTTATTCATCTTATTACTGGAAGTTTGTATCCTTTGACCAAAACCTCCCCATTTCTCCCACCCGCACTCCCTGGTAACCATGGTTCCACTCTGGTCCTATGAGCTCATCTTTTTTTGATTCCATATACAAGTGAAATCATACAGCATTTGTTTTTCAGTGTTTAACTTATTACACTTAGTGCAATGCCCTCTAGGTTCATCCATGTTGTCGAAAATGGCAGGATTTCCTTCTTTTTAAAGACTGAATAATATTCTGCTGCATATATACACCACATTGTTTTTATCCATTCATCTACCAGTGGACATTTATGTTGTTTGTATATCTTGACTATTTTGAATAATGCTGCAATGAACATAGGGAGAGCAGAGCTCTCTGAGATAGTGATTTCCTTGCCTTTGGATATATACCCAGAAGTGGGATTGCTGGATCATATGGTATCTGACTGGTATAACCACATCTTTGCTCTCCTTATCAAGCTATATAGTTCTCCCTTCCAGAAGTTGTAATTGTCGCATGTTTTTTGGCTTCCTCCTCATCACCCTCTATTCTGAGAGGTTTCCCTGAATTGACTTTAGAGGAGGTAATGAGTTTGGGCTTCCATAGTTAGTCTCTTACTTCCTAGCTATACTGCTACACTTGCAATTTCATGACCTTACTTTTGCAGCTATTAACACCTCAGAGGTGTTGGGAGGAGGTAAATTTGGAAGTTTTATTTTATATTGGGCACCAAACAATTTTTCATGTTAATGAATACCTTTTGCTGATTTTAAGGACACAGGAGAATTAATACCAAGGCAAAATCTGATTAAGGATATACCAGGAGAAAGGGTATATGTTTAATTAGATTTTCTGGGTAAAGGAAAGTTAAGAACAAGCTGTTTTCCACCATGTTTGCAAAAAAAAAAAAAAAGACTAAGATATTTTAAGATATTTGAGTCCACTGTCCCGGCCTAGAAATCAAGTATAATGATATACTTGAATCATTCTTTACTGATTGAGGATCCTTCAGAGCTTCCTACCATTATTTTGAGCATTAATTCTCACTAGCCAGAACTACAAAAGGAGATGGAGAAGAAAGAAAGAGTAGAACTGAATGTATTCTGACCCTCGGACATCTCCTGCAATTTTTTTTTTCTAAGCTCATTTCATTATCTGTCTCTTTCAAAAGCAAAATGAGATAAAACAGAATTTTTTTTAAAAATCTCAGATAATTGAAAGCTCTGGGTAGTTGGATTGCCATTAGTAAAGGTTTCTTGGAGACTCATGATGAAGGGAGTCTAACTGTACCCATGGAATTATGCTTCATTTGCAGAGGATGCTTCTGATACACTGCTGCTAATCCTGAGCTTTGAGCAATTTCTACAGAGTAAAGAGTTACACTGACCCATTCACTGTCTTCCCTGGCCTCTTTTTGAAACCAAGGGCAAGAATTTGTCAGGCATTAGCTTAAGAACTTGCTGTGTGACCACTGTGAGAGCTCTGTCTCTTGGGGCTGGGGCTCTGTTACCAGATTGTTGACCCATATGAGGATTGAGCCCGGTGGTGGGTATTAAGGAGGGCACATATTGCATGGAGCACTGGGTGTGGTACATAAACAATGTAATTTGGAACACAGACCAAAAAATTAAATTAAAAAATTAATAAAAATTTAAAAAATAAAAAAAAATTTTCTCGAAACACTGAAAATAATTTTTTTTGAAAATAAATTTTTAAAAAAATTAAATTTAATTTAAAAAAAGAAACTGGGGCACCTGGGTGGCTCAGTGGGTTAAGCCTCTGCCTTCGGCTCAGGTCATGATCTCAGGGTGCTGGGATCAAGTCCCGCGTCGGGCTCTCTGCTCAGCAGGGAGCTTGCTTCCCTCTCTCTCTCTCTCTGCCTGCCTCTCTGTCTACTTGTGGTCTCTCTCTCTCAAATAAATAAATAAATAAAAACCTAAAAAAAAAAAAAGAAACTGTCATCCTAGCCATGAATGATACCCCCACTAGATTTTTTGAAAAGGCAGGAAGGAAGTTAGAAATGAAGGATGAAAGACAAAAGAAAATACCCCCCAAACTAAATTACCTACTTGGTCTTCCCATCTCAGGAAAAGACATGATCATTCATGTACTTGCTTAATCCATGTCATTTTGTTAGAGTAAACTTTTTATTAAAATATAATATGTACACATAAAGGTACAAAAATGTATCAGTTCTCCTTTGTAAAAAACCCTAAATTTTTTTAAAAAATGTATTACTGAAGTATAGTTGACAAACAATGTAATATTAGTTTCAGGTGTACAACACGGTAATTTGACATTCAGTTTTATACAATTACGCTGTGCTCACCACAGTAAATGTAGTCACCATCTGTCACCATAGAATGTTATGACTATTTTTATTGACTATGTTCCCTATGATGTGCTTTTCAAAACTCCATGACTTATTTCTTTTACAACTGGGAGTTTGTACTTCTTAATGCCCTTCACCTATTTCACCCATCCCTTCACCCACCTCCTACCAGTTTGTCTTCTGTGTCTAAGGGTCTGTTTGGGTTTTTTGTTTGTTATATTCTTTAGATTCAACATATCAGTGAAATCATATGGTATCTTTCTTTCTCTGTCTGACTTATTTCACTTAGCATATCCTCTAGATCCATCCATGTTGTCACAAATGACAAACATTTATTTATTATTAAAAAGCCCCCAAATTAATCCACCTTGCTCCATCCCAGCCTGGTCCTAGCCACCATGTCTCACCTGGATTACTGTATTAGCTTCCTCACCAGTTTTCCCACTGTCCTTGTTAGCCCCTTATAGTCTATTTTTCACATAGAAGCGTAAGGGATCTTTTCAAAATGTAAATCAGATCACACCTTCTGCAAACTTATCTCCTATCACTCTTCTCTCAGTGCCTGCCTCACCTGTTGCTCTCCAGCCACAATAGTTGGTTTTGTTATTTGCTTGGTTCTTTCACTTCTTCCAGCATTCAGGTGCTCATCTCACTCAGGGCCTTTGCACATGCCACCTTTCTATCTGCAATGCCTCCCCTCTGATTGTTCTCATAGCTGGCTATGCATATCCATCATACTGAAATACAACTTTCTCTTCACAGTCATCTTTCCTGAATATCTCATTTCCAGGCATATTATTCTTTGTATTAGGACCACATATTTCTCCCTATAGCATTTTTCACAGTAGTAATTTTACAGTTACTTTTAAGATCACCTCCACTACTGGGATGCAAGCTCTGGGAACATTAAGACCATGACTTTCTTGCTCCTGATGCCTACCCCAATGCCTACCTCATCCAATATATGGCACACAGCAGCTGTCCAAAAATATCTGATAAGTGAAGAAAAGACTGAACGAAAGAATGAATAGAATTCTCAGATGAAGCCTCTCTTTCCATCAGCATGAATCTGTCTCCACTGCAAGAAAAGAAAGGTTGTGAGAAGATTTAGGGAGGCTGGTGTGCCTCTGAATTCGGACGCACTAAGGAGTACGCCTGTAAGTTAAAAGGGGAAATCAAGTTTATTTCATTATTAATTAATGAGATGGGATTGAATGATAAAAATCAAATGATGTTAATGTCAGATCTGAATGCTGGCTGGCAGTCTCTGAAGACAAGGTAAAATGGTAATAGGACACTGCAGTTTAATCCCCCAATTAGGAAGCAGCTGTCACCCCCAGGGACAACTCTAGTTGCTGATTGATTTTCCTTACACACTGTAATTATATTCAGTACCACTTTTGGCACCCCAAATGTCCTGGATACCCCATTATAGATGAACCTTCCTTTACACAAGCCCAGTGTATTAACAATCCAGATTAGTACAAAGGGTAAATTATGAAGAAATTTTTCATTTCACAGAAGCATTCTTAATAAGATTCCTTTGACTAGCCAGTTCCCTGAGTAGATTTAAAATAGGATTTCATTTACAAAAAATATGACTTAAATGTAACCTGTTAGGGACACATCGTCATTACCAAAGCAAAGCAGCAAAGATGGATTTGCTTTATTCCCTGGCCAGACTGAGGCGTCAACTTAGAACATCAACTAAACCGAGGCCCTAACTCTGGCCTCACACTTACCCCTAATTTAGGCCACAACACAGCCTGATTTTCAATTCTATCACAGCCCAGGCACTAAGACCAGGCAGCCATTTCACAATTATCAGTCTTTGAGTGCTGGCAGAGGGAGGGAAGGGGGGCTTGTGGGAAGGGAGAACTGCAGCTATGACTCACTGAAAACCCATCCCCGCTGCTGGAAAAAAAAATAACTCTAAACGCACATCCTACTGCTTGTGAGTCAGGAATGTCATTTTCATTTATGAAGGATGGAACATTATTTTTCTCTAACATTTCAAGTGAATAACTTTACATACATTTTCCCCGATTTCCATAGGAATTTGATGCCATGGAAGTAATCAGCTACATGTCCCCAGAGCCTGGCAGTGAGTCTTATTTTTCTTACAGGTACATTAAGATCAATATCTCTGAATTCCCCTCCTCCCTCTAGCTATGTTCCTGGTAAAACCTACCCTGATTTAGGGGTTCAGTGGGAGATAGGGTGGTCTGAAATTCCTGATGTCATTTTAGGATCTTAGACTCCTGCTTTTATTGAGTCTCAAAAGCTGAGTTTCAGAAGTTCAGAGAAGCTTCTGCATGATGTCCCTATTAAGAAGTGTTTGCCTCCCACTACTCGACTTCCAAAGGTAGACTTGTCACATGTTATGTCAAGGAAAAGAGCCAAAAAAGAGCCGAAGAGACGCCCTCTGTGTTCACTCTCCAGGGCATAGTTTCTGATTCTGCTACAAGTATTAGATAAATATCCTTAGTAGAATAAAATGGAAAATTCATTTCAGAGGAGAGAAGACAAAATCTTTGAGTTCTATAGTATATGGCATTTCTGGTGCTATTTTTTCCCTCTGGGAGCACAGCTCTTTGTCCAGTTGGCAATATTTCTCTCCCTTTTTCAGGTAAGTTTGAATCTCACAGACAAGGATAACCTGACCATGATCAAAGAATTTATCCTCCTGGGGTCTGGGAATCTCCATGGGCTACTGTCTTTTCATGTGGGGATATTTCTGGGCATCTGTGTAGTGACCATGCTGGGGAGCATCTTCATTCTCACAGTCATTTGCTTTGAGCTCAGCCTCCAAACCCCCACGTACTTCTTTTGATCCAATCTTTCCTTCCTTGAGATCTGGAACACTACTTCCATTGCCCCTAAGATGCTGCAGACTCTCAGATCCTGGGGGCAATTCCTTTTGCAGGTTGTGTGATTCAGTTTTACTCCTTCAGTTCATTACAGTACTCAAGTGCTTTGTGCTGCCAGTCATATCTTCTGACAGCCGCCTTGCTATCTGCAGCTCCCCCAATACCCATCCCTCAGGAACCTCCACACATGTATCTTATTTGCAGGTGGGCCTTGTCTGGATGAGTTCCTAACCCCTGTGGTAACTGTTGCCATGACTTTCTATCTGCCATTCCACGCCGCCTATGAGACTGACCACTTCTCAGTGACCTGGCTCCTGTTTTAAATCTGGCCTGTTCTAATCCTGAGATGGTAGAGATGGCCACTTTCCACCTGGCCTCCTTTGTCCTGGTGCCAAGGACTAGATTAAGTACTTGGAGATTCAGCCACTGCTGTTCCGTCCTTCCAGGAAAGTGGCCAGCAGAGCAGGGACCCTCCCTCAGGCCCTAAAACATAAGTCTTTGGGACCTCCAGGTTAATCCTTGCATGATAGAATTGAGTTTACCAGACAAATGCAACTCCATCAGGTTATACCACCATATATAGATGCCTTTTAGGGGAAAATGTGAAAGACCCAATTTGCATGCCATAAAAATCTTTCTCCCTCTCTGTCTCTTTCTCTCTCTCCTTCTCTGTCTCTTTCTGTCTTTCTTATTTATAGAAATATCTTCTGCTGCTAAGGTTTTTGGCTGCCTTATGTACGTGTGCCCATGTGTATATACAACACACGCATATACACATTTTTATACACACATAGCATACACTTCCCTATGCCCTTTACTGTGTCTCTTCTCGGGCTTCAAGCACATTCACCTCCCCTTTTGTTTTTCCTTACATCATCTGCCCCTCCACTGAGCAAAACTGGGCTTTAAAATCCTAGAACAGCTATTGACTATTCTACTCACTTGAACAGTTAGTTATGCAACCCCCTTGAAGACTGGAATAACATCATTCTTATTCCTCTTAAAGTCCCTTAGCATGGTGCTCTACACAGAACAGATGCAAAATAATTTGTTGATTGAATGAATCAAAGCAATCAATGTTTGGTATGAAGAGAGTAAAGTCAATTTTTTTCTGTCTATAACTGGCTTCTCCCCAACTTCCTCCTTATGATCATAGATACCCCCATCTTTCTCCACAGGCAGCTCTGATTGAGCCCCCCCCCAACCCTGCTCCTCTCATCCACTTTCTCTAAACTGGCCAGGTGTATCTTTCTAAAATCCAAACCTAGCCCTGTCCTTTCCCTGTTTTCACAAACTCCCCGTGGTCCCCCTCTGCCCCTGGGATGGGATTAGAGCTCCTCAGCCTGGCTTCTGGACACCTCTTGAGCTCATCGTTTGCCAGTCTCCTTTTCCCCTTTGTGCTCCAGCCACACCAAATTTCTCAAATAGACTTGGAAGCTCTTTAAAGACAAGATCATATACTTGCTATGTCTCTCCCACAGTGTCTAGATCCAGAGAGGGGCAAAAATGTATTTGTTCAAACAAGACATCTTCAGTCAAATTGTAATGCAACCTTCATTTTCCTTTCCTCTTTGTTTCCATTTCTTGGCATATGAAGCACTTTAGCTTGAAGAAAAGTAATCTTGTTTGGCTGTTAGTGATGTGTGTGTGTGAGTGTGTGTGTACCTCATTTAACCTGCCCACCCTCCTGGTGAGCACCATCAGGAGCACAGACAAACCCTCCAAGAACTTCTACCTATAATATGAGACAAAGAATGCCAAGCAGGTTGGGAAACACTTTCCCAGCTAGTTCTTCCTACTCCCTTCTCAACCACCCACAGAGCTCCCTCTTGTATAGGGTCTAATTGTCACTAATCTAGTTTTAACTTCTTGTAATTACCCTCAATTAGGAAATAGAGCCTGCAGAACACACTCCTTCGGTTAAGACATGGACCCAGAGTAGAAGTGTAATTACTTTTCAGCCTCACAGGGGTTCTGCCTAGCCTTCTGTGCGGACACCAAGCGGAAATGCTTCATCTGCTCCATGCATACATGTCTTTTTCTTTTTCTTGCATCCAGGTTTCTGAAATAGGTTGAGGAGTTTATTTAGTGTATTGACCATTGGGAAATTTTTTAAAAATCTACTAGTCTAAGATGAACTAAACTTAGAAATTCTGAATGACTTCTCATTGCCCTTGGGATGAAGCCCAAATGCCACATGGAAATGACCAACATTATCTGTCATGACATCCAAAGACATGGAGTCCACCTAGAACCCATTTAATGGCCAAAAAACATATCATACTTGCCTCAGTCTCCAGTCTCATTTTTTGCTTTCTTGCTCTCAGAGTTTCTTTCCTCTCAGAATTTCTTAAGTTCCCCAAACATGCCTCCTCAAAACTTTCACACATACTGTGCTTTCTCCCCTTCCTCATTCCACTTATCACCTGGCTCATTCTTTGGGTGCCACCAAGTCCCTTTATGATATGCTCCTAGAGCACCCTGACTTTTTCATTACTTCATTACAAATTTCTCTGCAACTGAACTATCTGAATGATCATGGATATAGATGTATAGGCACATAAATATACATCCTCCACCTGGATAATAAACTTCAAAGGCAGTATCTCTGTCTGTATTGTTTGAACATTACATCTCCAGTACCCAGTACGTGCTTAACACAGAATCATTGTTCAATAGATAGTTGTTAGTAAAAGACTACAAAAGAGGCTGCTAAAGTCATTTCATTTTTTTGATAAAGCATTATCTTGCTTTCACTCAAGATGTGGTTATTTAATCTTCTTGTGGGCCAATTAGTTTCACTCTGTTCCCAAAACCACCATGTACCTCTGTATTCTCTGCCTATCTCTCACAAAGGTATGTAATTCCCTGAGGGAGTTGGAAGAGAGTGTATAACTCAGGATAGCCTATCCCTACTGGTGAGAAACGTGTCAAAGTTCAGGTCTCTCGTTGGTTGTACAGCTTCCCTGATGAACATAAAAGGCAACACTTTTCTATTACTGTGCTTTGGTTGACACACTGCCTCTGCAACATGAATAGATTTCCTCTATTTAGTGAAATATTATGTTAATGATTGGACAGAGTAATTAATAGCAAATCAGATTAAATTTTCATGTCTCTATACAAGCCAGAGAGAAATTATCCCCATTAACCTGATCAGCACAAACTGTCATACTAGATTAGAAGAGCTCCAGCTTCAATTTATACTTTAACCTCCACTGTTTTGGCCAGATGACTTGCTGTTACCTCAGTGGTTGCTCAGGAGAGAAGGAGAGGAAATCGGGAATGGGTAAGTCAGGGGCTGGAAGAAGCAAAATGGACTTAAGCCTTGGCCTGAAGGAAGCTTGTCAACAGTGCCTGTCTCAACATTGGAAACCCATCCACATTAGCGTTTCTATACAAAGGAGCCAGGCTAGGAAGTGGGGGAAGGCTGGATGGTTCTCAGGGCAGTGAAACTAATTGAGAAAGGTTATAATTGTATTCCAGAGCAGTATATCTAGAAGTAGAAATCCAGAGAGAGGACCTAGAGACAGATTTCAGGACCTTAGGAACAGAGAACTGCCAAAAATTAGACAAGTATCATGAACCCAGTCAGAAGAATTGGGGTTTCGAGGGCATTCTGGCAGGGGCTCCAAGCGGTCTTAACTTTTTTTAAAAGATTTTATTTATTTATTTATTTCACAGAGAGAGAGAAAGAGTAAGAGCACACAAGCAGGGAGAGTGGCAGAGGGAGAGGGAGAACCAGGTTTCCCTCTGAGCAGGGACCTCCAATGTGGGGCTCAATCCCAGGACTCTGAGATCATGAACTGAGCTGAAGGTAGACACTTAACTGACTTAGCCACCCAGGCACCCCAGATTTCTAAACTTTAATATCTTCCTTCTTCCTCTTCTTAAACTCTATAGGCTCCTCAAATTTACTTTCTATGTCCAGTTTCACCAGTAGTGCAAGATCATTGCCAGCATAAAAATGAATGAAGACACAAAGTTTGGGGACATCGTATCTGGTCTCACTACTCTTCAGGCTGGTCAATATTGGAGTTTAATAAAGCTGATATCAAACTGTGTTTCACACAACTACTAAAGTTATAGGAGGGATTGTGTGACGAACCCATCAGAATTTATAAATCCAAATGAAACTTATCCCCTTCACAGAAGTCCACTGGGAAACTATATATCTATTCCATTAATGCTAAAAACAAAATCACTGGAACTTCCTTTTTGAGTATTTACTTTATATTCTTAGACACATTTTTTTAATTTCCTCAGCTGAGGTTAACTTTTTCATCTTTTGAGGATGCATTTGCATTCTACAATTGGTCAAAAGTCTTTTTGAGCTTGGTCTGATAAATGACCCTGGAGTCCAAGCTGAGTGGTACCATTCAAATAAGTTAGATCCAGACAAGAGGAAGGACTTACATAAACTCTAAGAGGGGCCTAAGCATTATAGACCTAGCTCAAGCAGGTGCGTGACCAAAGTGTCAGGGAGACCTAATAGTAGCAATAGTGTCAAGGCAAGAAATAGGTAGACGGTATCTAGGAGTTCCAAGAGCAGATAGAAGTATAGTATTAAAGTAAGGATTAGAAAGGCCTGAAGAGAGACAAATCAGAACACTACTTTCAGAGGGATTGGATTATCAGTTGGGAAACCAAAGAAGAGATTTGGATTCCAGAAGAGAGTTATAGGAAATGAAGTAGGACCCCAAGTAAGTTTATGAGATGACAAAGTCAGAGTAAGCCTGAGTTTCTAGGATTTCCCCTGTGCAAAACTAGGATTGTTCCAAGAATCAAGGACAGAGTTTAACCCACAGGAATTTTTGAATGCCCTCAGCACAACTAAAATTGTGAGAGTGATTTACCAACTATGGCCCTGTTGTGGTGAAAAACCCATTCACAGGGACGCCTGGGTTACTCAGTCAGATGAACATCTGCCTTCATCTGACGTCATGATCCCAGGGTCCTGTGATTGAGTCCCACACAGGCCTCCTTGCTCAGCAAAGAGCCTGTTTCTCCCTCTCCCTGCGACTCCCCATGCTTATGCTCTCTCTCTCTCTCTTTCTCTGACAAATAAATAAAATTTTAAAAGAAAGAAAAAGAAAAAGCCAATCACGGAATTCATCTAGTGCTTTAGAATTTTTATCCTATTAGACTTTGAGAAGTAAATTCTACATGGATCGTGTCATTGCTGGGACAACAATACAAGCCCATTATCCTCATCCATAGTCAGATTCTGCACCCATCTTAGGGTCTCTGGCATGATGCAGTTTGCCTCTGAAGGTTCCATCATTTGTTTCTTGGCCATATTAGAAAGCCCATTTTCCACCCTGGTTACTATTCTGCTTGAGAACACCTTGTTTTGTCAAGTTTCCCTTGAAAGTTCAAAACAAATGTCAAGTCCTTCCTGTTTTCATTCATCACTCAAAATGCATTGACTTCTTTTCAGAAACTCTGCTTGTGTTTAAGATTTTTTCCAGAACAAGCTAGCTTCTTCTTCCAAATTGGATTCTTCAGCCATCATTCTCACAGTTGCAAGGCACTAAGACATTTAATGAAGCAAATCTCTGACCTTTTCAATATTTTCATCAATCCTGTGGATGATGAGATGACCAATTCATGCATCATCAAGGACACTGTTCCTAAACCTTTCCTGGCAGTCCCAATTCTTGCTCTTGATATTATTCAGCCCCTCGTAAGTATCTCTTAAAACATAAAGTATCTCACTTGCAAATTCATTTAGTAAAAAATTCATTTAGTAGAAATTTATTTCATACAATATTTTATATTGATCCTTTGCTCTAAACAATAGCCACTCATTTATTTCAGTGACATGAAAGTAGCATGCACTACACTGACTGTTGATGCTAACTAATGGAGACTGATTGGCTGATGTTGCAAATTTTCCTTCTGAAAGTTAATAAATGTTGCTAGTCTGACCTTGATCGCAGTTCCAAATGTTGAATAAAAACTTCTCTTTGGGTTGTATAGACTTGGCCTCAAAGATGATTGTTTTAGAAAGTAGGACACTTATATTGTCCTTTCTTTTTCATATATTGTCATCCTATTCAGGACTAGATGAAGGTCATTGCCTCGTGGATTTGGAGGGAGATAAAGTAGGGTTTGAAAGGGCCCCTTGACATGAATCTCAGCTTAGTTACTGACATTTACCTGTTATAGTACCCTACAGTATTTGTCTTATCCCATCTCTTAAGGAACTACAGCATATGGTAGTGGTTAAGATAGTAGGCTATAGAGTTAGAATTGGGTTTGAAAGACACTTTCAGACACTTTCAAGTGAAACACTTTCAAGTGAAACACTTTCACAAAACCATTTTTCCTTATCTGCAAGTGAAACACTTCCACAAGTGAAACACTTTCACAAAACCATTTTTCCTTATCTGCACAATGGAAATGACATCCACTTGTAAAGTTCATGAGGCCTAGATGAAATAACACATGCAAAAAACTTAGCATGTTACCTGGCACATATTGAGCTACCTGCTATTTATTGGTGGGAAGACCTGTCTGACTTAGTAAAAGCTCAGAATATCTTTCAAAACTATAAAGTAATTCCCCCACTAATATTGACTCCTCTTGCTTAGAAATTTCCTGCACAGGGGTACTTGGGTGGTTCAGTCATTTAAGTGGCCGGCTCTTGATTTTGGGTCAGGTCGTGAGATTGAGCCCTTAGTTGGACTCTGCACTGGGCATGGAGTCTGCTTAAGATTCTCTCTCTCCCTCTCCCTCTACCCTTCTACCCCTGCACATGCTCACTCTCAAAAGAAAGAAAGAAAGAAAAAAGAAAAGAAAAGAAAAGATCAGAAAGAAAAAAAAAGAAAAAGGAATTTCCTTCAGAGTAATTTCAGAACCATATTCCATTCCCGTCATGTTACAAGAGAAGACTATGACTCAGGTTTTTGGGAATATTTCTGTCTTCTTGAGATATGATCACCACCAATTATTCTTGAGCTAATGACACTCTGGACCTTTAACTTCCCCTGCTAACATGGCCTTGGTTCTCTCTTTTTTTCAGCTGCCACTATGACTACCCAAGGACTGAGAACTTCCATGAATTCTCTATGTTTCTAAGTACAGGCTTACTTTATGCAAATGAACTTTCTTATCAATGGACTGATTGAGGTATTTTTCTTTGCTACTGTTCCTTCCAAATATGTACAGTGAATTGTATTACAGAATAGATCACTTAATGGGATCCATATTAATAGAAAATTATAGTCAAGTTTCACATGTAAATGAAACTTGCATTAATTACCCTTATGATTCTGTTTAAGGTATTAATTTACCAAACACATCCTTTCTTTTTGTCAGGTTTACTTTATGTGTATTAACCCCAACTGCGATGATATATCATTTACCTGAATGTTCCCTTCCTGGAAACCATAATTGTCTAGTACTCTCAGAGCTAAAAAACTCTGACTTAACCTTTAAAAATCTTAGAGCAGGCAGAAGAGATGATATAAAATCTATACACCAAAACTCATGCAGAGTACTTATAGAAAAACTCCTAAGGCTCTTAATCTTACTTTATACACAATTGTAACTTGGCTTGGTTTCTGAGTCCAGAGTAGAACAGAAAATGTCAAAGGGCTACTGGAGGCATAAACAACATGATCAGCAAGTAAAGATTTTGAGAAGAAGACAGAATTGTTCTAAAAAAAAATGGACAGGGGCGCCTGGGTGGCTCAGTGGGTTAAAGCCTCTGCCTTTGGCTCAGGTCATGATCCCAGGGTTCTGGAATCGAGCCCCGCATCATCGGGCTCTCTGCTCAGCAGGGAGCCTGCTTCCTCCTCTCTCTCTGCCTGTCTCTCTGCCTACTTGTGATCTCTGTCTGTCAAATAAATAAATAAAATCTTAAAAAAAAATTTTAAAAAATGGACAGCCTGCAGCCATTTATTGGATGATTGAACAGTCTGATCCACTTCAACATAGCTCCTAAGGACACCCCCTTACATCCTAGCCCAACTCAATGATTAGTGTCTGTAAGGATGGCTGGAATCAACCTGAAAAGGGCAAATTATGTCAGGTTCACTTGGCGTGAAAAGACAGAGACCTATCTATTTGAAACAATTACAGTGAAAAGGACTTGGCTACTGCAAGGACGCTTCTATTATTTGGGACATCCTCTTACAAACATTTCCTTCCTGGCCAATGGCAAATAGATCAGATGTTAAGGTATCTGCCGACCAAGGCATGTCACACTAGGTTCTGCCAGGCTGGTTTCAATAAACAGGGTTTGTGGTAAGCGCATTGTTTGTATGTAAGTAAAACAGATGCTGGTGAAACAGTCTGAAACTGTTTCTCTCTCCTCCCTGAAGTGGCAAACGTGTGATTACCACCAGCCTAGGTGGTGTCCAAGTTATTTACAACTTTGAGCTAATGAGGTGGCTGTTTTGCTGCAGGTATGTGGGGGGTGAAGGGCGGGAAGGATGGTGTTGTTCTCCAGGGATGAGCCCTGAAGCTCCAGAGGGTTTATTAACCCTGCCCTTTACTTTTTTAAAAGATTTTATTTATTTATTTGACAGAGGGAGAGTTCACAAGTAGGCAGAGAGGCAGGCAGAGAAAGAGGGGGAAGCAGGCTCCCTGCTGAGCAGAGAGCCCAGTGCGGGGCTCGATCTCAGGACTCTGAAATCATGACCTGAGTCGAAGGCAGAGGCTTAACCCACTGAGCCACCCAGGCGCCCCAACTCTGCCTTTTGGACAAAAATATGCTTGGGGCTGGCCCTTTTGCCATATCACATTCCAGAAGAAATGTGCTCTAGCAAGAAAGGAAGATATTAATAAGGAAAAATTATTTTTCCAGGTTTCTAATGAAATCAGGGAATTTACTCTCACCTTATTACCATAATAACATGTGAGGGTGGGGGCAGAAGGGAAATGCAAAATAATGGCCTCCCAAGGAACTCTTTTGCATTTGCTTTTAATAACTCCCCCTGAGCCAATCTCCCAGAGAAGTTCTTTATAGTTAAAATGCCTTCTTCAGGTAAGTCAAGCGTGACCAATTAAAACTACCAACTCTGCAGTGAATGAGGCGTTAACTCCTTAATCCCAACAATTAGCGTGCAAAAAAGGAATGAAAATGACGAAAGAAGCAAGCTATTGGCTATAAGAAAAGGAGCCACTTACAAATAGGTTGCTTTTAAGTAACTGTACTGTGTCTGTATCTATAATATGACTTATGTGTGCATTTTATATTGACACTTATATGTGCATTTTATATCGACACTTATATGAAATATGGTGTGCGTATATATTCATACCTATATATATGGTAATATGGGTGTCTGTGTAAATAAGGTACTTAATACTGGGGCTGTTTAGTGGAGGGATAGAGTAGAATACACTCCAGCATAGCTCCTGATAACACCCTATGTCTCAGCCAAGCCTCCAATAATGAGTGTTCATAAAGATAGCTTGGAATCATCCAGAAAAAGTTAAATTATATCAGATTTAGTTGGTATAAGACAGAAAGCTATCTTTTTGAAACAATTCCAATGAAAAAGACTTTGTTCCCTTCAAGGAATACCTCTATTATTTGGAACATGCACTTGTGAAGAGCACCTCAATCCCTACCAACTGTAAACACATCAGGTGTTACAATATCTGCCAACACAAAGCATGTGACACTTGGTCCTTCCAGTAGGGGCATAAGTCTGTGTCAGCATTTTGTGTCTGTGAGATGTGTGTGTGTGTGTGTGTGTGTGTGTGTGTGTGTGTGTGTTTCCTGGCTCAAGTTGGGTGTGTTTGTGCATGTAGGAATGGGTGGGTATGAGGCGATATACTTTATTTTGAGGGGATGTACTTTTTAAGAGTTCAACCTAGTACACATGGTTTCTGCTCAGCATCTTGCCTTGAATATCACTCTTTCTAATTTCCTGTTCTGGTGCCCTAGTTTGCCTTGTTCAGTGGGGATCCCATGGGTAAAGTTTAGCCCAGTTGGAGATTGCTCAGATTATCTGACTCTGCCCACCTGCTGAGCCAGCAACCCCTTTGCTGCATCTTGTAGCCTCAACTGCATCCTATTGCCAAAGCTACCACCTGTTCTTTGGTCCATTCTGGGCAGAGATACTTCCTTGAAACTGACCTAATGACCCTGCTTAGGCTAAGTTAAGCACTAGTTCTGGCAGAACCAGGGGCAGAAGCAAGGTGACAAGGTTGGACTGTAGGATTTTGTACAGTGTAAACCAGGCTCTCTTGGGGACAGTGGGAACCTGAAGGCATGAGAGACTGCCTGATGTGGGTATTGTCAATTTTGGGTGAGAGAAAGCATACTGGGAGTTCCCAGAGTCCTTGATCAAAGAGAAAACCAAGTGGAGAAGTGAAATGAGAGCCAAGGGTGGAGGGTGTTGTGTCATCAGTGACAGGAAGGAAGAAGAGAGAAGAAGAAAAGCAAAATATTGAGTGTGTTGAATACCATTCCAAAGACAACCCATTGATTCCCTAGGAACACACCAGATCGCCAATTATTGAGAGACTACTATATGCCAAGCACTTGCCAGGCACTGGGCATATATCTCAGTAAACAGGACATAGCCCCTTCTCTCAAGGATCTCACTGTATATTTGAGGAGATAAGGAGGAAGTTCTTTTTCATATTTGTGTGTGGAAAGTTCCATAGTAGATGTAAGAGAAGGCTTCTTGGTGGGGGGGGTGAATTTAAGCAGCTGAATAATAGGGAGGGGAATGAATATGCAAAGGCCAATCACTTGGCTTCAGGGTAAAATCCAAATTCTGTGGCCTGGAATAGAGGTCTTTTATGAATTGGCTCCAGCTTGTCTGGTCTCAGTTATTGCCACCATGCCCACACAGTCTACATGCAGCCACACTGGATTACTTGCAATAGTTTAGACATGTACACTCCTTCACTTCCAAACCACTGCAGGTGATGATCACTTTACATAAAATGGTCTCCCCAGGTCCCACCCATGAAATCTTGCTTATTTATCTTGACTTGACTCAAGTAACACCTCTACTAGGAAGTCTTCTCTTAATCTGAACAAACTCCCTCCCTCAGGCTGTTTTGAATGCCTGTATGAGTTTGCTAGGGCTGCTATAACAAAGTACCACAAACTTACTGGTCTAAACAACAAATGTTTACTTCCTCACAGTTTTGAAGGCCAGAAAACAAGAATCAAGTCAGCATTGATTTCTTCTGAGGGCAGTGAGGAAGAATCTGTCCCATGTATCTCTTCTAGTTTCTGGTGGTTTGCTGGCAATCTTCAGCGTGTCTTGGCTCGCATACATACCATTCCAATCTCTGCCTCTGTTCCTGTGTGTGTGTCTTCATGTCTAAATTTCCCCTTTTTATAAGAACACCAGTCATATTAAATTGGGACCTACCTTACTGACCTCATTTTAACTAGGTTTGTAAAGACCCTATCCAAATAAGGTCACATGATGAGGTACTGGATATTAGGACTCCAAAATATATCTTTTTTCGGGGGACAAATTTGAACCCATAACAATGATTCTCCCCAGGACTGACATAGGATCCCATAATTATCAGAGCATTAATCAACCTGATTATAATCATCTGTTTACTTGTATGTCTTTTTCACCAAACTGTGAGCTCCTTGAAGGCAGAGACAATGCTTTCTTCATTGTCATAACCCTAGTACTTGAAACAAAATCAAGCACACAGTAAGTATTCCATATGTATTTGTCATATAATAATCTTTGATCAGAGGCCACTTCCTTTACATATGTTCTGGACCTTGGACCTTCCAGCCTTTGTAGGAGCCATAAAATGCTATATCCCCATGGTCTCCTGCATCTTCAATATCTCCCTTTCTAATCAGTTATTCTTGTGTTATTCAAACATTTTCTATTCTTTTACATCATAGGAATAAACATCTTCCCTTAAGTTCTCTGTTCCAGCTGTCACCAAATCTATTTCTTTTCATAGCCAGGCTTCTCCAAAGAATTATCTATACACAGTGATACCTACACTTTTTATTCATTCCAGCATCTCATTCCAGTGTGGCTTCTGCACCCATTACATCACTCTACCAAAAATTCTGTTAGTGAGGTCATCAGTATCTTCCATGTTATCAGAGACAATGGACTCTTCTCTGTCCTCAGCTTGCACTTCCTCCCATTAGCCTTTAGTATAGTTTACCAGCCTTCTTTCCTACCTAAACAATTCTTTCCAAAAAAAAAAAAAAAAGTCCCTTCCCTCTATTTGCATGTATGGATTTTCTCCTATCTCTCTATCCCTCCTCAGTCTTATTTACTGGTTATTCTTACTCTATGTGACTTCTAAATGGTGGAATTCCCAGGGATCCATTCTGAGTTCTCTTCTCCTTCTAAATTGCTTCTATACATGATTTCACCCATTTCCTGGCCTTTAAATGTCATCTACATGCTGATGGCTTCTAAATTCATATTTCCAGACCCGATATCTCTTTTGAGTTTCGGGCAAGTATATTTAACTACCTAGTTAACATCCACTGCTATATCAGAATACTCTCATACAAAACTGATCTCATCATTTCTCTTCTTCCCCAAATATGGATCTATTCCAAGGCTCTCCCATCCCAGTGAGTGGTCCAAGCACATATTCAACTCACAAACCTCTATAATCCATTACCAAACCCTATCATTTCTGCCTCTAAATATATAGAGCTGAATTCATTTCTCCCAATCTCTGCAGCTACTCTTCTAGTCCACATTACCATCATCTCTTACTGTGTAACACTGTAATAATGCCTTAATTGGCTTCTCAATATCTATTAGCCCCAGTCCTATTAAAAGTCATTCTGTACCTATTAGCCAGAGTGATTTTGAAACATAAAATAGACCATGTCACTCTGCTAAAACAAAAACAAACAAACAAACAAACAAAACCCTTCAAAGAGTTCCAATCTTACTTAAAATGAAATCCAGTGAGACCTTGTATTATCTGGTTCTTGGCTACCTTCCCAGGCCCTCTACCAGGCCCTTGGTCACCACATTGTAACCATAATAGCATTTTCTCTGATCCCAAATTCTTCAAGATCTATACCACTGCAAGACCCTGATGTGGGCTAATCTATCTTTTGAAATTCTTCCCTCCTCTACCCCCACCTTATAACCTATCTTTGCTTGGCTTATTCCTACTCATCTTTCTGGTCTCAGTTCAAATGCCATGTATTCAGAAAAGTCTTTTCTGAAACTTCCAACCCAATCCAAATTAGTTATCCTTGTTATATGCTTTACCAGCAGACTGATTTTCCTTCACAGCACTTGTCATAGCATCAAATTATGGAGGAATCATCAGTATATAGGTGGTACTTGAGGTGAAGGAAATAGTAATCTATTAGGGAAGGAGGATATATAGCCACTTAGCTAGTCATGCAGCAAGTATTCCTGGGGTTTCTTCTATGCCAAGCATTCTTCTAGGCACTGAAGATGCAGTGGCAAACCACCAGATAATGTGATTACTGCTTAAACATATGCCTACAATGAGTCCACGGAAATAGAGGAAGAATATCCCTTCCCTCAATGTGTTGGATGGAAGAAAATGACCAAGTAAGTCTTTCTAGTGAGGATGATAATGCATGTAAAATATGAAGGGGCATTAGCTAGGTGAAAGACAAATATGGTCAGGATCTTACAGGCAAAGGGTATGAGTAATGATGCATAGATGTGATACGGAAAACTGAGATGGAGCCTGGTGGGAAATGAGAATGGGGAAGGAGGCAGAAGCAAGATCATGGAAGACCTTGATTTCCATGTTGAAGAGCTCAGATTTTATCCTTTGAAGATAGGTCTGCTATGTGTAATGCACTATGCTGGGTACTTGAGTATACAGCTAAAAAGGCATTCTGTCTCTGTCCCTGAAGGATTTATAATCTCGCTAGAAATATAGGGCATATACATAAAACATAAAGAGCAGTGAATTCTACTTGTCAAATGAAGGGAAATAAACAATTTCTCAGGGCAAGAAATGACATGAACAGGACAGTCAGGGAGAGAGAAAGTAGGAATTGAGTTGGGTCTTAAAGGAAAAAAAAATGAGGCAAATTTAACTAAATAAACAAGGGACATTCTGAGCATTTGTATTTGTTCATATGTCCCACTAAATGTTCTGTTAGGTCTTTACATTAGGTTATTTCATATTAATTATATAATTACTTCTCAAATTAAGGTAAATAAGAATATTGGGATTTTATATGCAATATATACAGATTCTCTTTATAGACAGTACTTTCAAGAATTATATAGTCTATAATATAAAAAAAGATAAATTCTGAGCAATTTGAACATGAAGGTCTCCAAGGCTGTAATATCTTTGAGGTCAGAACTGTACTTATATTATTCACTATTCTATTCCTAGCACCTACCCCAGTCAATGCCTGGATAATATTAGGCTCTCAATAAATATTTTTTCAATAAATATTTTTCATTCAATAAATATTCAGTAGGTATTTTTGTTTCAGTAAACAAATACATGTGTTCTCTCCCTTATCACAGCAGACTGTTTTTGCCTTCCCTCCCTCTTGAAGTGTAGCTTGAATACACCAGTTGATAATGCTAAGTATCTGACAACAGATACAAAAATAAGAAACAAAAGCACAAATGAGCCCAGCAAAGCAAACTCAGGCACACAGCAGAAGGAGGATCTGAGAGGGGAACAGAAAGAACAAAATGAAAACACAGGGGATAGCTGTAAATTCTAGGGAAAATTCAACTTAGAAAAGAGTGACTTAAGGCAATCCACATGCTTCACAAATTGTGTTTGATGCACATTTCTTTAAAACTAGTCTTCTAGTGAGTTTCCATATGTTTTATTAGATCCCACCTTCATCTTTCTTTAATCTTATAGGAATAGCACAGTTACAACTCCTCCTCCAACCCCAAATCTCCCAGTCTCATTTTTAAAATCTCCCAGTCTCATTTTAAAACACACATACACAAGAAATTGAAGACAACTAAAGCACACTTGCAAATACCTACTTTCAGGATTGAGCTTTTGGGGGGGGATTATATGTAGCAACTATTTATTTTTTATCCCAGAATAGTTCCACTCCTAGGAGGTGCTCCTCTCCTCTCACAGTATAAATATGCTCACAGTACAAAAGAAAAACTTGAAAATTTCAAGGACACCAAGACAAATCTACTAACTCCTCCCCCAAATCAGCTAAATAGATGATTTGGAGACTAATCAATATTTTACCTTAAAAATATTATAATCTATGCTACACTTTCTTAGGCTGAGAGTTCCCTGGGGATGAGGACAGACAGTGCCTTAACCTTCAGACTGCCATCATTTCTGTCGATTGAATGGAACTCATCATTGTACGATCAAATCCTCAGCTTCCTCAGGGCCTTCTAGACATCTTTGTCTTTGAGGCTGTAGATAAGGGGGTTACCAATGGGAGTGATAACAGTATAGAACAAGGAGAAGGTTTTATTGAGAACTGGCATCTAACCAGCAAAGGGCACAGCATAAACCAGGATCAAGGTTCCATAAAATAAAGTCACAACAACTAGATGAGAAGAACACATAGAGAATGCCTCTGCCTATCAGTCATGGAAGGTATATACAAGACCATGGAAAGAATTTTCCAGTAGGAGGTTAGGTTTAGTCTAGACAGGGCCAAACTTACCAGCACTATTAGACTCATGCAGACTACGTTGACCAGTGGGGGATCTGAGCAGGAGAGCTCCTGCAGAGGTTTCAAGTCGTAGAAGAAATGGTAAATCTCATTGCCACCACAGAAGGTCAAACTGGCTACCATAACAGCCTGGAATACAGCTGCCACTGTGAAGCCACTAAACCATGAACCAATTACTAACCACGCACATATGGTTCCATGCATCAGTGTTGGATAGTGCAAGGGCTGGCAAACAGCCAGACATCACTGCCAGAAGATAGCATTCATTCAGTGCTGCCCGGAGCCCCAAAGAAATAGAGCTGCATAACACAACCTGCCTGGAGATCACTCTATTCTTTCTCAATAAGTCCAGCAGCATCCTGGGCACAATGTTCAATGTATAACAGACCTCTAAGCATGAGAGTTTTGCCAGAAAGAAGTACATTGGTGTCTGGAGTCCCCACTGAGTGCTCATCAGGACCATGAGGAGAAGATTCCCAGATATGGTGGCTAGGTAGACAATGCCAAACACCAAGAAGAGCAAGGGACCCAATTCCTTGGAGGCCTCCAAACCCTAGTATGATGAACTCAGTCACCATCATAGTGGTATTTCCTGGCCCCACAGAAATCAGAAGTTCCTGGGAAAGTTATATCAGATCCCTCAGCCACTAAGATTTCCCACAGTCCAATTCTATCAGTAGTTAGATCTCTGCACTAATGAGGGCATTTCTTGGGGATTGGTTCTCATGGTAGCCAGCTAAACTTGCCCTCAGGCAAGCTGTTTTATAGAAATCAGCTGAATCTGTCATTTGGTCAGGCGGGGGGAATAGGATGAGGAGACTAAATGGTAGAAAGAATGGCTCAGTGAAAATCTATACCCATCCCTTAGGGAACAATCCAGAACACAACTGTACTGGTAGCAGGTCAAGAATCCCAAATTCACTTCTAAAGGAGGCGTGTAGAGCCCATGCTTGGCATTGTTGGTGTCATTTTGGACAGAAGAAATTCCCAAGGAAAATCCTTACTAAATGTTGGCAATTCAAAGAAATGACAGGCCAGATAGCAAATCATGTTTATGACCTTCTTTACCAGAGCATGAAATGGGAGCTGAAATGCCAAGACTGAGGCAAAGAATCATTCCATTGATGGTACAAGGCCATCCATGCTTATTTGGTAGTGACATCCATGAAGCTGCAGAATGGTAGTTTCTGGAAAGCAGATTCTGGAAAAACAGTTTTGCATTCTAAAACAGAATAAAGATTTTTTACTTTTTAATCTTGCCACATAAAAGACTGGATTTTAGGCTAATGGGAGGAAAGCCCAGTAGCAGCCACCTAAAACTGATCATTAGACTCATATGCACCCATCTGAATGCACATATATACACACACATCCATCTGGAGTTACACAGTCAGGTATAGATAGTCACACATGCTATCATCTTTGCCATCACTTTTAAAATTTTGTTTTCCCAGAGTAGTCTTCTAGAAGTGAAATATTTGCTCCATGGGTCTTTGCCTACAATTCAGATATGCTGGTATTAGGGAGGTAGCAGTGGCTATGGGTTAGATCACAAAGCCCAAATAACCAGGCTTTCCATATACATCATGGGCAGTGGAAGATAAATTAGCATGTTTTTCCCATTCAATTGTTTCATTGGTCTGTTTTGTGAAGTAGTGTAGTATAATGATTAAACATGGAACACCAGTGCCAAACTGCAGAGAATCATATTCCAACCTCTCCATTTACTGGCTGTATGACTTTGGGCAAGTTATTTAGACTCCCTGGGCCTAAGTTTCTCATCCAAAAAACGAGGATAATAGTAACTCCTCACAGTATTGTTTTGAAAAATAAATACATGTAATTAAAACATTGCCTGACACATAGTAAGCACTAAATAAACATTAAAATTTTTATTTACAAAATAAAATTCTTCATGAAAACAGCTCCACAGAAGCATTAACCAACATTACTAATCACTATACTTAAATAAGATAAAGCAATATAAATGCATGGGAGGAAACTGTTTAGCTCTCATTACTTCTCAACTGTTACCCATCGCCACTTAATTTCACCACTTAATTTAACTTAAAGATAATTGAAGATAACATTCATATCTATTTATAGTTATGTAAGGATTAGATGAGATTATGAATATAAAGTGCCTGCCACATAGAAAATGGTCACTAAATCATGGCTAATAATAGTACAAATAACAATTTGCCTGAAGTTGTCAAGCTTGAGCTGACATTCACGGTTCTGTGTGCCTCCAATATTTATGGTCTTTCTACCATACAAACTGACTCTACTGCCTGCTATTATTTACATACATGAGTACATGTTCATTTTTGTCTCTATGTGAAAGGTTTTTGGAATTCTGTCTTAAGGATTAAAGGCAAATGCTCCACCATGATCTAATACCTTTAAGTCAGACTTCTTCTGACACATCTATTTTGCACCAGGTACCCACCACACGTAAGCCATGGACAGCCTTGGTTCTTTTGGCTCCAGTTCCTGCCCAGCTTCCTTTGAGGGAAAACTCAGGGCTTTTCCTGGGTATTCTCAGCCCAGCTTCCCACCTGTTCCTCAAGAGTTATTGTCCAAATTCATTCTCCTTAGTTTCCCCAATACTGCAGCCATCTTTAACCCTTTTTTTAAATGAATACTCACCCCAACTCTATTACTGCCTTCCTTTCTTTCCGGATTTACTTTTTTATTTATAGCCCAATTGCCTCTAACATAGAATATATTTTGTTTAACTCCTTCCTAATAGTCTGTCTCGTGTAATGTAGACTTCACAAGAGTATCGATTTCCTTTCTTTTATTAACTACTGAATCCCAAAGACCTAGAACATTGCCTGATGTTGAGTAGACACAATAAATATTTGCTGAATGAATTCATAAGGCAGTCTGACATGATATATAGTGCTTTTGCTTTTGGAGACAAACAGAGCCACATTTGGATCTTAGCTCTACCACTTCTCAGTGTTTCACCTTGGGCCATTCACTTAACCTCTATGTGCTTCCAACTCCTCATCTTTTAAGTAAGAGTTATGGAAAAGCCTACTGGTAGACCCCAAATACCCATTTCCTCCTTCTTCTAAGGCAGGAATTGACAGAATTTTTCTTAAAGGTCAGAGATTTTAGGCTTTGCTGGTCACCTGGTCTTTGTCACAACAGTTGAAAAATGCCATTGTCACAAGAAAACTCATAGATAATACATAAATGAATGGGAGTCACTGTATATAATAAAACTTCATTTACCAAGAAAAAAAGCCATTGGGCCTTAAGCTATAGTTTTTCAAATCCTATAGCTGGATACATGGCTGCCCGGCTAAAGCCCACGTTTTTTTTGCAGCTTAGCGAAGTCAACAGGGTGTGAATTGAATGATGCGTATGATTTTTAGATTGTGCCCTTAAAAGAAAAGTACATTTCCTCAACTTTTCCTTTTTACATTTCTCACTGTCTGGAATACAGACCTGATAAGAGAATCAGCACCTGACATGGAAGCTGGGTATTGAAGGAACAGAGCAACAGCATAGAAGCTGCACAGATCCTCAACATGGTATACCAGGGTAACCCTAAGCACCCTACCTGGTCTTTTCATGGAGATACATACATTTTTATTTTGTCTAAGTCACTGAAGTTTTTTAGTCTCCTTGTTACAGCAGCTTAACCTGTACCCTAACACATGATTGTAACTATCTCCTAGATTATTGTGATTATTCCACAAGATAATCCATGTGAAGTACTTAGCGCAATGGCTGACAAAACACACGTGACAGCTGTCATGATTTGTTGTTAGTGACTTCATTCCTCATCTCCATTCTTCCCCTTCTCTGGCATCTTTAAATACCTTCTAAAGATTTTATTTATTTATTTGACAGAGATCACAAATAGAGAAGCAGGCAGAGAGAGAGGAGGAAGCAGGCTCCCTGCTGAGCAGAAAGCCCAATGCGGGGCTCGACCCCAGGACCCTGGGATCATGACCTGAGCCGAAGGCAGAGGCTTTAACCCAGTGAGCCACCCAGACGCCCCTTTAAATATCTTCTTCTAACCAAATCTTGCTTCCCTCAAGACCCAATGCTCCCTTAAGCCTAACAACTTTTTTAAAAACTATTCTGTATTTTTTTAAAATTTTTTGTTTAAATTCAATTTAGTTAACATATACTGTATTTTAGTTTCAGGGGTAGAGTTTAGTGATTCATCAGTTATGTATAAGACCCAGTGCTGATCACATCATGTGTTCTCCTTAAGTTCTCCCAGTTACCCCATCCTCCAACCTCTTCCCTCCAGCAACCCTCAGTTTGTTCCCTAGAGTTAACAGTCTCTTGTTGTCTGCCTCCCTCTCTGCTTTAATCTTATTTTATTTTTCCCTCCCTTCCCCCATGTTCATCTGTTTTGTTTCTTAAATTCCACACGAGTGAGATCATATGATAATTGTCTTTCTCTGACTGACTTATTTTGCTTAGCATAATACCCTCTAATTCCATCCGTGTCATTGCAAATAGCAAGATTTCATTCTTTTTAATGGCCAAGTAATATTCCTCTGTGTGTGTGTGTGTGTGTGTGTGTGTGTGTGTATGCCACATCTTTATACAGTATATATATACCACATCTTTATACATTCATCTGTCAATAGACATCTAAGCCCAACAACTTGAATATGGATTCAACAACTTTCTATCTCCATGGGTACAACAACTCCCCACTCATTAGGGAATAGAATTTGAATGCAAACAACCAGGTTTTGCCCTTTCCCTGAATAAAAATACAAATAACACATTTAGCTGATTAAGGCCTTGTTCACATTCCTAACAAACTAGATAAGCAATCTTTAAACTGGAGTATGCATAGCACAAGGCAACTTGTGCTCAATTAGGGGTGATTTCACATACACCCCAACATGTTGTAATATCTGCAGACATTTCTGGTTGTCACAACTGGAGAGGGGGCTACTACTGACAGCTAGTGAACAGAGGCCAGGATATTGCTAAATACCCTACAATGCACAGAACAGTCCCCGACGATAAAGCACAGATGTGAATGATGCTGCCCTTGAGGAACAATGCCCTAAAAGTCCACAATGGCCTCCCCGGGAGGTATGCAAACAGGGAAAATTTTAAAAGAATTAATTTCTAACTTATATATGGAGTGTTCTCTAAAACTGATGTGCCATGAATGTGCATGAGACTGCAGAGTCCTACTGTTCCCCTTTCTCACCTCTACTTTCACAAATACCCTTCTCCTAATTTACAAAAGAAAGGTCTACCTATTAGGCATTTGAATCCTACCTTGACTGTAAGCATTTTCTTCACTAAGGTCCCAGAGTACAGCAGAGCAGAGTGAGTTAAGTTCTTAAAAGCTGGAGGATAGTCCCTGGTTCTAATTACTTCTTTGTTACTTACTATGTAATATTGAGTTACTTACTTTGCTTACTTATTTTAACTGGTGGGAGACTTGTGGTCACAGGGACTTTTTCCATTTAAAATTTAATTTTATATACATCTTTCTATAGAGATGTATGATACAATGATCGAGAGAAGTTTCAAGTATAAAAATATGTATAACATTAGTGACTACTGGGTGGCTCAGTCGTTAAGGGTCTGCCTTCCTGGGATCCAGCCCCATATCCAGCTCTCTGCTCCACAGGAAGCCTGCTTCTCTCTCTCCCACTCCCCCCTGTTTGTGTTCCCTCTCTCGCGCTCTCTGTCAAATAAATAAATAAAATCTTTAAAATATATATATATATATATATATATATGTATAACGTTAGCATAAAATTCGGTGGGCAAAGTGAGTGGAAATGTGGGTTCGAAAAGAAAAGGTAATGGTGTGAGGTGCCTGACTGTTAGAAAATTTGCACGTTTCCATTTTAGTGGGTGACAGTGGATATAAAAATACTCCAGGATTTATAATTTACCCAGGAACTACAGGGAATTATAAGTGAAATAAGTCAGCCAAAGGAAGACAAATACCATATGATTTCACTTATATGTAGAATTTAAGAAACAAAACAAATGAACACAGGGACAGGGAGAAAAAATAAAATAAGATTGAAGAAGTGAAAAGATTGAGGCACAAATTTAATTGTGTTGTAATTTTAACCTGTCAATATTTACAAGGTGTGTTTGCATCTATTTGAACCTGCAATGAAAAATTTCTAGATATCAGTTTGAAACTGTTCAAGGGGGCAGAGTACATTGCAAAGTTTAAAGAGCTAAATTTCTGATGAATCCCCTCTGTGTTCTTTCTTGCTTGATGAAAAAACAGAAAGAGAAAAAAAAAAAAACAGTCACACAGAGATGCCATTAAAATGCAGCAGCAAGTCCTAGTGCACAAGACTGGTTTTCTCCGGTCTCCACTCACCCTGCCAGCTAGCTTCCAAGTGGTTTTTTTTTTTCCCGTTCAAGAAGTTCTTCATGCTCCCTCAGCCTTCCTTTCAAGCCAATACCTAGTTTTTCCCTTTTAATCAAATAATGACTCTCTTAGTCACCGCTGCAGGTCTCCTGGACTCTTAAAGTCCGCCTATGACTCAATGTGCTTTTAGCAAGTGGCCCTCCAGATACAATCCACAATTATCAGACATAACTTTGAAAAACAATCAAAGAAAAGAGGAAGTTTTAAAACAGCTATAGGGTTGTGCAAGCGCGCGCCCGCGCGCGCGGACGCACACGCGCGCGCACACACACACACACACACACACACACACAGGCTGTGCTCACAGAGAAGTTCTACTCCCTATGCCAAGAAAACTACTGGGAAAATGGGCAAGTTGATCAAATGAATTAACTCAGCTGTTTGTTTTCATGCAGGAAATGGCCAAACCTGGCTCTTTTTTTTTTTTTTTTTTTTTTTTTTTTTTAGTCTTCACTGTTTCAGGCAAATTGTGAAACTGCTGTGTGTCCACAGGCTCGGGAAAATAATTTTCATATATGCACACAAACATGCATCTGTGCACACAAAACACAGTGTGATCATAGCTGTGATCATGAGCGAGAAGGGGTGTACTTCATGTGATCCACCAGCCCAGACCTACATTTTTACATTGAAATCAGAGAACACAACCTTAAAATAGAAATGGCAATAAACAAAATAGATCACTTTCATCCAGATTGGTATGCAGAGCATAGTTCCACACTGGATTCTCGCTTGGTAAATGTCTCTTTCCTCACTAGAATTCAGAGCTGATGTTTGATTCCTCTTTGTTTGATGACAGCTTCTTTACACTCTGAAAGAAGCCAAGGAAGAGAATCCTTCCTTAAGCATTCCCTCAAGACCAATCAATAGGTACTGATTTGATTCCCAACTTATGCCATTTTAGCTGTATGAGTAATTGTCTTAACCTTTCTGAGCCTTGGTTTCTTCATCTGTAAAATAGGGATAATGCTATGTACCCTAACTAATACACACAATTTGTAATGAGGATTAAGTGAAACATGTCCATTTAAAAATTACTTAAAGTGTTATATACAAAATACATTAAAATAACAAGTATCAATACTATAGTTAATGTTATTATTAGCCCACAAGACCACATATTCCGTAGTTCATAAGCTCTATTAGAAATAAACCAAAATCAGAATCGCTTTAAATTCTGTCCATTTGTCCCTGGTCTGCTCACTGGTTCTATACAACATAGACCCAACTATTTTTCTATATGTAATAGATATCATTTTAATTTGTATCATCTTCAGATAACTGAAGAGAGATATTGTGATCCCATTCTGTCCCTATACCCAGATTTTCTCTTTTCTGGGCTAAAAGAAAACTAATCAACTCAAAAGTCCTTAAAGAAAAGAAGAAGTACAACATCCGCACACTCACACTTCTGTTCTCAACATTATTGTTTACTTGACTGATGAATACTGTCCCCTTTGGAGGTTGTTAACACATGGAAATGTTCGTTGAGTCTGGAAAAGTGAAGGAAGATGTTTCAGTTTGCTCTTTTATTCCCAATACTAGTCAGTACTTAATACCCTTTTGATGTACTCATGAATAAGTGGATGAAAATCTGTCATAGGTTTTATTTTTCCTCAGCATAATGGCTTGAAGCTCCCAAGTCCTGCCCCATGGCTCCAGCATGAGCCCCAGAATCTTGAGCCCTGATTTTCAGTCCACATTCACAGAAAACCTGGATTTGCCCCTCTATTTTTTCAAGAGAGTATTTCACAAACTTTTGGGAGACTGGTGGTACCCTGGGGCCATCTGAATCAGTGTCAGTAACTGATCCCAAGATGAATATTTTTTTTCTTTTACAGGGGAGAGGGGTTTTGGTGGGAATTGGTAGCTTGGCCCTAATTTCTCTTTTAGGCAAAGGAAGTGGATTGACAATCTTACTTGTTTATTAGATGTTAATGCTGCAGCCTCAACCCCAGATGACTAAGGAAAAATGACCCCTTCAAAGCCAGAGGAAGACAACTTTTATGGGACCAACTAGAAAGAAGAGTTTTTTGTGTTTCTTTTCTTTTTGTGTTTTGTTTGGTGTTTTGTTCTTTGTGATTCAGTTTCTTTGCTTGCTTAGTTTGTTTTAATTATACACAACTTGCCTCCTCTATAATTTGGGGGAGTATAGCAAGCAGGAGATGCCATGAGCTGGTTATGAGGCTATGTTAGAGGCAAGAAGTCAGTACCTCTGGTCCCACCCTAATCCTACTTCTCTGCCACCTCAACCTGATCAGCTCCAGTTGAAAAATCATCCTTTTGTCTAAAGTATTATATCCTACAAGTTGAAGGAATGGGAGAAAACTCACACATAAGGAGTTGTATAAAACACAGAGCTTAAAACACAACTAAAGAGCTATCCCTTCTCCAAACATCAGATTAAGTACCTTCTAGAACACCATAAATTGTCAACTCTGTGAGAACAGAAGCAGTGTCTGTCTTGATTATGCTGCACCCAAATGCCTAAAATATAAAAGATATAAAAGGAAGACAGAAGGAAGATTCTAAGAACTATAGCTAAAGAAGAAATAGTGTGGAATAAGATATTCTAGCACTCTAAGGTCCTGGAAGTAAAGGGAACCATAAGAGACCACTCGTGTCCAGCCCTCTGCATTCACACAAGAGATTTTCTGAACCACTCATCATTCCATTTTTGAGAATTCATCAGACAAAAGTCTCTATGGCTCTCTTTGCCTACCATTTTTATTGCTGCAAAGTCTTGCTCACACACTGATCTGTAACTTATTGAAAATTCCCAGATTACATATCCAGGTTCACTATTCCCACCTGAGCTATCAATGTGCTATTTAGGAAATCTACCTGTATTAATTTAGTCTCCAGAGCAACCATACAACTGGTCAATTTTCAAAAGAAAAAGAATTCAATCAACCCAGTTCTGTTCTCTTCTCCCTACTTGTCTGAATAAGCACAGCACCTAGATAAATCTCTCTATATAACAGACAGCCTGGTTTATTTAGAGACAAGGAAAGGTTCTTGTAAAATTCTGATTATTTGAGACAAACTGAGGAACTTTAATATACTCTGTTTTTGGGGGGGGAGAAAAATTAAAATAAAGCCACCACAATTAAAATTGCAAAGATTTTCAAAGGCTCTTTTGCATTCAAATGACACTCAGCCCAGTTTCCTATATGTTGTACAGCTTTGTTACCATTTGGAAAATGGTAAAAAAAAAAAAAAGTGGGGGTTATGAATGATCCCTGTACAGACTTTAAAAGCCTCCATGCATCAGGATTCAAGGTGATCTCAGATTTTCCATAGTAATTAAAACAATGTGGACAGACACCTTCGAAAAATTTTAAAAATGGGGTTTGAAATCAAGAAAGTTTTCAGTCCATCCTTCAGAGATCAGGAATACTTTATGAGACAGGACACCAAATTCTTTAGCCATTCTGCAATGGTTTTGTCACATCATTATTATTGTAGTGGTAAGGGTGGTGGTGGTAGTGCCTGTGGCAGTGACAGCTGTTAACACTTACTGAGACCTCACAACATGGTGAACTCTGTGCTAAAGCTTGTAGATGGATTAATTAATTTAATCATAAATTATCTTATTTAATCCTCAAAACAACCCTATCAGGTAAGTACTAATATTATATTTACTTTGCAAATGATGGAACTAAGGAAAAAAGATGTTAAATGACTTCTCCATGGTTACTAACAGGGTGATTCAGAATAAATTAAGCTAGTCTGTGACCACAGGTCAGATTTCATTTTGTCATGAAACTCTCTCTACCCCAATCACAATTATAGCCACTCTTTGGCCCTCTCCAAATCCTATGCTAACACACAAATTAGTAGAGATTAGATGGTACTTTGGGAAACCATATAAGAGGCCAGCTTAAAGTCAGAGGAACTCAACCCCAACCAATCTACAGTTCTATAAACTTAGACCAAATATTTTCTTATGGTGAATAAAGAACAGCATTTTTAGATGCTAAGGAAAGCATGACATTAATATGTAAAACTATAATTTACATGAAAACACTTTTCTAATGGTTTTTACATTTTGAAATATTAAATTAATCTATTCATAGCTCACTATAATAAGGAAGAATTAGGCAAGCACTTTACATCCATCAACTCTGTGATCTTTTGTCATCTTATTAAAATCACCATAATTCTGATTATAGTCCAGGTGTCCAGACTGCCTTCTAAATTGATAATAATATAAGATTAGCACCTCAGTCTTTAAAATATTCACATAGTTCATGCAAAAGCATGATTGTTGGCAGGAAAATAATTGGCTTAATTAAGGAAAAGAGGGGAAGGAAACAAACATTTATTGACTACCTGCATCATATTGTACTAGGTACCTCCACATACATTGTCTCATTATGATGATAATACATACCTTACATGGATATTCTAAAGATTAAGCAAGCCCACATCCTTGGAAGGGACGCAGAGAAAGGGACCTAGTGTTATAGATCATGTATCATGTTCCAAGTTCTATGCAGTGTCCCATCACATACACTATTTCCTTTAATCTTCATAGCAGCCCTGCACACCTGGCCTTGCCATCAAGATTTTATGGATAAAGATACTAAGTTTCAGACAAATTTTTAATTACTAAGATCATACAGTTAGTAGATGGTTGAGAGCACAGATCCTGAGTTGAATGAATTATACCTTCATGTTCTTGTCAATTAAAAGATAGCAAAACAGCACATCATCATGGGACAGAAGGAGGGAAAGATACCAATACCTACTCATTCATTTATTCATTCAAAAAAAATGCCTTCAGCACATACTTTGTGCCAGTAGCTGAACTAAACTCCTTTCATAAATTATCTCAGTAAATCTTTACAACACATCTAGAGGACAGGTGCCAGGATTATCCTAATTCTAGAGATGAGAAAAACGGGCTTAAGGAAGTTAAATTGACTTGCTCAGCATTATAGATAGAACTAAAACGTTAGCTATTCAGTATCCAAAATGGAGTTGCTTGTCTTCAAGGCCTGTACTCTTTCAAGTATATCATGCTACTTCTAGAAGGCAAATCATGCCCCCCCGTATGCAAAGCAAAATATTTTTAATCATTTTGGACACCATTAGGAAACTCAGATTACTGGTCTCCAGCACTAGGGCTCTATTACATACACTGACCTCTGGAACCTAGAAGAAAAAGAGACAGAGATAAAGAATAAAACACAGAGAAAGAGAGAGAGAGAGAGGGGTGCTTAATCATGCTGGTCACCCCGGAGATGGAAGAAAAAAACATTAGTTCTAGCCATCTGCATTGCACAACATCACATCTGAACCACCTGCCTATTCTCATCTAAAGATATATTAAGCCATCCTAAACCCAGGTTTGTTCTATGCACACTATGGGTACCAGACCAGAGTGTGACCAGAGTGTGTCCATATAAAACCATCTCTACACTAGAGGTAGAACTCTATGAGCCTTCCTGCTAAATAAAGAACAATACAGGAAAGCCTGCTATAGAATGAATGGACTTGATGGGTTTCACAGGAAGACTATTTTCAAGTCATGAATGAAGTTGCCTCCAAGTTCAGTCTTCTGTCATTCATCCCAGCAACTTCCTGCTTAACTCCACTAATACACAGGCCAATGACCACACCTCTAGGTAGGCAAGCTCCAGCTTACCTTCTTCCTTCCCTAGGGTTAATGGTCATTTTTATCTCTAGTCATAACTACTCCCATATCCTCCACTCTTGTAACAATTCTCAATATTCTGCCAGTCAAGGATATGATTTTCTGGATTAAATTCTGAGCAAGCAAACTTGCATTACCTTTTATTTAAAAGTGGCCCCCTTGGCTCTTCCCCCACAAAGCCATCTTCCTACACCTGCATCAGGGGAACAGAGGTTCCTGGGAATCCTTGCCTAGGTGACCCGAGCAGTGCCCTAAGGGACAGTTGGCCCAGAATGAGAGTCCAATGTTAATGAGGCCTAGATGGAGGGTTCAAGCTCCATGGGACCAGTTATAATCCTGCTTAGAGAAATTTGTGTTGTATCTGAAATATCTGGGCAGCCACCTCCCAAATGCAGGCCCTGGATCACAATGGACAATTGGGTCAGAGTAAGAAACCTTCTAGCAAATTCTTCAAAATGCACATACTAATGGAGCAAGTCCACAGAGGAAATAACTGCAGACTTCATACTCCAGAGGCAGTGTAGTATAACAATATACACATGGCCTTTGGAGCTGAAAACCTGGGTGCCTTGGGACAGTCACTTAATCCCTCTGAGTTTCTGTTTCTTCATCTTTTTAAATGGCAGTGAGCAAGGTAGAGAGAGGTTGAACCATGAGCCAGGACATCATATTTATTGAGTGCATACTTTATCCCAGGCATTGTACCCAGTACTTCACATACACAATCACTTTACCTGCCCCAAATTTCTTCAAGTTATGAATTATTATTGAAATAATAATACAGAATATAAAAGAGTACCTGACTCATAGCACACTTAATAAATGTCAGCTCTCTTCCTTTTCAAATCTGTAGGGAAATGACAAGGATTCCAGTTCTCAGAGAAGACTAAAAAGTGTTCTCTCTAGTGCTTTTTGAAGTTTTCTGTTTGCAATTTGAAGGAGGCTTTGCAGCAGTAATTTTCAAAAGTAATCACAGAATGTCAGACTAGAAGGGACCTTAGAGATTGTTACTGTCCTATTCCTTAACGGATAGAAAAGAGAGATACCTACTTGTTATTAGTTCTACCACAAAGACTATACTAGAACCAAGGTGTTCTCGCTCCTTAAGTGTGTGTGCTCTGGTGGCTGAGAAAAAGCCACTTTGGGGGCACCTGGGTGGCTCAATCAATTAAGTGTTTTGCTCAGGTCTTGATCTCAGGGTCGTGAGTTCAAATCCCACATTGACCTCCACACTGGGTATGGAGCCTACTCAGGAAAAAAAAAAAAGAAGGGGTGGAGAGAAAAGCCATTCTCAATCCCGCATTTGCAGAAGTTAAGGGCAGCTTCAGACTCAGGGTGGCTGTAGGTCATGGAAACTCCCTGGGCTTCCATGCTACTGTTCTCTAGGAGTTCTAGGAAATGGGTTTGGGTCATGAGAGGGAAGGAGTTGGGGAGAGAAGAGAGCTACAGTCCACAGGATTCACCATGATTTCATAGCCAATTTGGAAACAAAGGTAGAAACAAATGCAAAACCATGACCACTGGTCAGCCCCATCTTTGGAGATTACAGAACTTCACAGGGTTCCACTTTCCCTGTGGGCTCTTGAAATCCACCGCTCTCTCCCACAGGTTGGTTTCCAGTTCCCACCACAAATCATTCCCAGTCATTGTCTCCTAAAGACTCTTATCAAAAGGAACATGGTGATAAGAAAGAACTTTGCTTCTGTAGCTGAAACTATGTGTAATAAGAACCCCCAGAAATATTTGTTGAATGAGCAAATCAATAGATCAATACCTGCCTAGAGAGATCCTTCTGCTGTCTCTCTGAAACACAGGAGTAAGGCTGAGTTTCTAAAGCAGCCCATAGGCTGTTCTGTTTCTCAACTCCTAGCCTACAGCTGGAGAACAGACCTTCTCTGGAGGAGGTAAAGCCTTTCTCCAAAAGTCAAAAAGTCTAGTCCTTGTGCCTCACCCTAAAATTTTTTGAAAAGAATGATAAACAGAACTCCAGCCAGGTAAACAAAAGAGCTATGCGCAGAACTATAATTCCTTAATAATAGAAGGGAAGTAGAGATGGGAGAATAAAGCCTCCTGTTCTGATGACATCTCATCTGCCACTCACTCAAAAGAAAGATGTGGAATGGTTCCAACCATCTTTCATCAGAACCCCATGTCTTGTATAGAAATGGACTGAGTGGGAGTGGAAGCGGTCAGAGAGCCACATGTGTTGTGGGAGCAGGGATGAGAAGGAGACATGGATCAAAGGAATTGTTTTGAAGTATTAGAGCAAATTCCAGTCTATTCTGCAACTTTCTCAGGATCATCAAGCACCCTTTATTGCCTGCAAGCTTACTTACTCTATAAAAAAGAGTCCACAGATTACCACAGCCTTAAAAGAATCTCAGAACCCTGATATGTACATACATACATATATAAACTTAAATGTTCATGGGATACACATGCAGATTCAAACACATACAGATTGTAATAAAACCAATCAGGCTGGCACACACTATCACACAAATACAAATTCATAAACATGCACTTATGAAAGCACACAAATGACACCACACACACACACACACACATGCACACACACACAGTTTCAGACACAGACTACTCACAGTTCCTGGGTTATATAGAAGAACCAAATGCTCCCCCCAAATGGTAGGGCACTACTACTACTCGCAACCCTTTCTCTATCTGTCCCAACACTTAAGGTTTTCCTAACTTGCTCAATTAAAAAAAAAGTCCCAACAACTCTTAATATAATTTATTACCTATCCTTGACAGCTGGTGCTTGAAAACTTAGAGATCATTTACTTGGGAACACCCCTCTCTGGAATAAAGTAAAATTCAGAGCTAGATATAGAAAAATACCTCCACAAACCAGATTTTTCTCCTTCATTATATTATTAATTGGTTAACCATATTCTATACACCATATCTCATTGTCCACAGGATGTCTTGACACATCCAAATTTTTCTAAATCATGTTTCACTTTTTTTTTAGAGATTTTATTTATTTATTTGACAGACAGAGATCACAAGTAGGCAGAAAGGCAGGCAGAGAGAGATGGAGAAGCAGGCTCCCCGCTGAGCAGAGAGCCCGATGCGGGGCTCGATCCCAGGACCCTGAGATCATGACCTGAGCCGAAGGCAGAGGTTTAGCCCACTGAGCCACCCAGGCGCCCCTCATGTTTCACTTTTGAATAGACATTTCCCAAATGCTTGCCCCAGTCCTGCCCTATTGAGGCAACTTCACATCCAGCTTCACTGGAGCAGCCCTAGATCTGAGATGGACATTAAGGAAGGAACAAAAACTTAATATCCTATATAATATGTCTGTGATCACTGTCCCAAATCTCATTCTGGTCAGGAATCAAGTGGGTAACAACTTGACTCATTATGACTTTGCCAAGAGTTGGGGGGTGGGCAGGGTATTTATTTGCGTCACCATCTAGATCACTACAATTACAAACCCCACCCCTTTTTGTAGAGCTCTTTACGGTTTACAACATACTCCTGTTCCTTTGTTCCCATTGTTTCTGTTCCTTTTTTGGTCCTTGAAACAGCTCTCTGAAGTTGTTCGAGCAAATTTAATGACTGCCTCCATTTTACTGATGAAGAAACTGAAGTCCAAGATGATGTGATGACATGTCATTGGACTTCAGTGCTTATCCTCCTCCTGCATCATTACATGGAGTTTCAGAACTAATTTGTTAAACTAATAATAGCATAGCAACTCTAATCAAAAGGAAGTTGGAATAGCTGTTTTTATTTTATTATTGCAGTCAATGTGATACAAAAGTAATTTAATACATTTTTAACTAAATGTACTAAGTACATTGGACATGTACTGTATATCTGGTTAGACCCAGTGACACAATTAGGGAACAATATGACACAATGTAATAAAATACTAAATGGTAAGTGCTTAAATATTCACTTGTAAATTGGAGGTAATAATATATTAAAGAATGGGTTATAATGGAGATCAACAAGGAAGAAATTAAAACTAGCTGGAATTATTGAGAATGAAATAAAAGTTGAGCCTGACAATGAAGGATTTGGAAACTTATAGAGAAGAAAAGAGGGCTCTCCATACAAAAGGAACAGTATGAGCAAAGCCATAGAGATAAAAGCAGTTTTGAATAATCCATGTGTGGGAACAATAAAAAGACTAGCTTCATTTCAGTATAAGACAACAGGTTGACCAGGTGATGGGTATTAAGGAGGGCACATGTTGAAATGAGTACTGGGTGTTATATGCAACCAATGAATCATTGAACACTACAACAAAATCTTATGATGTACTATATGTTGGAAAACTGAACATAATGAAAAATTTAAAAATTGGGAAAAAAGACACAGGTTGAAGAGTTCAAAATACTGTGTTGGTTTGGAAGAAGTGATTGTCCACAACACAAGGAAGTTTGCATTCACACACATGCTATTTTCCATATATCCATATTGGGTGTTCATAAAAAAGATAGGAAGTACTTCCCTGCAAGCTTCCTTGGACTCTTTCTGAAGCAAAAGCTTAAAGATGGATAGGGTGGGGCAGAAAAATCCTCTCACTTCCTTGGCACAGGAAAGATCTTTTGCTTCTAGGGGGAGGAGTAAAAGCAAAACTTGTCTGCCTCTAAGGAAAAAATATGGAATCCTTTACCCAGAATGCAGAAAAATTCCCTTGGTCCTCAGAGAAGAATATAAACCAAACCCTTTACATCTCAAACAGGGGCAGGTAACTTAAGCCCAGGATCCTACACACATACCAAGCATAGGTCTCCTACTACTGGGGGAGGACAGGAAACTCCCGCTCAAGACCAAAGACAGAAGAAGCAGGAAGACAGAGAAAAACCCTCTGGCACCACAACTCACACTCTAAGGACTTGATAACAGTGGCTTACTACTGCAGGAATTCAAAGCCGGTGGTGCAATGATGGTAATGATAGCACATACCACAAAGCCTGTTCAGCTACCGAGTGGACTGACTCAATTTCACAATTAAACAGCCTTATAGAGACAGGGTCATTTCCAGACATAGCAGTTTATCTTAGTTTCTACTGTTCTTCTAAATGCATTGCATGGTAGTAAGTAAAAAATTAAGACACAAACACAAAAGCAAGAAAAAATAATCCCTTGTCAATAAATAAAGCAATCAACCAAACCTGATTTAGAGATGTTGTAAATATTAGAACGGTTAGACAGAGACTTTCTAATAACTACAATTAATATGATAAATGACCTAGTAGAAAAGATGGACATACATGCTTGAACATATGGAGAATATCAGTACAGCAATGAAAACTACATGAAATAGTAAAATGGAAATACTTTAAATTTAAAAAAAAATACACAGTAACAGGTTCTCTTGGGTGGCTCAGTCAGTTAAGCATCTAACCCTTGATTTTGGCTCAAGTCATGATCTCAAGGTTGTGAAATCAAGCCCTCTCTACTGGGCATAGAGCCTGCTCAAGGTTCTCTCTCTCCTTCTCCCTCTCCCTCTGCCCACCCCCATCCCTCTCTGGAAACAAACAAAAAACAAAAAACACGGTAACAAAGTAATACAGTAATGAGGTAACACAAATAAAGAATGCCTTTGATGGGTTTATTAACAGATGGATACAGCCAAAGAAGTAATTAGTGAATTCAAAGATAGATCACTGTAAATTATCCAAACTATAATGCAAAGAGAAAAAACTGGGGGGGTGGACAAAGCATCCAAAATTTGTGGTATAATATGTAGTTGATTAACATGCAGTAATCTGAGTCTCAGAAAAGAAGGCAGGAAAAAATATGGGCAAAAGGATCATTTAAAAGCCTAATGACTGAGAAGTTTTCAAAAATAATGAAAGACTATAAAACACATATCCCAGAAACTCAGAGAAAAAGAATGTGGATAAATATAAATACACATATTTCAAGTACATCATAGCTAACTTCTGAAACCCAACTACAAAACAAAAGTATTGATGGTAAGAGGATGCAGTACATACAAAGGAACAAAAATTAGAAACACAGTAGACTTGTCATCGGAAACTATGCAAGCCAGAAGATAATTGGGTGACATCTTTCAGGTATTGAAAGAAAGATCTGTCAACCCAGAAACCTTTATCTATTAAAATGTTTTTCAATAATGAGGACAAAATCCAAACTTTCTCAAACAAAAGCTGAGAGAATTTACTTCTAGTAAATATGGGCTACAAGAATTGTTAAAGGAAGTTTTTTAAGCAGAAAAAGTGTGATGCCAGATGGAAACTTGAATCTAGAGCAAGTAATGAAGAGGGCCAGGAATGATAAAAATAAAAGTAAACATAAAAGGTATCTGAATATTTTAGTCTCTTTAAATGTAACCATATCAATAATTTCATTAATTGTAAATGGTCTTAATACCCACAAAATGATAGATATTGTCATATTGACCATAAAAGTAAGACCCGAATATATGCTTTCTACAAGAAGTTTACTATAATCATAAAAATATTGATATATGAAAAACAAAATGAAGGAAAATAAGATATACCATGAAAACCTTAACCAAAAGAAAGCTGCAATGACTGTATGAATTATTATCAGACCAAGAACACTTCAGATCAAGTAATATTACCACCAGACATAAAGAAGGACATGATGTAATGATAAGGAATTCAACTTGTTAAGAAGAAAACATAATCCTAAATTTGTGTATACCTACTCAGAATTTCAGAATACATAGAGCAAAAGCTGTCAGAACTGAAAGGAGAAAAAGACAAATATAGTATTTTACCTGGATACTTCCCACATCTCTCTCATTTAGCAATAGAACAGGTAGGGAGAAAATAAATGAGGATATAGAAGATATGTATACTAACAGTGAACTTGACCTGACACGTATAGAACACTTCACTCAACAACAGAAGAATATGCATTGGTTTTAGATACACAGGGTACATTCACAAAAATGGCTTATTTTCTGGTGCATTAAAAAAATGCAATAATTTCTTCTTATATTTTTACTTTAACATACCAGATAAATCTAATTTATTTAATTCCTTACAAAATCTTCAAAATGTTCCAGGAGCTCTCCAGAACACCTCATATTGTAGACAAAATATTTCATTTTAGAATTTGATTGAGGGAAATGAGTCAAAAATTATCAAAGGTTTGAAGACTTGACTAGGATAACAGATCATTATGAACCAGTTTTTAATTGCCCATTTAACCAAAGTGACAATAAAAGATATTCAAGACAAATACATAAGGTCACATAGTTGTGAGGAAAATTTACCTTGTTTAAAATATTAAGACTTTTCTTAGAGTAAATCAAACACCTGATAAAAATAGGTAATTTTTTTTTGTAAAACACAGGATTCTTACTTTCTAGGCAGATAACTTTAAAGATAAAAATATTTACAGTGTTTTATTAAGAGGGGATCTATAGTTTAAGAAAACTTTTTTAACAAAGAGAAAACAAAAATTTTAACTTTGCATAAGTATACTTTATTTTAAAATTTTTATTTATTTTTTATTTATTTTCAGTGTACCAGAATTCATTGTTTACATACCACACCCAAGGGTCCATGCAATACGTGCCCTCTATAATACCCACCACCAGGCTCACCCAACCTCCCAACCCCGGCCCTCCAAAACCCTCAGAATGTTTTTCAGAGCCCATAGTCTCTCATGGTTCATCTCCCCCTCCAATTTCCCTCAACTCCCTTCTCCTCTCCATCTCCCCATGTCCTCCGTGTTATTTTTTATGCTCCACAAACAAGTGAAATATGATAATTGACTCTCTGCTTGACTTATTTCACTCAGCATAATTTCTTCCAGTCCCGTCCAAATTTTGTTAATACAAAAGTTGGATATTCATCCTTTCTGATGGAGGTGTAGTACTCCATACTGTATATGGACCACATTTTTCCTTATCCATTCATCCATTGAAGCGCATCGTGATTCTTTCCACAGTTTGGCGACTGTGGCCATTGCTGCTATGAACATTGGGGTACAGATGGCCCTTCTTTTCACTACATCTGTATCTTTGGGGTAAATATCCAGTAGTGCAATTGCAGGGTCATAGGGAAGCTCTATTTTTTTTTATTAATATATAATGTATCATTAGCCCCAGGGGTACAGGTCTGTGAATCGCCAGGTTTGTACACTTCACAGTACTCATCATAGCACATACCTTCCCCAATGTCCATAACCCCACCACACTCTCCCTAGCCCCCCCCCACTCCCTACACCCACCCCTCCCACCCCCCACACCCCCACCCGCAACCCTCAGGGAAGCTTTATTTTTAATTTCTTAAGGAACCTCCACACTGTTTTCCAAAGTGGCTGCACCAATTTGCATTCCCACCAACAGTGTAAGAGGGTTCCCCTTTCTCCATATCCTCTCCAGCACAGGTTGTTTACTGTCTTGTTAATTTTGGCCATTCTAACTGGTGTAAGGTGGTATCTCAATGGGGTTTTGATTTGAATCTCCCTGATGGCTAGTGATGATGAACATTTTTTCATGTGTCTATTAGCCATTTGTATGTCTTCTGCCCATTTTTGGACATGATTATCTGTTTTGTGTGTGTTGAGTTTGAGGAGTTCTTTATAGATCCTGGATATCAGCCTTTTGTCTGACAAACAAAAGCTGAGAGAATTTACTTCTAGTAAATATGTGAATATCTTCTCCCATTCCGTGGGTTGCCTCTTTGTTTTGTTGACTGTTATATCAGTATACTTTCGATATTAAAACTCATTTACTTAAATTTAGTTCCAGTGCTAGCCAGTACTGACCACACACAATTTCCTTCTAAAGATTTCCTCACTATAAACCTCGTACAACTTTATGTATTCAGATTTGTACCAAGTTTTCCTTCTTTAAATAACCACTCTCACTTTAGGACAAAATTACTTTCTTTTCCCTCAAAAAGAATGTATTCCTATTCCTATTTTTTTTTCGAAAATACTTATTTTACTTTTCTTGCATATAAAGTTGTTTCCCTTATTTCTAGTAGTCTGAGTTACACTTATCACAATTCTTAACTCTTAGAACCCTTAGTTTCTAGTGAAAACAAACTAGTGAGCAAACTTTTGTTTTATCAGCATTCTTTAGGTTAACAAGTTTATGAATACATTTCAGGATTTCTAGAAACATCTGTTTTTCATAGTACAATTTTTTTAATAAAATGTGAATCAAGTTTATTAATAGAAACATATTTACTTTCTCCGTAATGATAAGAGGAAAAAACTCTCTAAAGACGTGGTATACAAGGGAAGCCATTTTAGATTTCTTTCCAATTCAACATGATTATATATAAACTTTATTCAAACCAAAAGCCTGATTTATTGCCCACCACACATACATTGTACATCTGCTTTGTGAATGAGTTGCCTAAAGGAAAATCATCTTGTCCTTGAGGTATCAATTAATACTCCTACTCCCTGCATTCCCTTATGATAAATCTCATGATTCCTGCTGATGTACTAATGTATAATATTTTGGGCTTTTACAAGATGTAAAAATGTATACAATCTTATAAAAACTGTCCATTCGCTGGAACAACCTCTTCCTTGTGAAGAGCATGTTTCCCAATTAGCTATCCTAATTTGGGCTCAGATAAGACTCTTTTACCTTTAGAGATTCTAAAATGTTTCTTCAATTTGCATAGACATTTCTTGGTAACATTGTCAAGATATCAGAGTACCTCACTAGAGAACAGTTGGGGGTCTTCTTGAACTGGGCACTCAGTACAGCAAAAGCCCTTTGTTTGTGCTCCTCCAACTTTTCAGCACCTCACAGATGTATCTGGTGAGAAGGAACACAGTTATTTAAAATAATTAAAGCTACAGTATATTCTGACCATAACAGAATTAAACTAGAAATTAATATCCTGGAAAATATGTGATTATTTGGAAAATAAATAATACCATTCTTTGAAAAAATCCATGGGCCAAATAAGGAGTCACTGGAAATTATAAAATATTTTTAATTTAATGAAAATTAAAGTACATCATATCAAAATACGTGAGGCAAACATATAACATGTTTTGGGGGAAATTTACAGCGGTAAAACCCTATATTAGAAAAGGCAAATTTTTCAAATCAACAATCTAAAATTCCAGCTTAAGAAATGAGGGGAGAAAAAGCAAATTAAATCCCAAAGTCAAAAAATTGTTAAGAAAATATAAAGAGCACAAATCTCAGATTTGGCAGATGAAATAGAAAAACAATATAAATCAATGAAACTAAAGCCTGACTCTAAGAGCAATATTTATAAGCCTCAAGACAGATGGATCAAAAAGAAAAAAAGATATAAATCACGAATATAACAAAGGAAGGAGAGACACTACTACAGTTATTTCAGAAATTAAAAAGGATAATAAAGGACTATTTAGAAAAAATTTTTGCCAACAAATTTGATCAATTAAATAAAAGGAAAAATTCCTTGAAAGATACTATCACTGCTCACTCAAGAAAAAACAAGCAACATAAATATTCCTATACCTACTACAGAAATTAAACTCACAGAAACCTCCATACAAACAGAAACAGCAATATCAATTATGAAAAAACTCTTCCAGAAAAATATAAGAAACATTGTCCAGTAAATATTGTTATATCACCATTACTCTGACATTACTGGACAAGGGTGACACAAGTAAAATACAGACAAATATCCTTCAGAAACATAAATGCAGAGAGCCTTAACAGAATGTCAGTAAACTAAATCCAGTAAATATATAAACAAAAATACATCATGATCATGGTAGGCAGAATAATGGCTCCAAGAAGATGTCCATGTTCTAAGCCCCAGAACCTGTGACTATATTATGTTATAGATGAAAAAAGAGAATGAAAGTTGCAGATGGAGTTTAGATTCCTGATCAGGTGACCTTAAAATAGAGAAGTTATTCTGGATTTTTAGTGGGCCTTAATGGATACATAAGGATTCTTAGCAGTAGAAGAGAGAGGCAGAGGAGTCAGTGTCAGAGTGATGCAACACGAGAAACACTCAACTGGCCATTGCTGGCTTTGAAGATAGAAGGATTTCATGGTCCAACTAATGCAGGAAGCCCCTAGAAGCTGGAAAAAGCAAGAAGACAAATTTCACCCCATGAGCTGCCAGAATGGAACACAAGTCTGCCAACACCTCATTTTACCCCAGAGAGACCTGAATCAAATGTCTCATCTACAGAGCTGTAACAAAATAAAGTTGGGTTGTTTTAAGCCGCTACATTTATAGTGATTTTTTATAGCAGCAGTATGAAATTGACAGGGGATTTAATGGGTGGGACCAGGAATTAAGGTTGAAATAATCCATCATGAAGTACCATTCACTCTTTCCAAATTAAGAACAAGCCAAATTGGGCTGATAAATGGAGAAGCAGTGAAGATAATCACTCCTTCTCTAAATGGGTCTTGTATAATGAGTTTCAATCCTTAAGAGCCCTGTTTTATATTGGGCTAAATTAACTAGAATAGCCAAAATAATTTTGAAAATGAAAAACATTGGAAGACTTATACTACCTACTTTCAAGACTTAGTATAAAGCTCAGTAATCAAGGAAGTATGGTATTGGCAGAAGGATAAACATACAGATCAATTGAACAAAACAGAAGAGAATCTAGAAAGAAACCCAAAATACATATGATCAATTGATTTTTAACAAAAATGACAAGGTATTTAGTGAAGAAAGGATAGTATTTTGGACAAATAATGCTGGAACAATTGGATTACCATATACATAAAAATTACCTTTAATCTATATTATGTGCCATCTTAAAAAATTCACTCCAAATGTATCACAGTTCCAGATATAAAACCAAAACCTATAACACTTCTGAAGAAATTCAATGTGGCCTGGGTTAGGCAGAGATTTCTTAGAAAGAAACAAAAACACAGACAACACAAGAAAAGCTTGATAAATTTGACTTCATCATAATTTAAAACTTCTGCTATTTGAGTGACACTGTTATGGAAACACAAAGGCCAGGAGAAAATATTTCAGAAGACATGTCTGATAAAACACTTGTATCTCTAATATGTAAACAACTCTCATGACTCAACAATGATAAAACAAATAACCCAGTGAAAATTTGAGCAGCTTTAAATAGACACTCTAAGGAAGATGTCCAATATAATTTTTCTTCAAGGAAATCCAATTTATTTTTTTAGGAAATCCAATTTAAAACCACAATAAATGGAAATGCACATATCCTAAAAGACAAAAACAAAATAAAATAAAACGAAACAAAACTACCCTAACAATACCTGATGATGATGTAGTGCAACCAGAACTTAATATGCATTGCTACTGAGAAGGCAAAATAGCATAGTCCCTTTGGAAAACAGTTTAGTAGTTTCTTCTGATTTAAATATGTAACTTAACTTGTGACCCAGTCACCTCAGTCCCATGTATTTATTCAAAAGGAATGAAAACACCTGTCCAAAGGACCTACAACAAAATGCTTTTAGCAGTTTTTTCAAAAGAGCTAATAAAACAGGACAAACCCAAATTTCTATCAACTAATGAATGATCAAACTGTGTATTTATCCAATGGAACACTATTTGGCAGTGAAAGGAACAAACTATTGATACATGGCACAACATGGATGTATCTCAAAAGCATTGTGCTATGTGAAAGAGGGCAGACACAAAAGACTATATAATTCTATGATTCCAGTTATATAACTTTCTGGAAAAGGCATATTTATGAGGGAGAGAAATAAAATCAATTTTATATATATCCAGCTTTTTACCTACCATGCTGGCTTCAAACAGAGTGCAATTCAACTGTAATTATGCCAGTCACACCAATCAAGGACAAATTGAAAGCCAAGATCTTCAGTTCTGTCTATACACCACCAGTACAACCGGCTCAGTGGCATTTTTATCACTGAATCAACTAATTACTTAGGTGACTAGAAACCTAGCCTTAAGTATGACTTAGTTTCAAGTCTTTGCTTCTGATTCTTTGGCTATGTCTTACACATCAACAATGAATAGATGAAAAATAAAATGTTCTGTCTCTGTGACCCTACAATCCAAAATAATCAAATTAACTTCTAGTCATTTGACACAACTATTTGAACAAAACTGACTGAATTGATCAGTTTGGTCAATTGATCTTTTTGTTCTCTTTATTTCATTTTCCCCACCTCTACGGTGGCCTCCTTAGAAATCTTGTTTCCTAATTAGAAGGCAGAAATTACCAAACTTAAAAAAAAATAGCACCATGAGGAGAAGTGGGCTTTGGAAAGGGGATGGAGGTTGCACAATGGAATGTACTCAAAGTTTATCTGACTGCAGACAACTTCTAAAAAATTCAGAGGCCTCTACATTCTTCATTCATACATTCATTTGCCAGTCACTGTTCCCCTCTTGTGTGCTTTGATGGCTTGACAAAAACAGAAGTTGTAGGAGGAAAAACACTCTCTGTGAGTTCCTTCAATAGTATCCAGATCTGTACAGGGGAGGACAAGGTTAAAGAAGAAGACTTGGAAATATGTGAGTAAAGGCATTTCAAATTCTGATTGGATGCAACTCCCTCAAGGAGAGGTACTCAGGGTACCAGGAGAGTTCAGGGTACTCAGTTTGTGACCCTTTTCATAGGCTCAGTATATGGCCAGGGTCTAGGGGACCATTGGTGTAGACAACCCCCAAATTATCCTATATCCCAGAAAGCCAACCCTAGGAAGGCAAGAGACAGATAAATCTAAAGTTGTGGCTGCTCCTAGGCCTATCCAGTTATCCACAAGCATGAGTACTCTTCAGTGTCATACTGCTAGTCTATCTTATCTCTCTGGTTGTCAGAGTCCTCCTCATCCTCCTCATCTGCCTTAATCAACTGCACAGTCTTTTGCATCTTTTCCATAGCAGTCTCTCCTTCCTGGTCACCTGTTACTGCCATAGCAGCAACTCACACATACAATCCACACATACCCACACATGGCCTGACTTCTATGCTGACTCCTTTGTGACCCCCTACTTTCTCCTGGTAATGAGCTCTGCCTCCTTCAGCATCATGGAGAGCTTCCACCTGGAGGTCATGACCTGAATCTGGGCTATAGTCATCAGTTATGCTCTATGTTACCCACTTATATAGAGAGTCTCTGCAAGGGCCTGGTGGCCAGCTGCTGGATGACAGCAGTTTCAGTGGACTTTCATATCCATTATGTCATTACTGTACCTCCAATATCTCCAACCATTTCATCTATAAGATCCAGGCTGTGCTAAATCTGACATTCTCTTATGTCAGCTTCAGTGAACTGATGCTGGTGGGTACCATAAAGCAGTACCATGAGCCTGCTTTGGCCCTTTGGCTTCGTCCTCACCTCCTGACCACCTCCTTGCATCTTGCCATTTTGAAGTCTTTTCCATCTGTAGTTCCCATTTTGATCTGGTGGCCATCTTCTTGGGCACAGCCATCTCCATATATCTAAAACCTCATTCACAGGTGTCCCAAGATGAAAACAAGCTCTTTGGCATCGTTGCATCTATGCTTTACACCATCACCTACAGCCTTCAGCAAAGAAGTGAAGAATACCTTTAGGAATAGGGAGAAGTAACTTAGACTCATGGACCAAGAATTACTACTTGACACATATATATGTTTGGGGAGCCAAATATCAGATAATTTATTTCTATACAAATAAATACCTACAACCTCTAAGTATTATGCCAAAGGGCTCCAGATATGGTCCTAGCTCTTAAGGGAGTTGCAATCTGGTTGGGGGTAAGGGAGGAAAGATAAGTGTAGCACTAACAAAAATATAAGAGCAAAAATATAAACAAGTCCTAGTAATGTTGCAAAAAACCTATGTCAAAACCATGGCATCCTAAAAAGGATGAGAAAGAGCTCACTTCACATTGTTTAGGTGGGTTCGTATTAAGCTTTGTGATGGAGTTGGCAACATCTGAACTTCCATTTTCCATATGAAGAGAATTTAGATGTGAGACGATAAAACAATGAGGAGAGCATCCCATGCAAAGGCAACAAGAGAAACAAAAGTATGAGAATGGTAAAGAGAATGATACAGGAAGGAGAGAGAGATCTTCTTTGATTGGAGTGAAAGTAATGTAAGGATGAGTGAGAGAAGAGAATGGAGAATTTAGCACTTAATCCCAAACAAGAGTCATCATTTTGGGGACTCTAAAGTCAGGCTTCCTGGATTCAAATCCTGGTTCTGCCTCACAGCTGTGGAACCTTAAGCAAGTTGTGTGATCTCCCTGGGCCTCTGTTCACTAACCACAAAATGGGGGAAATAATAGTACTTACACTTCATAGGGTTTCTTTGAGGATAAAAAAAAATTAAACTATGGGAAGTCACTGGAACAATGTAAGTACTCAATAAATTTAGTTATTATCATTGTTATCCTTGGTTTCTCCATTACCCACTGGAGTGAGAAGTTCTCCAGGTACTTCCCATTTCTGACTTGCTTCTATTTACACTTACAAATTGTTTTGGACACATAGTATGAGATCAACCCATGTTTGAAGCATAGTTGAATATACAAATGATGGAATGAATGAATGAATTGCATTGTGAATCTTCTTGTATTAGAGTCCCTGATGTTCAGATTTATTGTAAAGTCAAGATTCCTCCATGCAGCACATATTTCTAGATATCTGTATGTCATCATATGCTGCCTTTAGATGTCTGCATTTTCTTCTAGTTTTTAGAAGGTGGTAAGAGGTCTAGGTAAGTACAAAACTTATGAAGGCAGCCAGAGGACAGAAGGCTGACAGCAAATACGAAAACTAGGTTTGAACCCTGGCCTTGCTACCATGTGATGTTGAGCAAGCCATTCAACTTATGAGATTCATTTGTTTAAATTCTTAGTAGAAGAGAGTTATATTAGGTGACAGTGCCTGGCATTCCAACTGAGGTTTCTTTCTAGTTTTACATAGTAACAGCCAATATTAAAATATGCTTGTTAGTTTTCCTCAAGTTTGACCTATAGTAGGGACAAAGACGTAAGCACACTGAAGTAGGCAGAGTGAGCACATTCTGAGAGATATGCACACACTGCTGACAACTGATAACAGGGACCACTTTCCAATGATGCTCTCTAACAGAGCTGCCAGCATGCTAGAGCTCAGCTATTTGTAACTCAGAGCTATGCCTGCTATGCCTCCAGCCTCTAATTTCCTCAGTACTTGGCAGGCAATAGGGGATCAATAAATGTTTGTCAAATTGATTTCAGTTACAGATCCACTCTTCCAGCACTAATACCATTCTCTGTTGCTTTCTCTGTCTCCTTTTAGTCTTCCCCATGCCCCGTTCATATATTCATTCATTCAACAAATACTCACTATTTATTTACTGAGTGTCAGGCCCTCTGTTAGGCTTTAACAAACAATACTGTAGTGGAAGTTAGCTTCTCAGTCTGATTCCAGTCTCATTATGTCTTCCTTTCTCTCTCATTCTCTTAATTACTTATATTATTGCTCTGATTTTATATCCCCTTTTATCTTCTCCCAGTTTCTCTATCTCCCTCTGCCCCAGACTGACTAATCCACTTCAGAGCTGCTCTGTCCTCACACCCTGAGCTCCTAGCCCTTTATTCCCTCTCTGAGATCCATCTAGTCCCCAGAGACAGCTCCATTCCTAGAAAAATTGGCACAAACATTCCAACATCAGGTCTTCCCAATGAGCTTTATTCCCTGCACCACCAGTGAGGTGTCCCAGCTGGTTACATGCTCTGTATGTGAAAGCTACAGTAGGCATGTGAGATGAAACCTCCCTAAAGCCCTTCTTGAATGTCACCACAAAAAAATTCTAAGATATCTACTGTGAGAAAGTTCTAGAAAGGTTCTTTCTATTCTCACTCTTCACTCATGCCCCAGACATGCCCTACATGGCTTGCAGCCCCCTATCTAGTGTTCCCTGGTGCTACTGGGAGGGTACTCAAATCAATCCATTCACAGCCCTACTCAACCCAAAGTTTGTAAGCACTTATTTTTCTCAAGTTTTTTTCTATGCAATGACCAATTTAATCATTAAAACAACCCCATGAGGTATTTATATGGTCCCCATTTACCAATGAGGAAATCTAGGGTCAGAGTTGGCATAACTAGCCTAAGGTCTCACAGTTAATAAGTGGCAGAGCAGATTCAGAAATGTGAACCTCCTCCTTCTTATCTCCCTCTTCCAACCCCCACCTATCAGTGGTCACTATATTATGAAACTAAGTGACAGACACACAATGATTAGTGGCTAAAGAAACAGTGTCAGCTTTTATATAGTTCTGGGTCTTTGCATTTACAACTACCAATCTGACTCTATTGAATGTCTCATAAAAAATCTCAAACTCACATGTCCCAAACTGAACTCAACATCTTTCCGACTCCTCCCTCTACTTCCTTCTGCTCAAACCAATTCTCCACTCCCCTGCTAATGTCCCCTGTATTAATTAATGGCACCACCATCCACCAAGTTGTCTGAGCCAGAATCGTGCCAAGGAGACCTCCTGTGCCCTTCTCTTTCCCTGTTCACTTCCACCCCTCCCCCATGCTCAATCCTGATTATTTTATTTCCATAATTCCTTGCTTAATGCTGACCCTATTTCTATTTCCCTATAGTGTAAGGACTGTAATTCAAAGCCTCATTACTTTTTGCCCTCACTTCTACAAAAACCACCATCCAGTATTTCTTTCAAGTCTCTTATTTGTTCCTTCTCACCAATTCAAATACTTAATATTGGAGTACCTCAGAGCTCAGTCATTAAGCTATAGCTCTATCAACAGTTTCTCCCTTGTGATCTCATCCAGTATCATCATATTAAATATACTATAAGTGACACCAGCTCCCTAATTATTAGCATCAGAATGGATGTCTCCTCTAAATTACAGATTCATGTATCCAACTGTCAACTGGACACTTGGGTGGCTAAAAACATCTTAAACTTAGCATTCCCTAAACCAAACTCCAGATCTTCCATAAGACCTAAGCCTATTCCTGTTTTAGGCTTCCTCATTTTGGTAAATGGTGGCTCCATTCTTCCTGTTGCTTAGGCCTTTATGATCCAAGGACATAGCAAACATACCCTTGCCACAGGATCTTGTTATTTTTCCATCTGAAACATTTTTCCACTGAAGATATATTTGACTCTAGGTCTTTACCTGAATGACATCTTAGTAGAGATAACTTCCATGACCACCCTACGTAAAATAACAAAACCTCTCCCCATCACTCTTTACCCCTTATTCTGTTTTTCTTTTCAACATATTTATTATTACTTAACAATAACATATTTATTTGCTTTTTGTTTGTTTGTTTGTTTATAATGTAACCCAGCCCTCTAGAATGCAAACTCCACAAGGACAGGGAATTTGTTTTGTTCACTGCTGTATCCAAAACACTTGGGAGGGTCCCTGAACATAATAGGTACTTAAATGAAAATTTGCTAAATTAATGGGTAAATGAGATAAATAAACAAATTAATGGTATTTAGTAACTATGATATACTCTGCATTTTTGGCCTCCAATCAGTTGCTTACGCTGTTCCATCTGCCTGGAATGCCCGTGGAAATCTTACTCATTCTCTAAGTTCCAGCTCACATATTGCTTCTTCTACAAAGTTCCATCCAAATCTGCTCCTCACCAGGCAGAATTAATCTTCCCATTAAGTACCCTAGCATACGACTCTCTACAGCACTTACCACTTTCTGCCTTAAGCTGGAGTTATCTATGTACAAGGCTGATCCCACAACAAAACGTTGAACTTCGTAAAGTATGGTATTCCCCGAAGCATCTAGGACAGTGCCTGGAATATTGTTAAATTGAATGGAAGGGAACTAAATGCTTATTATCAGAGTAGACAACTCCAATTAAGGATAATTAGCCTTGATAATGGCAGGATTAACAGCAACTCAATTAATAAACTCTAATTGCTATTTCTAGACATGGACATTAAGTGGTATTCTGGTTTGGCCTGCAACATATATGGATCTCTTCATTGTTAACTTTAGGTCTGGGAGTTAATGCTGCTGCTTAGGCAATGCGAGTGCTTTCTATGTTTTCTCCTCGGGTCTACAACCATAAGCAGTAGGGAGCCCAGGGAGGCATATCTTTCCCATTATACTGGGGGAGGCTCCCTCATGCAGAATAATGCTTTTCTCTTTGGCTGGGGACTACTTTAAATGGATGGACAGTGTTTCCCTAGTCAGACTGGGAAATCTCTAGAGTAAGGAGACCATTGCTTCTCCGTTGCCATGAGAACACATTAGGGTAACAACAGTTTCTCCCAACAGATGAGCCTCACCAGACTGAGGATCATCTGCTAAAAGTCGGAGTCTTCTTAGAGTAAAGAAACTTTGTCTCCTCTATGAAAATTGGAGCTCCATCACGCGAGAGATTGAATGGCCTATATGGGGAGAAACATATCTTGGTGATCTCAACCAGTCTCATGGCTTTAGATATCAGTCTCATAGCTCTAAATATTATGTATATGCCAAAGATTTCTGATTAGAATCTCCTTTTGAAGACCTCTCCTCCAAGCTCCAGACTCCTATACCCACCCATCTAATCTCTCTATTGTATTATTAAAAGAGCCCCTAACTGATCTCCCTACTTCTATTCTTGCTACTCACCTAACTGTGCCTTCCCAACAAAGCAGATAGAATGATCTTTTAAAAATATAAATCAGACCATGATATTCTTTTTCTCAAAACACTTCTTTGGATCTAAATACTTTTGCATTGTGGTAAAACACATATAACATAAAATTTACAATTAGGTATATTTAGTGCATTCACATTGCTGTGTAATCATTACCACTATCTAGTTCTAAAACACTTTCATCACCCTCAAAGAAAACCCCATACCCATTAAACATTCACTTCTATGCTCTAATCACCCCTTGGAAACCACTAAACTGCTTTCTGTGTCTATGGATTTGACTATTCTAGATATATACATATTTAATATACATATTTATATAGGTATAAATTATGTATAATTTGTATGTATGTATGTAAATATGTATATTATATAAATATAATATACATATTTAATATAAATATACATGTACATAAATATATACATGGAACCATACAAAATGTGGCCTTTTGCGTCTGGCTTCTTTAACTTAGCATGATGTTTTCAAGGTTCATCCATACTGTGGCATGGATCAGAACTTCATTCCTCTTTATGACCAAATAATATTCCATTGAAAGGACATATCAATTTGTTTATCCAGTCATCTGAGTTGTTTCTATTTTTTGACTATTTTTTATTATTATGTTCAATTAGCCAACATATAGTACATCATCAGTGTTCCTGTGTTTCTTATTTTTTTATTATGTTCAGTTAGCCAACATACAGTACATCATTAGTTTTTGATGTAGTATTCAACGATACATTAGTTGCATATAACACCCAGTGCTCATCACCACACATGCCCTCCTTAATACCCATCACCCAGTTATCCCATCCTCCATCCCGCTCCCTTCTGTAACCCTCAGTTTGGTTCCATGAGTCCAGAGTCTTCATGGTTTTTCTCCCTTGCTGATTTCTTCCCATTAAGTTTTCTCTCCCTTCCCTTATGGTCCTCTGTGCTATTCCTTATATTCCACATATGAGTGAAACCATATGATAATTGTCTTTCTCTGCTTTACTTATTTCACTTAGCATAATCCCTTCCAGTTCCATCCACGTTGATGCAAATGATGGGTATTCATCCTTTCTGATGGCTGAGTAATATTCCATTGTGTATATGGACCACATCTTCTTTATCCATTCATCTGTTGAAGGGCATCTTGACTCTTTCTATAGTTTGGCTATCGTGGACATTGCTGCTATTAACACTAGGGTGCATGTGCCCCTTCTTTTCACTACATTTGCCCCAAAGATTTGCCCCAAAGATAAAGCTTTGGGGCAAATGCCTATTAGTGCAATTGCGGGGTCATAGAGTAGCTCTATTTTTAATGTCTCAAGGAACCTCCATACTGCTTTCCAGAGTGGCTGGACCAGCTTGTATTTCCACCAACAGTGTAAGAGTGTTCCCCTTTCTCCACATCCTTGTCAACACTTGTTTCCTGTCTTGTTGATTTTTGCCATTCTCAGTGGTGTAAGGTGTAATCTCATTGCGGTTTTGATTTGTATTTCCCTGATGGCTAGTGATCAGAATATGGAAAAAATGTCAAATATTTTTTCATGTGTCTGTTAGCCATTTGTATGCCTGCTTTGGAGAAGTGTCTGTTCATGTCTTCTGCCCATTTCTTGACTGGATTGTTTGTTTTGGGTGTTGAGTTTGATAAGTTCTTTAAAAATCTTGGATACCAGCCCTTTATCCATAATGTCATTTGCAAATGTCATTCCATGGATTGCCTCTTAGTTTTGTGACTGTTTCTTTTGCTGCTCAAAAGCTTTTTATCTTGATGAAGTCCAAAAGTTCATTTTTGCTTTTGTATTCCTTGTTTTTTGGCTATTTTGAATAATGATTCTATGAATATTCATATATAAACATCTGTTTGAGTCTTTGTTTTCAATTATTTTGAGTATATACCTAGGAGTAGAATTGATAAGTCATATGGCAATTCTATCTTTAACTTGTTGAGGAAATGACAAACTGTTTTCCACAGTGACTGGATCTAAATTCTAGAAAAAATTTCCAGCAAAATTCTATACAAAAACCCAAAAGGTCCTATTTGATTTCCCCTACCGTATATTAGCTCTCTGACCTTATTTACTCTGCTTTAGCCATCCTGACTTTCTCTCTTATTCCTCAAACTCACCAGGCACACCCCACCTCAAGGTTTTGTACTTGCTATCTCCTCTGTCTAGAAAACTCTTGCCCAGATATCTCTGTGTGATGCTCCCTCACTTCTAGTGTTTTTGTTCAAATATCATCTCACTTCTCTAGGTAAAATTGTAACCCTAGTCCTACCCCAGCACTCTCTTTCCTCCTTTCCTGCTATATGTATCCCTGACTCTGCTGGGACTGACATAACATTGTACCACAGACTGAGTAGATTAAACAACCAAAATTTATTTTCTCACACTTCTGGAGACTAGAAGTCTGAAATCACACAGGATTTATTTATTTTGGAGCCTCTTTCCTTTGTTTATAGATGGCCATCTTCCTTCTGTGTTTTCACACAATCTTCCCTTTGTAGGTGTCTTTGTCTAAATTTCTTCTTATAAGGACACCTACTATATTAAATTAGGGCCAACCCCAATGACTCTAGTTTAATTACCTCTTTGAAGCCCCTGTCTCCAAATAAAGCCATATTCTGAGGCACTGGGGGTTAGATTTCAACATATGAATTGGGTGGGGGAACATAATTCTGTTCACAGCACCTGCTTTATATTTTCCTTAGCACTTAGTTCTGTGAGACATAGTATGTATTTTACTTACATATTAAGTGTATTTATTGTCTTTCTCCTGCACTCAAATGTAAGCTCAGTTATATCAGCCACATCTATTTTCCTACCAACATATCCCCAGTGCCTTGAACAGTGCCTGGAACACAGTAAGTTCCCAATAGATATATGTTGGATGAATGAATATTACCTTCATCTGACTTGAGGTACCTGAAGCCTGGGACTCCCTAGAAGAAAACTATATTTCTCTCATTAGCAAGACTTTTCTTCATGGTCAGGAGCCATACCTCCTCCTGACTATGCTGTGATTCTTCTCTCATTAAATACCAATGGTAATGTTTTGCTTTATATGAAATCATTCATTGAAAGTCCAATGCTAAAAGAAAAAAAAATCAATGCCTAGTGAATAAATTCTCTTTAATGTGAGTCATGTTAACAAAACTGCAGATTTATGACCCAGCCATCTACTCTCCCTACTTTGATATTGGGCTTTTGATGGTAATTTGATTCATTTATCTCTTACCAATATACAAAGACTGCTGAGCAGAGGAAATTTTTGGTGCCATGGAAAATGTATTAAATAAATACTAAATAAAAAATTAGTCCTGGTCCCTCATTCATCCCAAATGGTTTTGTTAAACCTTGGCCACACCACTTTCCCTTTGAGGGATTCCATTTTCTCACATGTGGAATGAGAGGATAAGAAAAAAATCTATTCTATGTTCCCAATCTTACCGAATACCAGCATCACTTACCCAATTGCTTAGACCAAAATTCTTTTTTTTTAATTTTCTTTCCATATGTTCTTTTTATTTAACATACTTGATATACAGTTTTTTAAATTTTTTTATTTTTTATTAACATATAATGTATTATTAGCCCCAGGGGTACAGGTCTGTGAATCACCAGGTTTACACACTTCACAGCACTCACCATAGCACATACCTTCCCCAATGTCCATAACCCAACCACCCTCTCCCTACCCCCTCCCCTTGGCAACCCTCAGTTTGTTTTGTGAGATTAAGAGTCTCTTAATGGTTTCTCTCCCTCCTGATCCCATCTTGTTTCATTTTTTCCTTCCCTATCCCCCAAACCCCCCACTTTGTCTCTCAACTTCCACACATCAGGGAGTTCATATGATAATTGTCTTTCTCTGATTGACTTATTTCACTCAGCATAATACCCTCTAGTTCCATCCACGTCATTGCAAATGGCAAGATTTCATTTCTTTTGATGGCTGCATAGTATTCCATTGTGTATATATACCACATCTTCTTTAACCATTCATCTGTTGATGGACATCAAGGTTCTTTCCATAGTTTGGCTATTGTGGACATTGCTGCTATAAACATTCGGGTTCACGTGCCCTTTCGGATCACTACATTTATATCTTCAGGGTAAATACCCAGTAGTAGTAGTAGTTGGTCATAGGGTAGCTCTATTTTCAACTTTTTGAGGAAACTCCATGCTGTTTTCCAGAGTGGTTGCACCAGCTTGCATTCCTACCAACAGTGTAGGAGGGTTCCCCTTTCTCCACATCCTTGCCAGCATCTGTCATTTCCTGACTTGTTAATTTTAGCCATTCTGACTGGCAAGAGGTGGTATATCATTGTGGTTTTGATTTGTATTTCCCTGATGCCAAGTGATATGGAGCACTTTTTCATGTGTCTATTGGCCATCTGGATGTCTTCTTTGCAGAAATGTTTGTTCATGTCCTCTGCCCATTTATTGATTGGATTATTTGTTCTTTGGGTGTTGAGTTTGATAAGTTCTTTATAGATTTTGAATACTAGCCCTTTATCTGATATGTTGTTTGCAAATATCTTCTCCCATCT